>NC_082685.1:121920439-122254876 GCF_949987515.2 Delphinus delphis
ACCCACAGTTCAGCTCACAAGCCACATCTTATTTGACCTATCAGCAGCATTTTCTTTCTTGGCTTCCCAGATGCCACCCTTCCTTGACTCGCTCCTGTGTCACCATTGCTCCTTTTCCATCTTTCTTGTTGGTCCCTTTTCCTCTCCCAAGCATCTTAGGCTGATTAGTCCCACAGTTTTTAATACCATCTCTGCTGATGACTCCCAGATATGTGTCTCTAACCCACACCTCTCCTGAACTCCAGACTCAACTTGCCATCTCCACTTGGATATCTAGCAGACATCTCCAACTTAGTCCAAAACTGATATTTGGATCATTCCCAGGAAAAAAAAAAAAAAGAGCCCAATCCACTTACAGTCTTCCTCTTCTCAATTGCCGGCAACTTCCATGTGTTCAGTTGCTCAGGACAAAAACCTCTGTCAGTCTTGGTTCCTCTTCCCTCAACCCCACCACCAATTTATCTGATAGCCTGTTGACTACATTTTTTAAAACACATCCAAAATCAGACCACCTTCACTGCTACCACTGTTCTATTTTCAGCACAACACTCAGAGTGATCCTTTGAAACATAAGTCAAAGCGTGTCCTCTGCAAAGAACCCTCCATTTCACCCAAGTCTTTATAATGGCCTACATGTCCACACACACACACAAACACACACACACCATTAATCTCCCTGACTTCACTTCTACTTCATCCTCTCATTCACTCCAACCTCTTTGATCAAACATTTCAGGCATGTTCCAGCCACAGGGCCTTTGCACTGGCTGTTCACTCTGTCTGGCATGCTCTTCCCTCAGATTGTCTTTCCAACCTCTTTGATCAAACATTTCAGGCATGTTCCAGCCACAGGGCCTTTGCACTGGCTGTTCACTCTGTCTGGCATGCTCTTCCCTCAGATTGTCTGCAGGATAACTCCCTAATTTCCAATCCTTGCTCAGAAGTCACCTTTTCAATGAGACCTAAACACCGTATTTAAAATTGCAACCTACATTCCCCCCACCCCATCCCCAATCCCTTTGCTCTCCAGTTTTTCCCATAGCATTTATTTTCTAATATAATTTACCTTTTTATTATGTTTATTATCTGTCTCCTCTCACTAAAATGTAAGCACCACATGCCAGAGATCTTTTACTATATTTTTCATTGATGATGCAGAAGAATTGCATTGTACATAGCTAATGTTCAATAAATTTGTTGAGTGAAATGATAAGATTGAAAGTGTGGCATAGTAAAAACTTTAAAGTTGTAGATTGCAAAAGACAAGATTGAAAGCCAACTGGGAAGAAATGTTTAGAACACATGATGCATGTCTAACATATAACCAGAATTTACATATCAATATGTAAGACATTAACACCTCTTAATCAGTAAAGAGATGGGCAAAAGATCTACTGAATCTCCAATGTACTAGTCAGAAAGAAATGTAAATTCAAAAGGTAATTACCATTTTTCATGTCTCAATTAGGAACAGATAAAATCTTTCTTGGCCAAGAGTAATTTAAGTAATTTATTTTACCGTCACAAAAATTCAGAAGAAAAGAAATAAAGCCATATATCATACCACTCAAGGCTCCACATTTTAAACAAGATACTTTTAATATTAGCCCAGAGAATAATGCCATGCATGTTTCAGGCCTATGGGCAAGATCTGGAAGCTGTAGTGAGACATCATCCTTCAAAACTTATCAATAATATTACCCCTTTGAGTGTTAGTCTATGAAATCAACCCATAGTGGGGGATGTCCTGCTTGGCCCTAGAAAGCAGGGCCAGTGGGATGGCATGATGGGAGTGTAAACTGGTACATTTATTTTTAAGTCTGGAGTGTTCCTACCTTGTGATTTTTGCATGAAGTTCCCAAGGAAACCATAAGAGATGAGCTCTAAAACTTATAAAGATATTCACTGATTCTTTTCAATACCAAAAAACTGTAAGTACCCTAAATTTATAATAGGGAAATTGCTAAATTATCGTACATAAGTATGATGCAGCCATTTAATCTGAAAAAGTGATTTCCGAGAAATTTTTAATTACATTGAAAATGCTCAGAATACAATGTTAAGTGAGAAAAGATGCAAAACTATCAGCAATACAATAATAGTTAATACTTTCATAATGTTTCCTCAGGGCATTTACTATCAGCTTCTCTCTGCTTAAAATTCTTTAGGATCAAATCTTAATTTCTTGGTTAGGCTGAGGATGAGCCCTACTTCCCTGTCCCGGCTCAGCTCGCCCCATTCCCTTCCTGGTACTTGGCATTTCAGACACACAGAAATACTGACTGACAGGCTCCCCAGACTTGGCCTGCTCTCTTGCTCTCTCTCTGCCCCATGCCTTTGCATACTTCCAGCTGCCTGATATCCCTAATTCTCTAATCTTTGCTTGAAAAACTCTTATTTGTCCTTTAGGTTTTGGAAAATGTGCTCCAAACCTACCTAAGGGGAAGGGGGACTCACTAGCCAAGAGGTTTCACTCTTAGAAGTAGCTTTCCTCTACTTTTTTGCCATCTAGTCTCTCTTCTTATATGACTTTTTCACTTTTTTTCTTTAGATAAGTCTAAGCCTCACCTTTAAGTGTGTTCATACTGCCTGGCTTTGCCCATTTATAACTAATTGTATAGACTGCTTTCTAGAGTCACTGAGGACATCCCTCACTATAGGTGGTTTTCATAGATCAACACTCAAAGGAGCAATATTATTGATAAGTTTTGAACGATGATGTCTCACTACAGCTCCCACATCTTGCCCATAGGCCTGAAACATGTGGCATTATTCTCTGGGCTAATATTAAAAGTATCATAATTTTAAAATATAGGGCCTAGAGCAGTACAATATATGGCTTTATTTCATTACATCTGAACTCTTTTGGTGTTAAATTAATGTTCTACTTCTAAACATCCAATCATAATGTTTTGACTATATAATTTGATTTTTAAACAAAAACAACAAAAAGTTAATTTGTTGTAGGCACAACATTTTCTAGCCTGGCAAGTAGCTCTTTGCCCAGTCAGCAAGCAAAATTGGTTAAGATAAATGTAGTAGGGAAAGCTAGCATGAAAATTTGATGACCTGATAAATTCTTGACTGTTATTTGCAAAGTAGACTTTAAAAGATATATGGATTCAAATTTAACTACTAAATACTTAAGTAATGGGGTATATATATATAGAGAGAGAGAGAGAGAGAGACCCTTGAAACTATTTTCCTTATATAACATTTGTAATATTTGAAAAACAAAATGTTTGTAGGCTTATTTTTATGGTTCAGTATCGTTTGTACTCTCCGGTATCACAGCAGGTAAAGGTAAAAGACCAAGGATTTAAGATGTAAATTAGTTTCATATTATCTGGGCAGAATTTGTATCTTATATAAGCATTTCTTTTCTTTGTTTATTGAAGTATGGTTGATTTATATCATATTAGTTTTAGGCATACAACATAGTGATTCAGTATTTTTATAGATTATACTCCATTTAAAGTTATAAATATTAGCTATATTCCCTATGCTGTACAATATATCCTTGTAGCCTATTTATTTTATACATAATAGTTTGTGCCTCTTAATCCTCTTCCCCTATCTTGCCCCTCTAGCATTTTTTTAAACATCTAAAATTTTTTTTTTTTTCCGGTACGCGGGCCTCTCACTGTTGTGGCCTCTCCCGTTGCGGGGCGGACGCGCAGGCTCAGCGGCCATGGCTCATGGGCCCAGCCGCTCCGCGGCATATGGGATCTTCCCGGAACGGGGCACGAACCCGTGTCCCCTGTATCGGCAGGCGGACTCTCAACCACTGCGTCACCAGGGAAGCCCAAATATCTAAAATTTTAACCTTTTATTTGAAATCCTGGAAGTCTGAAGACTATAACATTTGATTAATTCAAGTCCTTCATGTTTCCTAAGGTTTTTACATACTTAAATTCTTAATATTCTAGTGAGACTTTCAAGGTGGTTTTTCTACCTTGTCACATACAGGGTTTTTTTTTTCTTTTTATGGGAGTTAAACTCAGGAATTTATTTCCTCACTTAGTTTGGGGTTCTAAGAACCCCTTAGTCTGGGGTTCTCTCTTAAGCCATCTCTATTCTGACAGCTCTGGTTTCCATTACGCGTTTTTCTGGAAACAACGAGTTTAACCTGTCTACTGCCCTCTGAGATTTAAAGGCTTGCAAAATACATTCCAGTATCCTATCAATAGATTTTCCTTCATCTAGGACTTGTAAAACCCCCCACTCCCCAGCCCTGATTCATTATTTCCTTGACTACTGGATCCTTCTAACCAGTGCAGGTACAAAGATCATTTCTTAGATTGGCTTCTTAAGGCAATGCAGTTCCCCTAACCAAACTGATTTGCTACAGGAACAAGAAAAGATTTGATATAAACACCATACTGACACTATTTGAAGCAGGAGCTTTGATTAGCAAGTCAACACCCTGGTGTTCCCTCTCTACCTGCAGCTTATAAAAGTCCAAACGTGCTTTCAATGTATATCCCTCTGGTAAGAGAATTAATTGGGCATATTATGGAAAAAACAACTGCTGTAAGTGGGCTGTGCTGTAGTGATATCAGAGTCCAGCTAACTGCATCCCTTTGGAATGATTTTTAAAGAGAGAAGAGGAAAAGTCTCAGCAACCTCACCTTTTCCTAGTTTTCCTTTAATAAATAGAAACGAATTTCTTAACCAACAGAGTAGAGATAAAACCAGCTGCCTCTTCTGTCACGAGGTTACAACATGGATTAAATTTTAAACAAGAAATCTGTTATACCATTGAGCTCTTAAGGGATTTGTTACATATAAAGGGTTTTTTTTTAATTTAATTTCTCCTTTTCTTTACCTGAGTGCAGACTGGGAAGATCCAACATCACTGTGCTTTCCTGGGTTGACATTAGTTGCTCCTTCTGCTGCTAGTGTCCCATTTTTATTCTTTTCTTCAGTCTGGTCATCATATGTAAATCTCAACCTTCCTTTAATCCTATACCTCTCAGCCTGGCATTTAAATTAAAGCTTTGTTTTGGCCTTTGCCAAAATTTAAATGCAATTCATCAAGCAAATAAAATTCGCCATTTAAATCAAATTCATCAAACAAAATCCGCCTAGCCTCATCACAAACTAGGCCAATATATTTTTTCTATAATAGTTAAATTTTACATTCATTTTCAGAAGCATTCCTCAGGGATCCATTTATCCTATAAATCTTCTATGAACTCTGCTCTTACCTGCCATTTCAAAATATCAAAAGAATGCTGGGCCCTCTGCAGGTCTCATCTCCTGGCTATGTGGCAGAGCGGTAATTAAGCTTTTCTGCCATTATCTGCCTGTGTCCTTCTAGCTTCTGCATTACCTATCTGCTGCCCAACAGCAGCTTCAATGACTAATCAGCTGGCTCACTTTAGTAGAAATCTACACATCCCACTCACCCTGCATTTCTTTCTAGTGGAAACAAGCAATCTTAAATTTGCACCCTAAAAGTGTTCTTTATTTACTAGGGGACATTTTCCCTTTAAATTTAATACAATGCAAAGAACTGGATCTGAGGTAAACGGTGAAGTGAGCAAAACTTGCCTACTGACCTGACCTATTGACTTCTCCCTTCTTCAATGCCCTGCCTTCCCCTTGAGGATACGCAGGTATCTCGTGTAAATACAGTTAAAAATCCATTGTGAAAGTTAGAATCTTAGACTTGCCCTTTTGCTTTGCCCATCCATCAAGGAATGAAGGCAGTTCTCTCCAGAAATGTTTTCCCTACCCTATTTTTTCCACAATTGGACATTTTTTTTTCTTTTCTGCATTGTTAAATTCAACTATAGATGACTAACATAGCTCACAAAGGAATTTGGCTGATATTTTAAATCCTTTAAATGGATTTTCACAATTGAGAGACTGGCTTCTATTTTGCTTTTTGGTTCCAGCATCCACCAGCATTGCTTAACCCTGCTCCCTGAGGAGGACTCACAAATGCTAAAAGTAGCAGGAGCTCTGCTGAGCAATTTGGTTTTCTACATTCTAGAAACAAAAAGAGTTGTAGGAAATTCCAGACTCATTATTTTCAGTAGAAAGGCCCCTTTAGGAGACACAAGTGACCTTTTCTGCCATTGAGTTCAAATTACCCCATCTTCTACTAAGATCTCAGTGAGTTTTTAAAGCCTCTCTGAAACAAAGAATGGCATTTAAAAATAATGTGGCAGCGTAATTAATAAATGTTTTGAGTAGAATTTGGTTGAATCAATATTAAGGCTACTAAGAAAAATAGCTCCCGAAGTTATCTATAAATTTAATACAAAACCCATCAAAATGCCACTTGATTTTTAAAAATTTGACAATGTGATTCAGAAGTTTATTTGGAATACTGAAACAAGAGTAGCTAAGAAACTGAAAAAGAAGCATAATGGGAAGGAAGAGAAAATCTTCCCTAATTAGATATTAAATTATATAGCTACAGTAATTTTTAAAGTATATTATTGGCTTAAGAATAAACAGACTGATAAATTTAACAGAACAGAAAGTCTAAAAACAGATCCCAGTATATATAAGAATTATATATGACAAAGGTGACATTTTAAATTGGCAAGAAAACAAGGATAGATTTCCCAATAAATATTTAGACAATTGGCTCATTTGTAAAATAAAAATAAAGGCATATCCCTATCTCACACTTTACACAAAAATTTTAATTCCAGGATTATTAATGATTTAAATGTTAAAAAACAAGTGAATGTATGTATTGTATTAGAAGAAAATATAGGTGAATATCTTTATATCTTAAAGTGAAGTAAGAACTTTCTAAGTATGAAATTAAAGGAAGAAATCACAAAAGGAGAAACTTCTACAGTTGAAAAATTGTCACATAAAATTAAAAAGGGAACAACTATGAAAAATACTTGCAATATATGTGAAAAAGAATTTAGTTACTGTATGGAAAGTTCCTATAAAGCAATGAAAAATGAACGCCCCCATAGAAAAATGTGTATAAGATATGAGCAACAATATACCACAAAGAAAATGACAAATAAATATGAAAATGTCCACCCTTGCTCGTAATTAGATAAATTTAAAATAAAACACTGTATTGTTTCCCTCAGTGAAATTAGTAAGATATATATCTTTTGAAATAAAAATACTCATGAAATAGTACTTTTCTGGAGGACAGTTAGCAATTTGTATCCAAAGACTTTTATATGTACCAAATCTTTGGTCAGCAATTCCATTCCTAGGGATTTATGCTAGGAAAATACTTCAATGTTCAATGCTTGTGTATAATAGAAAAAAATGGAAGCTAGTTCAAAGTCAATAATTTAATAAAATATGATATACCCAGACTGGTTTCTAAACACCATTCCAACTAAAAGGGCAACTTCTTGGAGACTTCTTGGAAAAATGGCAGATTTCAGGGCTGGAACAGGAAAAGCACAGGCTGCTCAAGAACATTTTGTGACAGAGAGCAAAAAAAAATGCTCAAAAAGTGATGGACATATTTCAAAAGGATATAGGACCCAGTTTAAAGGGGCTCCCACAGGCCAAATCTGAGATAATTTAAGAATCAATAAATGATGATAGTAATAGACTATTTTAGAATAAAGAATCTGAGTACATACTGATATTAATAAATTAATTAATAGGTAAATAGGGGGAAAGGGAAAGCTCTTCCTTGTAGTAGAATAACAACTAATAAACACAGAAGGAATGATGAGGTTAGAAAATCACCATTTCATAGCTATCATAATAATAATTCTAAAATTATCTTGAAATTTTGAATGAAAAGATTCAGTCAAGAGCCATCAATGGGTGCGTGAAAGTTGGAGGAGGAACAGGATTTTTTCATACCTCCCAACAAATTACTTAGTAATGGCAAAAGGAAAAATAGTAACTTCGTATATTCATATATATATATATATATATATATAGATATATATATATCTGACTCACTTTGCTGTATAGCCAGAAACTAACACAACATTGTAAATCAACTATACTTCAATTGAAAAAAAGAAAGGTAAAAGGATGATTTAAAATAAAAATAAGTTTCAAAAAACAAAAACAAAAGACTAAAGAAATATGATAACTAATTACAAGATGTAACTCTGGACTAGATCGTAGATAAGAAAAAAATAGCTATTTAAGGATATTGGAAAATTTTAATATGAACTGCAGATTAGATAATATTACTCTATCACTGTTACATTTCCTGACTTTGATAAATGTCCTGTAATACTATGTAGGGAAAAAAAATCCTTGTTCCTAAGAAACACATACTGAAATATTTGTGGTTAAAAAGCATGATATCTGCAAATTATTTTCAAATGGTTCAGAAAATATACATGAAAAGAAAGTCAATTTTGAAAAAAGTGAGGTAAAATATTAACAATTAGTAAATCTGGGAAAAGGTATACAACCTTTTCTATACTTTTCTTGCAACTTTTCTGGAAGTGTGAACTATGTCAAAATAAAAGAATAAAAATTCATAGCACTCCATCAAGGTAATAAAATGTAATCATTAAAAGTGGTGTTTATTTATTGGCAAACGATGATGTCATTGTTGTTCAGTGAAAAAAGAAAAGCTGTTATAGGATTCGTTTTTTTCCCAATTTTGTTATATATACATGTATCTATAGATATATAGAAAAAAAAATCCATGAAGGATATTCACCGTGGTGTTAATATCTGTTATTTCTGTGTGGTGGGATCATGGATGAAGTTATTTGTTTATTTGTTTTTCTATATTTTCTAATTTTCCTAAAATGAAAGTGAATTAAGGGAAAGGTTTTCTTTCCAGGGATATAAGGGTGTCTTCTAAGAAGAAATATAGTAGACTATTCTGAACGGTCCAAGTCCCATTTTGCTCACAGGCAGAACAAACAATTGTATACACAATCGTCAAATTTGCTTGCTTTCTCAGTATTCTATATATAATTTATGCTTTTCTCCTAGACAACCTGTGCCTTACTGCTGATTTGCTTACCCTTTTCCATTTATATTGCCTGCCTTTGCAAAAGAGACTACCAAATAATAGATAATTGGAGTTGTCTATTATTCCCATACAACAGTATTATTTTATTTGTGTCAAGCAGCTCTACTCTCTGCCCTTCTCATTTTCATCAAAAACTCTGCTTCTAAGAACCCTCTCGATTCTCCACCCCTCTCCACAACCCTAGGGTGTCAATGGATACTCAAAACCGCAGGATGAATATATTTTATCTTCTTGGAGCATCAGTTTTACTCAGAAATGGAAAGGATATAATGTTATTATTAGAGTAAAACAAGTCATTATATTAGCAATCAAATTAAAAATTCCCACAATTTAAAAAATATAATGGGCAACTTCACATAATTTAAAGCTCACAAGCCAGGGCTTTCCATTCTAACCCTTGGAATTCTGGAGGTACACATTCCTTTCTTATCTACCTTTAAGGATTCTCCAGTGGAAAAGTTTGGGAAGCAGGGATCTAAGACATTCATCCCTTTAATTGCTCCCCCATTAACCATTAATTCTTCCACGTCTTATGAAATGAGCCCTCGCCCCAGGGGTGTCTACTCAGAAAGATGCCCTTCACACAGCCATCTTCTGCTCAGAACTGTTTGTCCAATACAGTACAATTTACAAACCACGGTATTCTTTTAAACATTGGCATTTGATACAGGCGTAACTCAAAACACAAAAGTTAAAAAGAAAGAAAATGATTATGGAACACAATGTAAAGACCGATCAATTGCTTAGCAATAGAACCTCTGTACAAAGTGAGCCCTGGAGGTAGCCCAATTAAACTCTACAGGCACTACCAGAGAGAGACCTGCTATTTTCAGGATCAATTCAAAATGTATAAAGTCTTAAATTGTATACATTAAAAATAATGAACCCCAATAGAACAAAGGTACATGAAAGAAAAATCTTGGCAAAATAGTCTAAGATTAGACTATTTTAGACTTAGACTATTGTTAAAAAAAACAAAATTCAGCTGAGTGAATTTGAAGACCTAGTTGGCTTTATCCAACGACTTGTGAATTGGACAGCATCCCATCTAACAAGTGGAAAGGGGCTCTGAGAAGATGTAGGAAATGAAGAGTCTTATAGGCAGAAGGGGATAGGACAAGGAAGTCATAAACAAAAGAAAGGATTTTTTTTCAGGCAGGTCACCTTCCTTTAGGGGAGGGGCAGGGGTCTATCCTGAAGATTACCTTACTAGTGTTGATCAGGAAATTCCAGACGGATAGGTTTAAAATTTCACTCCTGGGGGAGGCTGAAACTGCAGTGAGGTAAGGTTTTGGTTTGCTGATGTGGGGCTTAGCACAAAGGGCTCCGTGTTGGGCCTGTTGTTTCTTCTTTAATGCTACTGTCATTTACAGAAACAAAAAAGTCCAGTGCCTTAAGTCAGTTTTAGTATGTGCACAAAAGCACGTTTCCCTTTAGGCCATTCAAATTGCCTGTAATGAAAAACGTCTCAATTCTAAAAATTAAAATAATGGGAAAAAAAAAAAAAAAAAAATAATGGGAGGCCAACTCTTAAGAACAGATAGTTTTCAAAGAAAGGAGTGGTAACTGGTGAAACCAATTTTCCTCCAATGTAATTTTACTTGCTTAATTATTACACAAACATAATGTTCCTAACCTTTAAGGCATTCCTTAAGTGGAATAAAGCCTTGTTTTCTCACTAGCTAGAACACTGACATTTATCCCTCGGTGGGAGAATCACTGGAATGAAGCATGCATATTTAACGATAGGCACAGCAATGGTTTTTAATTATCACTTTGAAGGGTCGCTTTCAAATATGAACCGTTTTCTCTTCCTATTCCAGGTGACATTTGGATTACCTATTTTGTCTTCTGCTCTCCACTATGTCTTATTTGGTTAATGTCAACCAAAGGGCCCAAAATCATCTAATTTGAAAGCAGCAGAAGGCAATGATCATATAAAATTCTGCCTTACCAAGAGTAAGCACTCAGGAAAGGTGTATTGAATTAATTTGCTGACTTGATAAACATAGTGTTTTTCAGAGGGCCAGAGTGGGGATATTTCATTGTAAGAAAGTAGCCTCAACTAACTACATAGGAAGTGCACTAATGGATCTCCTTAGCTAAAGAGCCATAAGACTACAAAGACTTGAGTCAACAAGCCAACGAATTCTGTTGCTGGGCTCTCAGATCCAGCTTGAAATAAAATTCTGGAGCAGTCCCTGAGATAGATCAGGAAAAATATCAGGAAAAATAATCAATTTTTATTTAGCACACTGCATTGTATAGAAGAGGCACTCAGTGAATGTTTGATGACTATAATGGTGACAATAAACATGCTCCTTTGATCACCTACGACAGAGGTGCGGTGCTACTTCATTCAATTCATTCAACAAACATTTGTTGTGTTCTAAGCACTAGAGAAACAGTAGTGAGCGAACAAGACAAAAATTTCTACTTTCCTGGAACTTACTTTCTAGTTGGAGTAGAGAAAAATTGGACAACAGGTAAGTAAAATATATAGTTGATTAGTGGTAAGTGCTTAGGAGAAAAGTAAAGCAGGAAGAAGGCATGAAATGTTGAAGTTAAAGATGCAGATTGAGTGACCAGGGAAGAACTCCCTGGGAAGGTGACTTTTAGTAAAGATTTAAAGAAAGTGAAAGTGAGGGAAAAACATTCCAGACAATGGGCACAGCATGTGCAAAGGCCCTGAGGCAGGAATTTCAAGGAAGAGCAAAGAGGCCAAGGTGGCTGGGCATAAGATGCTAGAAATAAAGGTGTAAAGGGCAGACCACAAAAGCCCCCATAGTTCACGTTTAGGACTCCATATCTATTGAAAGATGGGAAGCAATTAGGGTTTTGACCAGAGTAGTGACCTGACCTGACTTAGGTTTTACCAGGCTCACTCTGGCTTCTCTGTGGAGAGTAGACAGCAGGGGAGCAAGGGCAGGGCAGGAAGAGGAGCTATTTGTTTTAAAATGCAGAGTCTGGAGTTCGTGGTTTTAACAAACTCTCTAAGTGATTCTTACACACAATAAAATTTAAGAACTGATACTTTAAATTATCTAAGCAATTGAGACAAAAATTATTTTACTTTTTGATTATTTGATAATCCACTGCTTCATTTTGCCTGTGGAGAAACGGAGTCTAAGCCATCAGACTAAATTCAACTAACAACTGGTCAATTCGGCCATGTAATCTCCAAACAGTACTTCAGAAAAAGAACTCCAAAGGGATCTTGGCTTCTTGCTTTGTGATACAGGGCACCCTCTGAGGTCTCTACAGAGAAGAAAACTAGAGCTAAAGTAATCGTGCGGTGCTAGTGTATTTGAGAAGATCTCACAGCATGTACTCCATAAACATGTTTCTGGATTCAGCTAAAATGGAGCATATGGGAAGGAAATTTTCTAAATTTTTTGGAAGAAAGTTTTTCACTTTCTTTTTAAATAGAAGTTAGTGAGCACCTGTGTCTTATTCTAAACATATATATCTGTAATATAGAGATTCTAAATTTTTATTAAAAATATATTCAAAATACGTATATCTAAATAAAATTCATGATCACTACTTTTAAAATACACTAATAGAAATTTATATTCACAAAAAAATTTAACAATTCTTTCTGTTTCATAATGATAATGAGTAGTATGTGTAGCACATTATAATTAAGATAACAAAGAGACTCAGTTCTGAAAACCTTACATAAACATTTCTACTTTATACTTGCACTACACACACAAACACACACATACACATACCTGTATAGCGTAACTAGTTTGTGATCTATTCAAGAACAAAGACTGACTTCTATTTATTCTTTAGTTTCTTTTATATGACTCTGAATTACTTAATACACCTCCTCTGAATTCTGCATACCATAGGCACACAGGTAATGCCTAACTGACTACTGACTAACCAATCTAGAGCAATGCAACACTGACAATTAATTATCGGATATTTTGTTCTTCTATCTATTTGACTTCTTTGGCTCCATCAAAAACAAAATTTAAAAATTCCAAGAGGATACAACCTTTAAAACTGAGAGACACATAAATAAATTAAGGTGGATTTACTGGATCAGTGTATTATTTTTTCATGAGAATATTTACATCCTACCACTATTTTTCCTTGGGCACAATCCCTCCAAGGTATTTCATCATTAAGACCTAATTTAACGTGAAGTTTTATAAAGACATATAATAAACTGAATTTTTTTTTTTTTTTTTTTTTTTTTTTGCGGTACGCGGGCCTCTCACTGTTGTGGCCTCTCCTGTTGCGGGGCACAGGCTCCGGACACGCAGGCTCAGCGGCCATGGCTCACGGGACCAGCCGCTCCGCGGCATGTGGGATCTTCCCGGACCGGGGCACGAACCCGTGTCCCCTGCATCAGCAGACGGACTCTCAACCACTGCGCCACCAGGGAAGCCCAATAAACTGGATTTTTAAAAAGCATTCATTGCTAACAGAATGATCTGTCACCCAGGCACAGGTTATTATTTTGAACAGACTACAGGTAATTGGTTACAAATAACAGTTACTGATTACCTTCTTGAGTGGAAATAGCCTCTAGGTGTTGAAGTTTAAGGCCAGTGTCTAATCTCTGAGGCTTTGTATACAGAAATAAGTAGCAAAGAACACAGACGCTGATGACAAAGGCAAGTAAAACAAGGGCAGCAATTCCCAGTCCAATCAGAGCGCCAATGCTGAGGAAAACAGAAAAAACACTGTGACTGTCACACAAACTTGTTTGCACATAAAACAAAGGTTTAAATATTGTTAATACTTGCTTCAGTCATTCATACCAAATTATGTTTTATTATAAACAGTATATGATTGAAATCTATGGCTCACCTTTTTCTACCATCAAATTCTTATGATATTTCTCTATACATTTATATGTTAATATTGGTATAGAATACCATGTGAATTCATATTACAGTAAAAGGTCACATGATTCGCTAGGGATGGTTCAAAAACATTTCTATCAGATAAACCTCTATTATTAATATATTTTAGGAGGAAAGATTAGGTTCACCAATAAAAGATGAATAGAAAGATATCTACCTCTGCAAAAACAGTGAAACAAATGTTTACCGAAGTGTAGAACTTTTATTTTGGAGACATGTATGGGAGTTATCATGTATTAATATACAAAACCACAACCATTACAAGAGAGGAGAACAAAGTTTAATTAAAGGAAAGCAATGTTTATGAAAGTTATGTAAAGTTCATGTTCAATCTGAATTTTTCCTTTCTAAAAGAGCATAACACCAATAGCTTCTAGCATTTAGGAAGAAACCCTTGTACTTTCCTCTAAAAATGCAGTGTAAATATGATATTATTTGCACTAAATTTGTAACAATTCCTTCTGATACAGTTATCTATAAGTCTAATCACTTGAGAAATAATACAATTTTCAGAAACCTGTGAACTTATTTTTAAATGGGAAAAGAAGTTTGGAAAAAAGAAAATTATCTTGCAAGACTAATATGCAAACATATGTACTTTACCTTCATGAGCAATATGTATGTGTGGGTATGTAAACACCTATAATTAGATTTTAAGCTGCTTAAGAGCAGATGCTTCTATTGGCTTTCCCATAGTCATGTGCACACTTATTAAAAGTGTTTAATAGAGTATTTAACTTGTAATTAATGTTTCATAAATGGAAATAAACGATAATTGACTGGTGCTTGATCCATTAGTAGTCATTGAAAAGTAATCATCATTGAAAAGTAACAATCATTGAAATGATCACTGAAAAGTAGTGATCTTTTCCTTCATTATTTTCCTGTCTTGCCTTTCAGCTTCTGCTATTTCCCAGAGATTAGGGCGCGAACAAATGTGACATGCCAAAAGTGAGGGAAGGGAGAATTTGACCAGGGGTGCTAGGTGTGTCACTGCTTTGGGAGGAAGAACAAAATTAAAAGTGAGGGGCTGGGCTTCCCTGGTGGCGCAGTGGTTGAGAGTCCGCCTGCCGATGCAGGGGACACGGGTTCGTGCCCCGGTCCGGGAAGATCCCACATGCCGCGGAGCGGCTGGGCCCGTGAGCCATGGCCGCTGAGCCTGCGCGTCCGGAGCCTGTTCTCCGCAATGGGAGAGGCCACAACAGTGAGAGGCCCGGTTACCACCAAAAAAAAAAAAAAAAAAAAGTGAGGGGCTAAGCTCATCCTACTTATCCTTAATTTAAGGAGATAAAGCCCCCTTGCAATTTAGAGATTGCCTCCTGAGCCAGACATGGGGGCAGACTTCAAAAGATTCTTGTGCTTGTTAATTACTATCAGCCCAGTTCCCCTAGCCCTGCACAGAAGTGAAGACTGGGTAATTTTCTGGCTAGAGTCAGTATATAGTTGCTTATTTAAATTGGAGTTTGCCCTCACTTGATGCCCTCTCTTCCAAGAGGTAAGACTCCCTGGCTCTGGCAACTCCTCTTTCATGCTTGTTTGCACCAAAGCTGACTTTTGTAGATCATATGTGTAGGGAGGGTTAGGACTGCACAGACACATGAGAACATAATCCACTTAATTAACATTATCTGCTTCATAAAGCAGCTAGGAGGCCAGACATCTGGAAAGATCCCTGAAATGAGAACCCGGTTATTAAAAACATCTTCAAAGTGAAAAAATAATTTAGTCAATTAAAAGTAAAATTGTCAACTTAATTAAATTCAATGTATGTATTACAGACTTTACATGTACACAGTTTAAAAACCAGGCCACATGATTGGAAGGAAAAACAAAAACAAAGCATGTCACTTCTTCCTGTTATAAAAGGATGTTCTTCATAATACTGACAAACTGTTTCACTGTCATAGTTCCACTTTATAGAAATGTTGCTTTATGCACGCAAAACTCTAGATAAAGATGGAGCTCTGGGAATCTCCTAAAATATTCATTTCAACACATAACTTATTGAACTCAAGCGTAGCCCTGTGCAACACACATTATTTTCCTAGGTCCTGAAGGTTTCCAAAGGAAACCCTTAGAGGTTAGGGATTTATAAGAGGAGAAGAGATGGGAGTGGGCCAGACACAGAAAAGGGAGAATTATGCTTTCCTCACAGCACCATAGGGCAGTTTGCTTTGCAGTCCCTGAGAGAGGGTCTGTAGCTGCTGTCACATTAATGAATTCTCCTACTTAGCAACTTCATTCACCTGGAGGTACCATACCTGTGCCTTTCTGCAGTGGCTGCAGAATCTCAGAACAAATGCTAATGACTTCTGGGGTATTTTTCACAGTTGGACTATTTTAAATTAGGGGAGAGAGCAAAGAATATGAGGGAAATGAAGTTCTAAATTTTTACCTTCCCGTTGTGTTCTCAGAGCTCAATAACTAAGGAAGAACCCCAGGTGGGTTTTTTTTTTTTAACATCTTTATTGGAGTATGATTGATTTACAATGGTGTGTTAGTTTCTGCTTTATAACAAAGTGAATCAGCTATACATACACATATAGAAACCCAGGTTTAACATTGCCAACTGATGCCATCAGTTGAAATGATTTTTATATTTCCCAGGAACTGAGCTGCATTGTCAATGCTAAATGAAGACCCCAGCAAGCTGTTCATTCCTTTGTGCCCTCATAAACCTTAGGAAGGTTTTCTATCCTCTGCTGCTTGTCACTTTGGAACTATTCAGGGACCTGAGAATCCCAGGCACTTTTCCAATTGAGTTTGACTTAAGAGTTCCAGTCTCTCATGGAGGTGCTGCCACCATTATTAACACCTCCAAAGACTCAGAGCCAGGCTACTATGTTATTTTCCAAAAGGCCGGATAATATGCCAGTGCAATACGAATTGCTTCCCCAAGTAATAGGGATAAATTGTCATCATTTCCTGTTCTGGCATGATACAAATTTGTTAGTTGAACTTGTTGGTAAGTAGGCACTCCTTCTGAGATTTTTTTTGAAGCTTGCAGTGTGCAAAAACAAATGACTTTATTGCTCTAAGAAATAACATTTAAAGTCATTTGCTGTAGACTTGACATGTGTGCTAAAGTCTGGACCATGGTAGGAGATTGGGAGAACTAATACTCTTCTTCTTACTTAGCAGAGTTAGCCTCTCTCTCTCTCCCAGACATAAGCTAATTTGTCAGTAACAGTTTGAGGTGGGGTGGCAGTTCTTTCCTGTAACCCTGGCACCCCATTCATTCTCCAGTCAAAATGAAAGAATCAGGTTCTAAGTCTGCAGTCCTTTGGAGTGGAGGGGGGAAAAGCATTTCGTAATGAAAATATCTGTGTAAATACGAATTGGAATATGTTAAATTACCATCATAGGAAAAAGAGGCAAGAAAGACACCACCTTTGAAAGTCTCTTCACTTTCCAGCAATGGCCAAAGAGCTCAAGTGTTGAGAAAGGGGGTGTCCTGCAAAGGTTCAACGGAGTGTGTAATCACAGCAACTGAAACTCTTCCTCTCTGTGGGTCTCCACTTCTGTTTGGGGGTCTGTGTGAGATCAACTGAGAGGGCAAATTACAAAGCCCTGTTGCCTGTGCACGTCGAAACATACACACACACACACACACACACACACACACACACACACACACACACACACACACACACACACACACACACACACACCCTTTCTTGATACTTTAAATGATACAGCCAATTCCTTCTCACCGGCAAAGAGGCTTAAAATACTCTGATCTTTGGTTAACACATTGAGTCTCAAAGGAGCTCCTTTTCCATTCAAATGCACCAAATGCCCAAACAAATAAAAAAGAGAATTAAAACCTCCTCCTTAAGTTATGTGCTTGTCTTTCTCTGCCCGCAGAGCCGCAGGCCTCGGACTGGTGCCGGCGAGAGAGAGTGAAGAGTAGTCCGCTCCCGCCGGGCGGCCCTGCTTGCGCCCTGGGCGCAGAGCCCGCTCTCCTCCCGCGCGCGCCTCGCCCGGGGACCCCGGCGTATTCACACTTCTGGCGCCACTGCCCGACCCTCGCCGGATGGGGGTGGCACCGAGTGGGTTCTCTGCAGGTCCCTCATCAGCCCTCGGAGGCTCCTGTCCCCCCGGGGGGATCCGAGCAGGTCGCAAGGACGCGGGCGACCTCCCTCCTCCCGTCGTGGCACGACTCGTCGCCTCCCCAGCCCCATGGCCGCCAGCCCCCTGCCTACCCACCTGAGGCTCCACATGTAGCTATGCTTGTAGGGGAAGTAGCTGCCCGGCTCACTGCAGCAGTACTTGAGGTCAGCGAAGCCACAGCAGTAGATGAGGGTGGCCCCCTCGCCGCGCTGGGGACACTGGAAGGGCTCCACGAAGCTGCGGTTGAGGCTGTAGTAGCCGGAGCACACCCGGCTGGCCTCGCTCATCTCGGGCGGCTGCGGGCAGGGGCACGCTAAGCCCCCGATCTGCCCTGGCTACAAACGTCCCGCCCCGCCCGCGGACCCCTCCGGCCGTGCTCGCCTCTTGCGATGCAGGGCTGACTGCCTGGGCGGTCAGCCTGGGGCGCGCCTCTTCTGCTCGCTCTCCTCCCCTCGTCCCCATGGTGTCTGGTCGCTTTACACGCGCTTCCCCCTCCCGCTACTGAGTGGTCCTATTATCTGCCGATCTCCGGCCCTGTACCTTTTTCTCCCTCTCCCTTCGTCTGCTTTCTCCACGTTCTCCTGACGTCTCTCCACTTTTCCTCAATTGACGGAGGCGTCCCCACTCCATGCCAGAAAGAGATTCCACCTGAAGGAGAACGGGAGGTGTGGTGTGGGACGTGTTTGCCATCTGAACGGATGCAGCCAAAGTTGAAATTCCCTTTGCCTAGGGACAGGGCAGATGGGTTTCAGGCAAACGAGCAGGGCCGGGGAAGCAGGGTAGAGGGCAGAACAAAAGGCACTGAACTACCAGTGAGGGGCTGTTGAGAAGTACCCCTTCTTCTTTGAGAAGTATGTGTAAGATGTTAAAATCTGCCAATTTAAATATCAAAGACAAGAACAAAATTTTCTCCAAAAACTAGCCATGCATTCTGTATTCAGTTATCCTGAGAAAGGAAGGACAGGTTAGAGATCGAGGTAAAGAAACTGAGGCCTTCCTGCAAAGGTAGGCAGAAAGAGGAGGCAAAGGAAGCAGGGAGAGAGAGAACTTCATCCTTTCAAAGCACTGCAGAAATTTCTCTTGTTCTCTTTTTGTTTGGTATTCTCACTTTAGTGATTCATTTTGTTGACCAAGTTTTTAAAAATAACAATAGTAATGGATGCTTTTGTAATAATTCAAACAATACTATGATGTGTAAAGAAGAAAATATTAATAGCCGTAAGATAGGAGAGGAGGTGACTATAACATCCATAAAATTTCTGAGATAGAACTTTATTCCTTCCTCTTCCTTTTCTGCTTCTTTCCTTCAGCTGATGGTTGATTGGATGCCAGAATCATGAATTTTACCCTACTGGGTGCTGTATGTTTTTGTATTTGCATAAATATTCTTGAGCTTTGTTCTGGGATGCAGTTAAATTACTTAGAGATGTTACTGGAAGGGGGAACCCTTCCAGGGCCTGAGAGAGGGCTCTGGTGCGTTTTAGAAACCTTTCCCGATCGCATGGTGTACCATCCTCTGGGTTTCCCATGTATGTTTTAGCTATAGGAAGATTCCCCTAAACCTGGAGAGTTGGGTCCCATGGAATGGGTAGCACGCAGTATTGCTTTAAAGGGTCTGCATTTGCTCACCCAACCTCACCAATCCTCTTGTCTAACACTTGGAAATGAATTGTCCGAGGAGACAAACGTACTGACAAAGCAAAAGACTTTATTGGGAAGGGGCACCCGGGCAGAGAGCAGTGGGATAAGGGAACTCAGGAGAACTGCTCTGCCACGTGGCTTACAGTCTCAGGGTTTATGGTGGTGGGGTCAGCTTTCTGGGTGTCTCTGGTCAATCATCTTGCTTGTCCCCATATTTGGTCCAATTCAAGGCCCTTCCTGATAGTGCACACATCTCTTAGCCAAGATGGATCCCAGCGTGAGGGTTTCTGGGAGGTTGGCAGGACATGTTATAGTCTGGCGTCTCCTCTCTCCTCTTGGCCCCTCCCAAATTCTCCTGGTTAGTTTTTGGTGGCAGCACCCTGTTCCTTATGGGGACCTCCTGTTCGGGACAACTCATGCAAGTGGTTATTATGCCTGGCCAAGGCAGGCTGTTTCAGTCAACGGTTCCCTAACAGAAACCGTTGGATTCTTTCAGGTTTGATTTTTTTTTAATTTATTTAATTAATTTATTTATTTGGCTGCGTTGGGTTTTTGTTGCTGTGCGCGGGCTTTCTCTAGTTGTGGCAAGTGGGGGCTACTCTTCGTTCCGGTGCGCGGGCTTCTCATTGTGGTGGTTTCTCTTGTTGCAGAGCACAGGCTCTAGGCACACAGGCTTCAGTAGTTCTGGCACGCGGGCTCAGTAGTCGTGGCTCGCGGGCTCTAGAGCGCAGGCTCAGTAGTTGTGGTACACGGACTTAGTTGCTCTGTGGCATGTGGGATCTTCCCAGACCAGGGCTCGAACCTGTGTCTCCTGCATTGGCAGACGGATCCTTAACCACTGTGCCACCAGGGAAGTCCCTTCAGGTTTGATTTTAAACTTTGTTAGGCAGGACCAGAACAGACTTGAAGGCTAAATTGATGATTCTCTTCTTGTTATAGGAAGATGGGGCACAAGAGGATGGTCATGTCACAGGTCTTGGGTGAGTCCATGGGACAGACCGCCAAGTGAAGGTCCTTGGCTTCGCACGGGAAACAATTCAAGAGCGAGCCATAGCAAAGTGAAAGCAGTTTATTTGGAGAGATGTCTGTTTATTTACACAGAATGCGGTCCCTCTCAAAAGGTGAGAGTGGCCCTGAAATATGGGGTGGTTAGTTTTTATGGGCTGGGTAATTTCATCGGCTAATGAGTGGGAGGATTATTCCAACTATTTTGGGAAAGGGGCAGGGATTTCCAGGAACTGGGCTACCGCCCAGCCCACTTTTTGGCCTTTTACGGTCGGCCTTGGAACCATCATGGCCCCTGTGGGTATGTCATTTAGATCCTAATGTATTACAATGAGTGTATAATGAGGCTCAAGGTTTACTGGAAGCCAAATCTTCTGCCATCTTGGGCCTAGTAGGGTCTAACCAGTTTCTATTGTAACCTCAACGGCTATGTCATTCTTTTAAAGGTTGTGCCCTGCCCCCTTCCCTCCTATCTCATTCTGAATACTCTACTGGGTACCTTGTGAATTACAAGGCTTACCATTCTGACCAGGCCTTGTGAAGGCTCCAAGAAGTGCACCCTCTGATCCTTTTAGGTGGCTCTTTCCCTGGCTTCCAGTAGTTTCTTCACAGCCATGTGCTGATCACGACTTAGCTGAAGCCTCAAGGAGATCCTCCTGTGAGCCAGATCTTGAACTAACTCTCTCTCTCCCCCTCTTTCTCTCTCCCTCACATCTCTCTTTCTCTCCCTCTCTCTCTCTCCAGCTCTCTTCTCTCTCTAGTACTCTGTCCTGCTATCTCTATCCACCATGCCTTCCCTGGATTCCAGCTCTGTCTTCTCAACTCAGAGACCACTGGGCTCCACCTGGGTTCCCCCTCCCCATGCTGCATTCTGGAAACTCTCTCCAGGCAGCAAGCTGGGGCAACCATAAGGCTCACCTCGTCTGTTTGCCCTCTCTCAAGGTTCATTGTCCTGCGCTACCTGATATCCATGTTCAAAGCCCATTGCTTCTATATTTTGTGTGTTTATCTTTTTCAGGCAGGAGGGTAAATCTGATCCCCGTTAAGCCATCTTAGCTGAACTTGGCCAGGGGATTAGGCCTGATCCAAGCTAGCCAGTTGGGTTCTCACTCCTGCAACTGGGATTCTGCCATGTGGACACTGTGGACTAAGAATGCCTCCTGCCACATCAGTAAACAAAAGATGCCCGGCCATCAAGCCATCAGCCGCTGCAGTCACGCCCAAGGGTGCACCCGGAGGAGACTCAAGATGGAAAAAAACAGGATACCAGCCCTAGTTAGCTGAGGTGCATATCAAAGGAATGATTTCAATGAGCCCAGAACTTTGCATCTTCCCATACATAGAAAAGCACTAAATTCATTAACTTGAAATGTCTGGTTTTCTTTAATTAACAGTAATCTTTTGATGTTCCGATTACCTGGTTTTTGTTACAAAACTCCTTTATATCCTGGCTCTTCCCTTCCCTCTTCAGAGTAGTGCCTCAGAGCCATCTGAGAGTCCTGTCTCCTAGGCTTGATGTCCTAAGAAAATCCGCTGAATAAAACATAACTCTCAGCTTTTAGCTTGTGCATTTTCTTCAGTCGACAACAGGAAGCCACAAGAAGCTAGTGTACAGGAAAGAGAAAAACGAAGCAAAGAGGAGCAGCAAAGGGTGGAAGGAGTGCTGATGGCTTTGCAATACTCATTCAAGTCCTTTCCTGAGACCCACGGCATTCCTACCATTGGGTTTTTTTATTATTATTATTTAAAGTCCTATTTTCTGGCTAAAGTGCACTCAAGTTGGATTCTACTACCTGCAACCAAAGGGTTCTAACTCAAACAGCATGTCTTCAGGCAAAGTTGAGGGAAGAGGAGGGCAGTTGAAAAGGAAAAACTGAATCTCTTTAAATAATGGAACAGGTTCCCTTGGAAAGGGGAGCAATAGGCAGCACAAGTGGACTTTTCTTCTTGTTGTGCGAGAGGAAAATAAATTTTGAGAGGAAGAATTTTGAGATCATTGTTTTTCTGAACAATGATCTTGTCTCAGTAAAATGTACAGAAATCTTATTGGAGCGTGAAACAACAAGGTAGAATTTGAGTGCTTGAGAGAAGGGGACAAAAAAGATTGAGAGTAAACACTGGGAAACATCCTGGAGGACAGGCAGAATGGGACAAAAGGATTGGGTGCGTCGTTGAGGGCCCAGTTAATGGTTAGAGATCATAGCTTGCTGGTAGAACTACCCTGTTGGTTCATGTGATTTTCTCCAACAATGCATGTTCAATAGCATGTTCAATGCATGTTCAACAGGAGCAGAGAAATGGGCAGCAGGATTTGTCAGGATGGTTCTCTAACCCATTGATGCCTCTGCAATCACAGCAGAGCCTTAGCCTTTTCCAAGCCCCTCAAACATACAGAAACACACAGAGGAAGGCATGCCCACAGCTGCTAGTCTCTACCAAACATGGAGCACTTGAGGCCTCTGAAATTCAAGCAAACAAAGGAGCATTTTAATGCCTGAGGCTCAAGGGTAGTGTTAAGACTGTGACTTTCAACAAGACCCGTTCAGAAATGCATATCCCTTGCTTGACTTGCCTACTGTGTGGTCCCATGTGAACCGGTCCCCAGCTCTCTGCCTCCAGGCAGGGGGAGCTCTGTCAGGGAGTGGGAATGGGACTGGCCCAGCACCAAAAGGTAGCCATACATTACATCTTTTATTTTCTTATATCTCACTGCTTCTCAACCAAGGTGGTACTCCCCTTTAGAGAGTCTTTAGGACATATTCTGGAAATAAGGAGACATTTTTGGTTGTCATGATGACTGGGAACCCTACTGGCAATGAGGGTTGTGGGCCAGTGATGCTAGACATCCTGACAACCTGCAAATGTACAGAGAAATGAAGAACTGGCTGTGACTTTCAAATGTTCCACAGGACATTCATGGAGATGAAAAACCTATTTATAATTATCTGTGCCTAGCACCTGTTCCCGTGTGTCAAATAAATGCCACGAATTTCTTGAATTTTCCAGGAATGTAACTACCATGTAAATTGAAGGAAGATTGTTGTTTGTTTCGTTTGGAACTTTACCAAGCGTTTTTCACTCTTTCAGAAAATCACGTACCAACGGTAATGTTACTCGAAATTTTGTATTTGAGTTGCCAATAACATGTGCTGTCTGTGTTGGCGCATATTTTTACTGTCACACTTAGAGCCACTGCATGCCCAGTATTGGTATAAACATTACGTCTTTTGGTATAGCTGTGCTTGAACATTTACAAGTGCAAATATGTATTTTATTGTAAATTACATTCCATTTATTTCTTCTTTACATTATAATAAAGGCATTACATATAATGAGTAAGCTAGTTTGCTAGGGTCACCATAATTAAGTACCACAGACTGGGAGGTTTAAACAACAGAGAAATAATTTTCTCACAGTTGTGGAGGCTAGAACTCTGAGATCAAGGTGTCTGCAGGGTTGTTTTCTTCTGAGGGCTGCGAGGGATGAAACTGTGACTGTGTCTTCATATTGTCTTCCCTCCGTATGTATCTGGCTCCCCTCCTGAAGAAGCTATGGAGGGTAGAAGCAGTAGTCAAACTTAGAATTCACAATCTGACGTAGAAGAAAGTGTCAGATTTCATTCAAAACCTGAACATACCTGGTGAACATTCTGACCCATGAATAAGCTAAAAGGGCTCGTGGATGATGGTCCAGTGGACATGGCTGATTTACATCCTTCTCCTTTGGGATGAGTATCACCACGTCAAGATGGTCAAAGAGTTTGTGCCCCTAACATGAAGCATATGACTGAACTAGTGCAGAGTTGGGAGACCCAGCTAATCACTGTGAAGACAAATCGCACTTCATCAGGAGGTCAGGTTTGCTGTCACCATCAAGTGATACAAATGTTCCATCAAGAGCACGTCACACCACGTAACATGCAGGACCTGAGCTGAGAGAAGATTCTTTCCCAGCGTTTAGGGGCCTCCATCTTCCTTTTGGTCCCTGGGATGGGGCTGAAATGAGACAAGCTTACTGTACCATAACAGAGCCCAGTGACTTGTTTCTGACCCTCCTCTTTCTCTGGAATTCTCAGGATGTGGAGAGAAGGAAAAGAGTCTCTGCCTCATTTGAGGAGGTGGTTTGATTAGAGTTACATTTGTCAATATGTTATTTTCTAATTTTTAAGGATTTTCTCTTACTTCAGTAAGCTAAACTTAATCATTATTAACCTACTTAATAGTCACTGTTTAAACTGCCCTCCCCCGTTCCAAGAAAAAGAAAGAGGTTCTCATTCATTTAGCATTTACTATGACTGAGGAAACGCTGTAAAGAGTTATTCCTCCTTCTCCAACATTAAAGTGGAACTTGTGATTTATATTTTTGGGGTCTAAGGTAAGATGAGAGAGACACTGTCAAGCCTGTTAAGGCTGGTGAGAATGAGTGGTTCAGGGGCAGGTAGGTTCCAGAGAGTGGCAGAAGTAGGGTAGCCTCATGCATCTACATTGTTAGTTTTGGTTCATGGAACCTGTATGTAGTTCCCAAGGATAAAATTGATAGTCAGTCTACCAAGGCTCTATTTGATTTGTATGGCTGGAGAAACTAGTCTCAACCAGTATTCACTCAAAGATTCTGCCTCTCTCTCTCTCTCTGGCAGATTATGTAAATTTGAGCGTCAAGGACTGGGGATTGGCTCTGCTGGTCTGAAAATTTGGTACCTCGGGGAGGGATGCTCCTACTAGGAGAGACGATCATTTTTCTACACACTGGGACCTGAGACTGCTCTCGGCCATCTCAGATCCTTCATGCCTCCTGGGGAACATTCTTTCCTTGTTTTCTTCCTAGAATTAAGCGTTCATGTTCTTAACTTCTTAACTGGTTGTAATTTCGAGTGCTGCTACCTGTATTCAAATGCCTGTGGGAATCCCACAGGTCAAGCCTAAGCCGGGTCACTGCACCAGTACTGTCTACGGCAACAGCAGTGACGGCAGCAGCTTTGTGGAGGTGCCCTAGGTGTCCTCATTGGAAGCAGAGGGTAATTGTTGCAGCATAGGTGGCCTTAGACGGCTCCATGGCTTTCAGGGGCAGTAAAGATCTCTGAGTTGATAAAGGTTAAAGAGGGCTTATTGGTTTGCAAAAATTAGCTGCCCCTCTGAATGCACCTATAAATAAATGCAGGTAATTTGGAAGATGGAAAGTGACCTGAAGTACTGAAATAGTGGGTGGAGCTGAAGCAAAGAAATACTGTTAATTACTATTTATATGACATCATTTTACTCCCAGAATGGTTCAGTCTGCGGAAATTACAGGCTGAGTAATTTTCAAGCCTGGAACACTTAGTGACTACCAAGTTGGAGAGGGAAAAGATAACATTTTTACCATAGTTATACAAGATTTCCTGGTAGGAGAATTATCTAGAAAATTTATCCAGAATCATAAGTTCTATGATTGATTTACTTTATCAGATTTTGAACATTTGACCACTTCCTCCCATATTTTACCAGAAAAAAATAATCAAAGAATGCTTAGTTTTTTAATGTAGAAAAACCCAAATGTTTAAGCATATAATGTGTCACTCATGTTAGTTATGTTATGGAAATATTATGTTATATTATTATAACTGATAAGAATTTACAACATTCAGGTAAAGAATCATTTTTTAAAATCAAATGAAATCAGATACAAACACCAGTCTAACAGGTAGAAAATTTAATCTCAGTTATATTTTGGGAGGCCTTTCCCTCTTCTCTTGGTGGTACAAATGTCCTGGAGAGATTATGCAATTCCAAACAACTTGTGGGCACCAAAAGTGGGCTGGTGGGAACAGTCTGCTCCAGGTGCAGTCCATAAGGGGGTGCATTTTTATGGGTAATTAAGAATCACAATGCTGATTAAAAGGTTTCTCTGCTTTTTATTATCACCATGCAGCAGCAATTTCAAACACTCAGGGATAGATACTCCGTCACAAGAAAAAAATCTTTGTGTGCATGAATTCTAAACAGTTGCTGTGAACACTGTTGAGTGCTAATAATATACATTAAGCTACACATTAGCACCTTTATTGCTTATTCTTTAAAAGATGTTTCATTCTACATGGACTTCAATTAGAATAAGTTTTAGTAATTCAGTTTTTCCCTGGCCCCTACCCCCAGTTCTGCCATGGACCCAGCAGGCATACATGTTTGCTTAGGGATAAATTCCTAAATGTTAGGAATCACTTGAGTGAATCCCTGTGGTACTACGCATTCCTGCATTTAAACAGTAGATTCAATTAAAAACAAGCAAAGATAGCACACTGATTATGCAGATGAAGATATAAAACTTCAGATACTCCAATACTATATGGCAACTTGGAATTTTTGTGTTTAAATTTTAAAACAGTGAATCAGAGTGTGTATGGTCAGGCCACTCAAGGGGGCTGCTCTCTTGCTCTCTGTACACTGCCTGCTCGACCAATGCCTGCTTCACCTACACCCTACTCACAAGACTGACCTTCCTACATACTTGCGCAATGTCCCAGGTGGTGATTATCGTTATCAAAGGGGCAGTGAGGGGCGTACCCCTCTGCTGGTTTCCCTGGTAACTGATGAGCCCACCTGACATCAATTCCCCGTATTACTGGCAATCTCCCGTTCCCCCGCTGGGAGTGAAGACTGACGCCATGTCCTGCTCGTCATCTGCCGCCATCCGCCCGCACACGGTGGGGTGTCGCTCCAGGACCTTGCTTCGGACGTGGAAGCGCCCTCATCCTTAAACCATTGATGTCTCTGTTGCTGACTCCGGGCTCTTTCTTTGGTCTTGAAGCTTGGCAGGTACAGGCCTTGTAGGCTTTCGGGGGACAGCCCAACGAAGCACAAACCGTGATGCGTAATACTTTTGCTTGGTTAGTGCCTTTTAGTTCCTACATGAAATATCCTACTGCCTTTGTATAATAACTCTTAAATTGAAATTTTATATTTTAAACCGTTAACTGTTTTAAAACTAAGGAATTGAGTCAAGAGAATAATTATTATGTGATTAATTCTTTAAAAAATTTGCCTTAGGGAGGTAAAGATGTTAAAAAAATGATCAGCTCCTAGTGTCAAGTGCGCTAGCTATGCTACTGCTCTGGTGTTTCATCCATTATAGATGCCACTGCTCTTGGCAGTAGGGTCTGTTTAGAGGTGACGGGTTTGCCCCACACAGTCACTGGTACTTTCTGTGGCTCCTTGGCATTCATGCTCTGCTTATCAATAAAATAGCCACTTTCTGCCTCGCTGTGGGCAACGTGGGAATCATTGGTAACTGCCATCTCCTCCTTATTTCAGTGTCGGGTCAGGCCATTCCCCTTCCTCTTAAACCTTAGTACCACACCCTTCCTGGATAATTCTGCTTTCTGCTTAGGTTTTTTGAGGGGAAAAAAATGCTCATAGCACAGTCCTTGGGCAGAGAAAGCTCAACTTTCCTTTTGTTGTTTGTGTATCATTAGAAGAAGATGAGTCAGGATAGAAATAGGGAATTTGGAGTAACATATCTCATTGTTTTGTCTTGAGACTGTAGAAACATGAAACACAGTTAATTTTTCTCTTGGGTTATCTTGCCACATTGGTCAAGATTACTGTTGAATTGTATTCAAGCAGCAATTCTTGTGAGTACTATCAATATAGAGAATAAAAAAGATTGCATTTGTAGTACTCTTGTATCACACAAGCTTAGAGATATTGCATTCCACTTGAGTCGCCGAGTTTGGTAATTACAATTTGGCTTCCTTCTGTGGGCTATGGCAGTGTTCATCACTGATTATATCATTGTCCTGTGGTCTTGTCAGTATAGCATGTTATTGTGTCATAATCTGGGTGATGGTGTTTCTTTGAAGATGACAAAATAAGCACGTTTTTGTAAGATAGAATTCATTGATTAAGCCATGCAGTATTAACTGAACATCCAATTGTGCATAATGTTATGCAAGGTGCTTGACTCACGTACAGAATGTTGGAGGTTCTGTTTCAGGATGCTGTCTTCTCCTCAACACTGCTCTCTGTTTGCCTTCGGAACACAGTGGCTATTCAAACTAGATGGTTACTTTTTCTCATGTGCGTGTAAAAAACAAGTTACTAATCCTCACAAGGTATCCATGGAGGTTCTCTTAGGTCTGCTGCACTCAGCAAGAGAAGAAAAACTTTCTTTAACGGTAGGACTAGGAGCCCTGGGTGGATGCCCCAAACAGGCCAGGCACATCCTTAGTCTCTGACTCCAGCTTGTGGCAAATTAATCATCACAATCAAATTCCTCTCCCTACTGTCTATAGCACCCATTCATGGACCACTGTCTGGTTTTCTCTGCAGCCTCTGTGTGATGTCCTGTTCAACACATAATAAGCTCTCATGAAACGTGAGTTCCCTTCCTCTGCCTTTCCTTTTCCCCCCTCATTGAATGAATGCATGAACAGTGAATTAGTTCTTCTCTGCTGCAGCCAGTTTTCTGTGTTCCATGGCCACATGGCAGAACATGCCTACACAGAGTCCCTGAACTTTCGTATTTTGTGTTCAGGTATACTGAGGGAACCTCACTTCTGCTGATCTTAAAATCAAATTCCTGCGAAGGTAAAAGTTCCATCCTTTGTCTAATCTGTGTTGTTCAGATAGAGTCATTGAATTACCCTGGTGGCCCCAGGCTGCAGTGACATGGCTGTGGATAGGGGTAAGGGGTAGGGAACAGTTTCTCCAAAGGAGGTTCTGGGCAGAAATCACGACAGTTTTTTACCACTCCTTACATCTCTCTTGTTCATAACCTTGGTCCACTCCCAGGTTTCCCCTGTCCTAGATTTGATATAGCAAGTCCCCCTGTGACCATCCTGGGCCCTGTTAGTTGGCCATCTCTCTACTCTACCAATGACACTGGCTGCTCAGGCAGGAGGGTTCCCAACAGTGACTTTTCCACCTCCTCTTCTCCACCAGCTAGGCTCACCCACCACAGCTTCTGTAGCAATATCTGAGGTCAGTTTGCTTCTAACCCTTCCACTCCTACTGCAGCTCCATTAATTCTTTGTATTCCACCAGTGCCCTTCTGATTCCACCTTCTCTTGTAAAAAACTAGTGACGTTTCCTCTTCCACAGCTGGAGCTCAGAGGCTTGATCCTGGAACTGCTAGTTAAAACCTAAATTCCATTTCTTCACAGAGATAGTTTTTGTCAGAGTCGAAGCACCATACCTCTGGTGCATTTTGTATCGAATAGGCTTTTTACAGGCTGACATGAGAGCTCAACTACAATTTATAACGTCGACTCTGAAATGATTGTTCCTGTAGACTCAATTATTGTCTTAGAAGTAGACTTTTCTGGGGAACGAAACCCATTTGTAAATTAGAAACCCTCTGATACTTCATCTATAGTCTGGACCATGTGCTCTAGCCTATGCCAGAGCACCAGGGTGCATGGGCCTCCATGTTCAGAACACAGGGTCCAAAAAAGGACATCGAAGCAAGGCATGAAAGGATAGTAACATCATACTTCAGGATTTATCAGAGAGGCATGGACACTGGAATTTGGAGCGCATGTGGAAAGGATTGCAGTTGGAAGGAGAAGTGAGGGCTGGGGTATTAGACCCCTCTAGTCAGGCATGGCAAAAACTGGGGTGGGACTCAGGATGGGGCTGAGAAATGGTCACTGTCAGTCACAGACCAGGGAGAATCTAGGAAGGGCACTCAGGATGGTGAAGCCAGGGCAGGGATGATAGCTGGAAAGTACAGTTGTTATTATCAAGGCATCTGTCCCAGGTTGGGGTTAAGATTGGGGACTCTAAGCAGGATCTCGAGAATGAAACAGGATCTCCAACTGGGGACAATGAGAAGCTTGGTCCTCAGAACTAAGGTAAATCAGGAGGGGAAAGGAGAATGTACTGGGAGAAGAGACGCTTACTGAGGCACAAGAGCCCCCTTAGCAGAATGTGGCATCAGGGCCGTGAATGGTGATGAGCTGCAAGCATGGGCCCCAGAGAGAAGCCCAGATGCTACTGCTGAATCTCCGTATTTTGGGCCCACCCTGCCCCTGCACGTTAAACCGGTCCCCTGAGGAAAAGGAATGACTGGCAGGTCTTCTTTATTCCTGATACACTGCTAAGACCCACGTACAAGGCTTCCTGCTTTCCTTTCCATTGCCTAGCAACACCACCTCCTTGATTACCAGAGTTGTCATAGTTTTGCTGTATCTATCTACTCTGTATGTAGGTACATGGGGCCTACAAGGTAGAAGGCAAAGTCCGGGTTGTTCAACCAAGTACAAGTTCACTTGCAAGTATAAGAAAGTTCACTCTCAGTACAAGCTCAGAATAGGGGAATCAACAAGCCTGATTTCATGCTGAACCCAAAAATGGACCAGGAGAGAGAGGGAGATGGGAAGAAGGACATTCTAGGGATTCTGTAAATCCTAGAATTATCAGAGACAGAGAGACAGACAAAGAGAGTAAAAAATAAAGTGTCACATAAAGTTATTTTAAAGGATATGTTTTATTTATTTCTGTTATTTTAAATGTAGTACTTTTTATTTTATTTTATTTACTTTTGGCTGCATTGGGCCTTTGCTGCTGCACACGGGCTCTCTCTAGTTGTGGCGAGCGGGGCCTTCTCTTTTTGCGGAGCGTGGGCTCTAGGGCGTGTGGGCTTCAGTAGTTGTGGCACATGGGCTCAGTAGTTGTAGCACACGGGCTTAGTTGCTCCGAGGCATGTGGGATCTTCCTGGACCAGGGATCGAACCCATGTCCCCTGCATTGGCAGGAGGATTCTTAACTTCTTAGGGAAGTCCTAGAGGATATGTTTTAAATGTATATTAAAACAAAATTTCTTCATCAATCATTGTCTTTCTAGTATAGAAATTATTTAATTCTGTCAAACACAAAGAAAAGCATGTGGCTTGCCATTCAAAAAGCCTAAAACTCCCCAGATAAAAATAGTCATAGATGTTTCTCAATCATTGCGGTCATTAAAGGCCAACATTTAAAACTGTTGGGAAATTCTGTTCTCTGTAAGGTAGAAGGAAGATGCATCATGTCATCCATCATGTGACATAATGCCTCAGACAGTTTCGGAAAGTCAAGGGTAGACATCTGCAGGTTCTATTCCCACCTGAAAGCATATCAGATGGATAGCCTCTACCTTCCGTGTTCAACTGGGGGTCTGGGGGCACTGTGCTTAGGAGAAGGGTAGAGTGTTGAAAGGGTCCATGTGTCGGTGCAGTACATATTCATCCACCAAAGGCTGTTGGAGAATACACTTGTATATTTTTCTTCTTTTAAATCAGGGATGCTGAATCTTCTTTTATTATTAGGTATGGCTAACACTCCCACCCGAATCAACATTCTCATGCCAGTAAAAAACATACCTAGTTCGTTTGGTCTTTGTGACTGTTTGCAATATCATTATTTTGTTTGCACAGAGGAAGTTTTACCATTTCACTCATCACTTATGTATTCAATGAGGTATATCTGAAAAGAGAAATATTTCTGGTATGGTTAGTGCTGATAAAAGTTGGAGCAGCGAAGAGGGGACAGGAGAGGAGAAGGAGGTTAAGGAATGCAAAAAAGGTGGAAGGGGGTGAGGACCTAGGACTGAGAGACTCAGCAGGAACCTGACTCTCACGACCCCCAGGCAATCAGGGTCGCAGATACATGTCTGAGAAAATTATTGTTATTACCGCCCCTTGAAGTTTTTATTTCCTTCTTGCAGTAGAAATTATTGCCTGGCTTCTTTTTTAAACTTCAAAGTTTATTTTCTCAAGGAATTACTAAGATTTTTCCTCCCTGACGGATCATCTAAGGAAGTAACCAGTTTACTTTAAAATATTAGAAGAGTTGACCAATTTCTGTAGCTATCAGCTCAAAAGTCCTTGCTCTCTTTCTCCAAAAACTGTAATTCAGAAAACAAACCAAACAATGCCAACTAGAATACTGTGTCTGGGTTTTCTCTTTTAAATTATTTTTTATTCTTTATCAAAGTAATATTTATGGGTGGTTCAAACCTCAAGTAGTACTAAAAGGCTTATAATGGACAACAGTAGTTCTTTATCTGGTTTTCCTCCTACCAGCCCTTACCTCCTATCCTCACTCAATCCCACTTCCTGGAGGCAGTCACTTACAATTGGCTTAGCTGGTAATTTTGATACTGTTTGATACTTTTCTCCATATTTTAAAATAATATATTAGCTATTTATCAGTTTATCCATTTTAGGCATTATCTATTGATTTGCTTTATGGTGTAGATGATTCAGCATTTTTAAAATACATTCCTCCCCTCCTCCTTCCCCTTCCAATGTACTTATATCACCTTATTTAGTCTGCCTTTACATTGCAATAATAATATTATGTATAATTATAACTAATAATAATTACTATAATTATTCACTACTGAGGCAAATCATCTAATATGATTATGCTTCTTGTACAATGTTATTTTTGTTTTTTTTTTTTTGCGGTACGCGGGCCTCTCACTGTTGTGGCCTCTCCCATTGCGGAGCACAGGCTCCAGACGCACAGGCTCAGCGGCCATGGCTCACGGGCCCAGCCGCTCCGCGGCATGTGGGATCTTCGCGGACTGGGGCACGAACCCGTGTCCCCTGCATCAGCAGGCGGTCTCTCAACCACTGCGCCACCAGGGAATCCCCTTGTACAATGTTTTGTTCTCCTTGAAGCTCTTTTGTCCCTCATTGTACGTGTCTCTTCCGTTTTTCTCCAAGAATCAGGTGTTTGTGTGTGTATGTGTGTGTCTTTCATATTAGAATTACTCATTAAATGTTTGGTGATCCCAATCCCACCCGTCTAGGTGGGACAGGGAGGACGGGAGGGAGACACAAGAGGGAGGGGATATGGGGATATATGTATATGTACAGCTGACTCACTTTGTTATACAGCAGAAACTAACACACCATTGTAAAGCAATTATACTCCAATAAAGATGTTAAAAAAAATTGTGATCTTTGACTGTGTTTATACTGAAATGTGAAGTTACTAAAAGTCTGAATTGAGGGACTTCCCTGGTGGCGCAGTGGTTAGGAATCCGCCTGCCAATGTAGGGGACACGGGTTTGAGCCCTGGTCCAGGAAGATCCCACATGCCGCGGAGCAACTAAGCCCGTGCGCCACAGCTGCTGAGCCTGTGCTCTGGAGCCCGCGAGCCACAACTATTGAGCCTGCGTGCCACAACTACTGAAGCCCATGTGCCTAGAGACCGTGCTCTGCAACAAGAGAAACCACCACAGTGAGAGGCCAGCACACCGTAACGAGGAGTGGCCCCAGCTCACCGCAACCAGAGAAAGCCTGTGCCCAGCAATGAAAACCCAATGCAGCCAAAATAAATAAATTAAAAAAGAAATCTGAATTGAAGTTCTGGGGGTTGTGTGGGTTTGCCAGATTTGTACTGGGAAAGCACTAAACATCATTTGTGGAGGTCTTTTTCTTTTCATAGGGCATTCAGTTTTTCCGGAAAAGAATCCATGAATTTCTTGTGTGTGAGTGTGTGTGTGTGTGTGTGTGTGAGAGAGAGAGCATGTGTTTGTGCGCGCATCCACGCGCTATCCTTGTTGCTGGTATTCAGGGCTGTGAACTGGGTGAAGGAGGCTACATATTCCACCATTTAGTGTGCAGATGGTCACTTGCCCTGTTTTTAAGACCCGTTGCCACTCCTCCATTGGGAGGGCTACCTGAGTCCTGTGTCAGCCTGTCCCATACCTCTTCCTTCAGTGAGTGCTGTGTGGTCTTAGATGAGAGTGTTTCCTACACTTCTGGTTGGTTGCCCCTCTGCAGACCCTGGATCATAGCTTCCTCAGCTTCTTCTCCAGTCCTCCACACAATTTCCATTGAAATGACCGTGTTTCATGGGGAATCCTACGTAAATAATTCATCATGAATGAAAAACACAATCCAAAGCCATTATAGCATACACTTTAAATGGGTGAATTGTATAGTATATGAACCATTCTATAGCACAATAAAGCTGTAAAAAAATAAATAATCCTTACATCAAAAAATGGTGGAAAACAAGTGAGCATTACTTTTCTAATGAAATAAATTGGGAAGGTCTACATGTGTGTATAAAGTAATTTTAATTTTCATACGGGAGATGAAAAATAAAACAGTAAAAAGGCTACAGAGAACAATCAACTTGGTAGGAATAAATAATGTAAATCAGAAACTGTCAAATTTGAACTTTATAATTGACACATAAAATGTAGGAAAATCTGAGAAATAATATGGACATATATAACAATGAAAATTATTTTCTGTAAAAGTTCTGTTCTCTATGGAAATTACTCTCATAGGAATAATTCCAAAAGAAATTAAGGATCAAAACAACAACAGCAAAATCACCTCCCAAAATAGAGAAAACTTCTATAATGAATGGTGTTGGTGGCATACATAAACACACTGGAAATAAAAGACACTGCCACATTTAAATTCCTGATTTAATAAACTGTGACTTCAAAGAACTATAGAAAATACATTGTAATAAGAAACCATGCTTACAAAAATGTAATATGAAATGCAATCTTGGAGGTAGCATAATGAAAATTGCAAGCTAAGAAACATGGTTTGAAAAAAGTCCATCTCTCATACATACATGATTAAAGTTTAGAAAAGTCTTCTATCTCATCCTACAAATAAAACCAGAAAATCAGTAACAAGGTCTTTTTTTTTCATCCTCAGAAACATAAATTAGGAGAACAGAAGGATTAAAAAAGATAAATAGCAAAAGGATGCTAAAATGAGAGGAATATGTATCTTAAAGGGCAAAACCACAGGATTTCACATGTGAAATGATAACCTCCATGAATATATTATACAGTAAGGACTTATTTACTATTGAAGACTAATTGTAGGTAATACTAGAATGGAATAATAATAGAATGATAGAAATAATACAAATCATAAAATAATAGAAATGGCTAATCTTATGATTTTAAGAATAGGCAGATGGAAACCTCTGACTTTCTTAACTTCACTCTTTAAGAGATAATGTCTCTGCTTCCTTCCACAATACCTTAAGCCTATGCAGGCAGATCAGTTTCTCCAACCAAAGTACTCACTGCTCTTTTAGTTTTGGGGAAATGATGGAGAGTTTATCAGTTTCTTGTGGCTGCTGTTACAAATTGCCACAGATTGGACATCTTAACACATAAAAATTTATTCTCCCATGGTATGCTAGAAGTCCTGATTCAAGGTGTCAGCAGACCAAATACAAGAATGAGAGATGTTCCTGGTGTTCTTTTCACTTAAGAATTTATTTGAATTTTAGGAGCTCTGTGCCAGAAACTGGGGGCAGAGACCAAAATATACATTTTCTATTATTTCACGTATACCAAAATAAGTTTCAAGTCCAAAGGTGGTCTGCAGGAAGTCTCCCCTCTTCTTCTGGTGTGGTCAGTCTTTTTCCATTAAGGCCTTCAACTGATTGGATGAGGCCCACCCACATTACAGAGGGTAATCTGTTGTACTCAAAGTCTGCTGATTTGAATGTTAATCTCATCTAAAAAATACTTTCATAGAACAACTAGAATAATGTTTGGCCAAACATCCTGGTCCTATGGTCTAGCTAAGATGACTCTTAAACCGTCTCAGTCATCTTTGCCTCCGAGTGCACCATGTGGCTGAGACTATCAGGTCTGCATTGCCATCTCCCTAACAATTCTGATTCCTTCTGCCTTTCTTGTCAGAGTGTCAGGTCAGAGTCGTGGTCCAAAACCTTTTCCTGTCATTCCTTCTTCCTTCTCCTGTGTCTTTCCAAGGTGTTACACTGTGCCTCCTCCAACAGTTTACCTGTACCACTAACTCACTCTACCTCTGTGCTTTCTCAAGAACGAACACAAGCGGGGAATTTTGGAATCAATATTTGCAGGCCTCTTTTTTAACTCCTTGCTCCCTTTAAGGGCTCCTGCCTGTGGGAGAAAGTTGATAACCTGATTGATCAGCTCTGACATTTACTGGGGCCATTTTGTACTGGTGGTTAAAGTCACTTTATGTCCATGGTTGGTGTTAGGGGTGACACATCTTCTTTGTGTTCTATTTTCTGGATCCGTGCCATTGGCAGTGAAGAGGGCCAAGGCCTTTTCCCCAGTGAGATGTTGGGATGAAGCCTGGGTGTTCTTTCTGCGCTCTCTTCTCCCCCCTGCATCCCAGCTGTATCCTCATGCCCCAGCCACAGGTGAGGTAGCCTGTGGGGCATGGCGGGGAGTGCCTTGAAGTGACTTTTCTTCTCATTGTTGTGGCAATATCTTGACTTTCGTTTTGTGAGGAGAGGAAGGATAAAAGAGCAAAGATGACAGAATTGTGGGAGAAGGAGCGAGAAGCCTCTTTTAGGCCATGTACCTTGCTTCAGCTTTTCTCAGAATGATATGGTGAGTTAAGAAGGACTTACCCAGCCACTTTGCCCCCATTTAGCTATTGATATAATAAGGATTCTCTCTCAATGAGAATATTTGTTGGAAGATTCTTTTTTTTAATTTATTTAATTAATTTATTTTTGGCTGCATTGGATCTTCATTGCTGTGTGCGGGCTTTCTCTAGTTGTGGTGAGCGGGGGCTACACTTCGTTGCGATGCGTGGACTCTAGGCATGCAGGCTCAGTAGTTGTGGTGCACGGGCTTAGTCGCTCTGCAGCACGTGGAATCTTCCTGGACCAGGGCTCAAACCTGTGTACCCTGCATTGGTAGGTGGATTCTTAACCACTGCGTCACCAGGGAAGCCCTTGGTGGAAGATTTTGGACTCCTAACAATACTGAGAAAGTTACTAGATCATTTGTTTAACATCCTTATGCTGAGCACTGCACCTGGGACTGAAGATACAAAATCAAATAAGATAAAGCTTTTGTCCTTAAGAAGCCCTCAGTCTTGTGAGGAGAAAGCCATGTCAGCAAACACAAGCAAAGCTGTAAGAGAGAAGTGTACACAGTCAGGAGTGGGGGGTCACATTTTCTAGCTCTTCCTGGGTGGTGGCACATGGATGAGTGAGTGTCCAAGAGAAGATAGCCCATAAGGTGGACCTAGAAAAAGGAGGAGGAATCTGAAAGGTAAATGGGGAAAGAATTCCAGGCAAAGGGAACTCTATTTTCCCTGGCAGATATTGGTATGCGCAGGAAGTGGAGAATAACTTTGTAAAGGAGACCAGGTAATAAAGTACCACACAAACCACCTAAGATGGCAGACTTTCTTTCTTTTTCTTTCTTCCTTCCTTCCTTCCTTCTCTCTCTCTCTCTCTCTCTCTCTTTGTTTCTTTCTTTTTCTGCTTTCATGGAAGCTAGTTGATGATAGCAATGATATATACAATTTAAGGGTCTATTGTTGCATATTTAACTTATAGACTTTATTTAGGAATCACATCCTCCATTGCTTTTACTGGTCTTTTGATTGCTGAGGACATTAACTTTTTTTGTTTTTTTAAAGAAAATTAGCTTTCTTAAAAGAATGACTTTCATCCAAGGCAATTCCAACAAGAAATTGTCAATAGGTAAAGAAATGAGAGTAGCAGGAACCAGGGAGAGAGTTATCAGAGGAGTTTAATTAAATAAACTTCATACTGTACGCATGATCTTTAGAACAGCAGTGAACACACTAAGACCTCAGGTACATAGTAAAATGTTGTGTTATTTGGAAAAAAAGTCTCATATTAATAGTTCCACTTTTGTCGTCTACATGATTCAGGGAACCTGAAGAGTATGTTTCTAAGAAGAAAAAATGATTGCTACCTGGTATGTCACATCAATTTATACTGCCGGTCTGAACTTCAGCTCCTTCATTCATTCTTTCATTTATTCATTCAACAAGCCTTTACCAAACACTAACAAAGTGACAGTCACAGCCTGCAACCCAAGATAGAAAGGGGAGAAATAAAGGAATGAATAATGAACATGAAGAGGGATTAGTTTCCTTGTTATGCAAATAACTGGGCCTGAAGAAACACAGAGATCCATAGAAAATCTGGTCTTTGACCCAATTGGCACATTCTTTTTTCCATGGTTCTCCTTTACTTTGAGTCTGATCTTGTTTTAGGGCCAATGCTTGAACTGGTCTTTAAAGCTGTAGTTTCTAGTATGAGTTCGTATTGACTGGAGCAACATCCACAGGATCTCTTGCGTAGCCTGTTCCCATATATTTGGAAGTATCTACCCTTGAAAACACTTTTATCTGAAACTATGTATGCCCCCCTTTTTTTAAAAACAAGTCAACTGTACTGCCATGTTTTGCTGGGGCGAAAAAGACGAACTTCATGGAATATTATTCTAGTAACATTGTTAGTACCCAGGGCAATTGGTATTGTGTAGATTTGGCCTTGTAACAATGTTTTCCAAGACAGAAATGCCCTGTGACTTCTAAAAGCGAAGTGCCCCTAACAACTTCTAATGAAGAGTTTGATTGTTGGACCAGTGATATCTGCAATCCTAAAACAAATTCAGCTGAATAGTAATATCTACAAGTTGGCAAACTGAAAAATTACTCCTCAAGATTTGGAGCCCTTGTGTACTGAATTTCAGGAGAATTTAGTGAGCTTTCCATAAACAGAAATAAAATTTAAACGAAAGTTCATATGTGATACCTTCTAGCTAAACGGTTAGGAATGTATGCAATTTTCTTAACGCTAAAGTGGCATCACAATCACCTGTAGTTACCATCATTGTCGTATCCTTTATGAAGTAGCTACTTTTACCTCATTACATTAATACAAAACAAGATTTACTCCAGGTATGTTCAACTATGGGGTAAAATAATGTCATTCTTAGTAATTTAACTTAGGTACATTGACTTAGATGTTTGGGTTTTTTTTTTCCTTAGATTCAAGTATCGCTTTTAAATAATAGCATTTATCTTAGTAAGCCCAAAAATTACCAACAAGGCTAGCCAATTTAATTATTCATATTTTCATATGATGTATTCGGTATTTGTTACTGCATAACAAATTATCCCCAAACTCAGCAGCTTAAGACAACAAACATTTATTATCAGACAATGGGTCATCATCTGAGGGCAGCTTAGCTGGGTGACTCTGCTTCGGAGTCTCCTGAAAGGCTTCAGTCAAAGTCATGGTCAGGGCTACAGTCATCTCTAGGTTCTCCTGGGCACATGACTGTTGGCAGGTTTCACTGGCTGGTGCATGGACACAGTTTCTTCCACATCAGCCTCTCACAACATGGCAACTTGCTTTTCCCAGAATGAGAACTGAGAGAGAAAGTAAGAGAAAAAAAAATGTTGGGTCTCTGTCCTTGGAATTCCCTGGGTGATAGGAATGTCTTTTGTTCTAATGAGGTGACTCTTGGTGGGCTAACTGGATAGCTTCAGGATGGAGACTGGCACCAGAAAGGTCAAACTGTGATTAGAAGCTTGGAACTTTCAGCCCCACCCTCCATCTTCTGGGGAGGGAGGAGGGGCTGGAGATTGAGTTAATAATCAGTCATGCCTATGTAATGAAGCCTCCATGAAAATCCCTAACCTACAGGTTTTGGAGAGTTTCCGGCTTGTGAAAGCATCCATGTGCTGGGAAGGTGGTGGACTCTAAACTCCATGGGGACAGAAGCTCCTATACTTGGGACCCTTCTAGATCTCACACTTGCTGTGCACCTTTCATTTGGCGGTTCATCTATATCCTTTGTTATATACTTTATAATAAACCAGTAAATCTAAGTGTTTCCTGGGGTTCTGTGAGCCATTCTAGAAAATTATTGAACCCAAGGAGAGGTTGGGGGAACCCCAATTTATAGATGATTGTTCAGAGTGCAGGTGACAACCTGGGACTTGTGATTGGCATCAGAAGCGGGGGCATCTGAGCTCTTAACTTGTGGATCTGTGCTAACTCCAGTTAGATAGTGTCAGAATTTAATTGAATTGTAGGACACCCAGCAGAGAATTGTTTGATGTGTGGAGAACCCACACATCTGGTGTCAGAAGTATTGTGAGTGTGTGAGCAGAGGAAAACACATGAGTATTTTTCCTAGACAGAGTTATCAGGTCCAGTCCACACTCGAGGAGAGGGAATTACACAGGGTATAAATACCTGGAGGTAGAGATCACTGGGAGACATTTTAGAGGCTGCCTATCTCATATGGTAAAGTTGATCAGCTTTACTATTCATGTTTTCAAATGGTAGGTTAAGACTCTACCATATCATGATTGTGATAATTATGTTCCATGATAAACATTTCTGCCAGAGCCTCTGCCCTGGGGAGATGGGATGTTACCTTTTAGAGAAATGGATTGGTGGATCATACTGTTTTTCACAACTTGTCCTCCCTTCCACACCCTTGTCATGCTTCAATGTAGGAGAAATAGGAGTTGCCACCTCCCTAACTTTAGGCTTGGTCATGAGACTTGCTCTGGCCAATGGGACATGGGGGGAAGAAACACTGTGCCCGTTCAGAGCAGAAGCTTTAAGAGTCATTGTGTGTTCCCACTCACCCTCTTATACTCCCGCCTGCCAGAAGGAAAACCACAGGATGGGAGATACGGGACACAGACCTCAACTAGAGCCAGGCATAAGCCAGCTGAGTCAGTCAACCTGCAGACCTGAAGATGAAAAATACATATTTGTCGTGGTAAACCTCGGGAGTTCAGGGATACACTATTGCTGCAGCAAAAGTTGCCTGATACAAGTGGGGACAGCAGGGAGGGAAAGAGCAAACATCCCAGTGTCTACTTTTGTCAGTATGTATTCTGTTTCCAAATCCCACTGAGACTGACTGCAGCCCAGTCCCCATAGGTAATCACATTGGAGAATGCTGTTTCAAGAGCATTCGGTCCTCAAGACTGGCTGTATGATTTTGGAAAAATTCTTAGGACTCTCAGTAAAGTTTTGAGTACAAAAGAAGATGTGGCACATATATACAATGGAATATTACTCAGCCATAAAAAGAGACGAAATTGAGCTATTTGTAATGAGGTGGATAGACCTAGAGTCTGTCATACAGAGTGAAGTAAGTCAGAAAGAGAGAGACAAATACCGTATGCTAACACATATATATGGAATTTAAGAAAAAAAAAATGTCATGAAAAACCTAGGGGTGAAACAGGAATAAAGACACAGACTTACTAGAGAATGGACTTGAGGCTATGGGGAGGGGGAAGGGTAAACGGTGACAAAGCGGTAAAGAGGCATGGACATATATACACTACCAAACGTAAGGTAGATAGCTAGTGGGAAGCAGCCGCATAGCACAGGGAGATCAGCTCGGTGCTTTGTGACCGCCTGGAGGGGTGGGATAGGGAGGGTGGGAGGGAGGGAGACGCAAGCGGGAAGAGATATGAGAATATATGTATATATATAACTGATTTATTTTGTTGTGAAGCTGAAACTAACATGCCATTGTAAAGCAATTATACTCCAATGAAGATGTTAAAAAAAAAAAGTATATATAAAATCAGTGATTTCAACCTGTTGTGTTTAAAACTTGGAAAATGTTCAGTTTTCTAAAATTTCAGATATCATATTTCATCTCTGTCAAAAACTTTTTAATTTGGTTTAGTTTGTAATTGACATAATTGCATTCTAAAATGAAATAAGTATGCTGACTATTATTAACTCAGCAGGATAGCTGTTTAGACAGTTATATGATTATGCTCTATCCCTGAACACTGAGGAAAAAACATGAGAGGGATTTGGTAAACAACATGTTGCCTCTAAATATCTCTGGGAGCACTGATGTATATCAAGCAATTATACTCCTTATCTGAAAAAGACATTTTGAACAGTATGGAGACACTCATTGTAGAGGTTAATTAAAAATTATTTTTCTTTGTTTCATTTATTTGTTTTTTAACCCCTTGCCTGCATATCCAAAGAAGCTTTTCTTTCAAGTCTTGCAAAATTATTTAAGACTACCAGGATCAGAAATCATCTTGAATATAACATTTGGGTTATTTGGGTATATCGTGTGTGTGTGTGTGTGTGTGTGTGTGTGTGTGTGTGTGTGTGTGTGTGTGTGTGTTCTAAACCTGCATATCCCAAGTGATTGCTAGCGCTTCTAAAATTCATTTATTGATAGCTCAGCCTTCTGTTCTGTGACCTAATAGTCTAATTGCTATATAATGTGGAATTTAGGGACAGAAAAATATGATATTCAAAGTTACATAGAAAAAAACATTATTTAAATGATAAATTAAACCCTGTGGTTAGCTTGTCAGTGAGTCAATGGACTAGAGATCAATTTTCACACAATTTTCTATGTTCAGATGCTTTGTGAATCACCCCTCCCCCAAGGACTCCAATATTTCCTCTGTAAACTTTAAAAAATTTTAGTACAAAGAGAATAATTTGGATCAACTACAATTAATTTAATCTACCATTCCTTTTCCTACCCCTCCCCTGTCCTTTCCATTCCTTTTCTGTCCCACTGTTATCACCCTAGTTACAGCCTAGTGTCTGGACTACAGCACAGATTCCTAGCCAACCTTCCTATTCCAGGCTTGTTTCCCTTCAGTTCATCCAATCACCTAGTAAGGTGCCCCCCTCACCCCTAGAACGTGAAAAATGAGGGAAGCTTTGCCCATTAAGAAAAGTTATGTGAATGCTGTGTAAGAGCAAAGACAGACAACATGAGGTAAAAACAGGATTGCTCCAAGGCCTGCAGGAAACCTCCCCTCTGAACCACTCAGAATGGATTAACATATCCAGAGTGTCTGGTACCAAACTGTGCAAGCTGACCAAGGCTGGAATTCAACTGGGGTGGTGCCCAGCCTTGGTATTTATTTATTTATTTTAAAATTTATTTTTATTTTATTTTTGGCTGCGTTGGGTCTTCGTTGCAGTGCGTGGGCTTTCCCTAGCTGCGGCGAGCAGGGGCTACTCTTTGTTGCAGTGTGCGGACTTCTCATTGCGGTGGCTTCTCTTTTGGCGGAGCACGGGCTCTAGGTGTGCAACCTTCAGTAGTTGTGGCATGCGTGCTTCAGTAGTAGTGGCTCGCGGGCTCTAGGGCGCAGGCTCAGTAGTTATGACGCATGGGCTTAGTTGCTTCGCGGCACGTGGGATCTTCCTGGACCAGGGCCCAAACCCGAGTCCCCTGCATTGGCAGGTAGGTTCTTAACCACTGCGCCACCAGGGAAGCCCAGCCTTGGTATTTTTAAAATAGCTTTATTGAGATATCGTCGATATATATGTACACTTAAGGTGTACAACTTGATGTTCTGATATATGCATACACTGTGGAAAGATCCCCACCATCAAGCTAATTAACATATCTACCACCTCTACATAGTTACCGTTGTGTGTGTGTTGGGGGGTAGCCTTGGTATCTTTTAAATGCTCTCCAGGAAATTCTAATATGGGCTTGAGAACCTCTGGTAAACTCTAAATTCCAACTGTAAGACAGATTCCTGCCTACAGGAAACAATCCGTCTGGTTAGCCAACCAGCAAACAATCCGTCTGGTTCCGTGATTACTGAGCAATCCCCTGATTGCCCAGAATTCGGCTAGAGGAAGAGTTGGCACTCATCAAGCAAACTCAACTTCGAGTCCTCGATAGTGGTCTTGCACATTCTAAAAGAGGATCTTGTCATGATTTTCCATTCCATTCATGGAAACAATAACTTAAGTTTATTAACAAGAGAATTTCCAGTTATATTTCTCATAGTAAATACATGAACTGGAATTCCTTTGTTCATTCTGGTCTGCTGTGAATTTATCATGCTTTTGCCTTTCACCTCTTAGTGCAAATAAAGTCCTTGCCTGGGACCTTCAAAGTGGAAGGTAAGATTTAGCAGGCTTTCCTTATAGGCCCTGCTATACTACTTTTACCTGTTCCTTGTGTCTACATCCTGCAGCCAAACTAAATCTTTCTAAAATGCAGTTTTGGTCGTGTTATAATTCTGCTTAAAAATCTTCTGGGACTTCCCTACTGCCTTCTGATTCCAATCTACCTTTCTTCTCCCAGGACTTTCCAACCATATGCTCCAGGCAAACTGAATCATATAAGCTCCATATTTCCCTGTCTCTTAATTTTAAGCTTAAACTGGCCCCTTCATCTGGCACATTCTCACTTCCACCCTCTTATCATTCCTTACCATCTTACCTGGTTAACTCATTTTTAATGGTTAATTTACTTTCCATGTGCTCTCAATCATGCTGCCTTCTCCCCCAACCCTAGCCATAAATGAAATATTCCATTCAGATATGCCTTTATTGATACCATCTAAACTTGTTTTCTCAGTCTAGAACTCTCTTTTGTTCCTTTCCACTAGCTAGCTAGTTCCCACTCATAGCTTATTCAAGTTTGAACTTAAATCTTTTCCTTTAGGGAGGCTTTTTCTGACTCCCAAGCCTCAGTGAGATGCCCAGTATATGTTCCCATAATGCTTTCTACTCCTCCGTTGCAACAATCATCACATTGCCATTACTTGCTCAGAGTCTATGATCCCTGCTAGTAGTGAGTTCCATGAACATAAGGACAAGTCTACCTTATTCACTGCGGAACATCAAGCCTCTAGCCCAGTGCAAGGCACATAGTAGATGTTAAATATGTATGTGCCAAATGGATGTTGAACGAATTCAATTTTAATTTAACACATTTTATTAAGTGCCTACCACATGCCAGACAATCCTCTAGGTGCTGGAGGTGTGTCAGTGAATAAAGAAGACAAAGATCCCTTCCCTCATGGAGCTCAGATTCTCTCAGGGAAAGATAGACAACAGACATGTAAATAAGTAAATTATAGAGTAGGTTAAAAAGTGCTAAGTGCTATGAAAAAAATGAAAAAGTAAAGTTAAATGAAATTGGAAAAGTAAAATAAAAATGAAAATGTAAAATACAAAAAAAAATGGGGGTGCACAATTTGCATTACTAAATAAGGTGGTCAGCATAGGTTGCATTGCAATAGTGACATTTGAGCACAGATTTGAAGGAACTGAGGGAGTTAGTCATGCAGACATCTAGGGAAAAGAGTGTTCCAGGGAAAGGGATGGTCAGTGCAAAGGTCCTGAGAATTCCTGGTGTGTTGGGGAATCACAGGAGGCAGTGTGTCTAGAGCAGAGTGAGCAAGGGTGAGAATAGTAGGAGAGGAATTAACGTCATGGGGCCCTTTGGGCCATTTGTAAGGACTTTGGCTTCTATGCTAAGTGAAAAGGGAAGCCATTGAAGGGTTTTGAACATGTTCTGACATGATCTGACTTATGTTTTTAAATAATTACTCTGGCAGCTAGGTTAATAACAGATTACAGAGGAGGAGGGCAAAAGTAGAAGTAGAGAGACCCGTTAAAAGGTAAAAGAGGGCTTCCCTGGTGGCGCAGTGGTTGAGAGACCGCCTGCCGATGCAGGGGACACAGGTTCGTGCCCCAGTCCGGGAAGATCCCACATGCCACGGAGTGGCTGGGCCTGTGAGCTGTGGCCGCTGAGCCTGCGCGTCCGGAGCCTGTGCTCTGCAACGGGAGAGGCCACAACAGGGAGAGGCCACAACACTGAGAGGCCTGCGTATCGCAAAAAAAAAAAAAAAAAAAGAATAACAGGAAACTTCTGGTTAGTTTTAGCCTATCTACCTTAATGGGCAACAGCAGCTGCTAATTCCTAAATGGATGTTATATGGCCTTTGCTTTAAATGTATTTTTTATTGTTGTTGTTTCATTGTTGTTTTTGTTGCTAATACCACAGTGTCTAACATATATGTTTTCCTTAAATGAATGAATGAAATCCAGCAATCCAAATTCTATACTCCAAAATTAACTAAAGACTATATGACAGCCTAAAATCAACACATTCCAGGGAAAAATTTGAAGAAAGTACATTAAACCATTAGACAGGTAGGTCCATGACTCATTTGAAAAAATGTAATACTATTTTACAACTAATAAAATAAAAGCTAATGCCATGAGAAGGCAATTAAGAACAAGTCTGTTGTGCTTTGATTTACTTTGGCTTGTTTTCTTATTCTTAGAAACAGCTGATTAATATTCCTGTTGGATGTGTGTAATTAAGATTAAATGAAGAAAAGAAAAACACACTTTCATGTTTCAAGTTTTTCTTGTACTGAGATCTGGCTCCTACTCACCTTTACCACCCATCATTAGAATACCTTTCTTTGGTGGATTTTACCCATTAGAAGCCCCATGAAATGGTAGATTCCCAAGTTGGAGTATTCTTATTAGGTTAGCCATCCCATTCCTACCCCCATGACCTTCCTGAGGGAATAGGTTTAATGTGGGTAAATTGTCAACCAAGTAAGGGGTGAAGAGAGGTTGAGAAAAGCTGGGGCAGTTAGAAGGTAGCAGGGGAAGACACTGGGCATCTGCCTGGGTGTGGGGGGAGGGAAGGAAGAATTATAAAGGAAATGGAGGAACACCAAACGGTTAAGGAAATAGTTAATTTCACCCTGTATTGGCAGGCGGACTCTCAACCACTGCGCCACCAGGGAAGCCCCCCTGTTGTTCCTTTTCTAAGCTCTCCTTTGCAATTATGAAATACCATTCAACTGTGTCCTCAAACATTTATACAAATATATTTTGGATAATTGAATCCTCAATAGATAGGCGCTATACACTATTGCAAATGAAAACATTAAAGTACAAAGAAGGAAACTTAGTTCAAGTTATTTGACAACCAACGTGCAAAAGAGCTCAAGCAACAGAATTATCCAAGCGTGGAGTCTGGAAGCAGTTTGATAAACACCTTCTACCAAGTTGAAGGTAAGAACTGTATAAATTCAATAAAGCAAATTATTTCCACAGGGAAAAAGCACACAGGAAGCGTTCTGAGAATATTTCTGTCATCTGGGTATCTTATTTTTCCAGACAATTAGCAAAAAATCACCATATGATTTTTCCTTGGTTTACAAGGACTGCCTGTCGGCCAAGATCAGCATCTGGGGTGAACGACATGTCTCAGTAAGGTGAAAGGAGCAGAGTGTAATCTGAAAACAATACGATCATCAAAGAACATGAGTGTACATATTATAAATTCATTAATATTTGAATCAAAGAAAAACAGGAAAAATGAAGAAGTAAATAATAGGTACTGAATTTATTCAGTGTATAAAAGGATTATCAGCTCAGCAAAGTTTAATAGTCACTGTTCAGCTCATCCCTGAAACTCCATGTGGTCCAGGCAAGGCTGCACCAGCTGTTGAATTCAAGCTTGCTCTTGTATTATTCAGGCAGTTTTGCAATAAAATATGGAGTTAAAATGAGCTAGCCTTTTCCATTTCCCTTTGCAGGGCTTCCCCCAATAATCAAGCTATCAGAAAAACAAAATAAAACCAAACAGTATCTCAATAAGAACATTTTATGAGTTTCCCCTCTGTCATTATTCTCTTTGGGCTGAGCAATCCTTTTTTGACAACAGAGTATTTATCTTCTTTGCAATGCCTGGATTCATGGTCTTATGCCATCCACTGTGGTAATAATTTAGCTGGATAAAAAGGCATAAAGTCCATTTTGAAAGTCAGTTTGTAATTTTTGCATTTTAAACTATTTTTCCTCATCCCCAAAATCCATTTCAAATGAATGAAAAGATTGACTAATAAAATACTAAAGTTTAGAAATCAGAATAAAATATAATTTGATAGCTATGAACATTGTGAAGAGATATTTTTAAAATTATAAGCTTAGAAACAATAGATAAAATAATACAGAAAATATTGACAGATTTGCATGTATACAAATAGTAACATTTGCACATAAAAAAACAGAAAAAGAGTTAAACAGTCTCTATTTCATAGAGAGCTCATGGAGGAAAACCCCATCTCTGTGGGGTCATCAGATTTTCTATTGTTGCTCTTATTGTATTATAAAGACCTTTTATAATATACTTTTAAAAATCCTCAATGTCAAAGTAAATGGATAAATCATAATAAATCATAAACCAAAATAAATCATAGAAGACTAAATAAAAGAGAAAAGAACATGAAACCTTAAAAAGGTAAATGAGGGCTTCCCTGGTGGCTCAGTGGTTGAGTCCACCTGCCGATGCAGGGGACACGGGTTCGAGCCCCGGTCTGGGAGGATCTCACGTGCCGCGGAGCGGCTGGGCCCGTGAGCCATGGCCGCTGAGCCTGCGCGTCCAGAGCCTGTGCTCCGCAACGGGGAGGCCACAACAGTGAGAGGCCCGCATACCGCAAAAAAAAAAAAAAAAAAAAAAAAAAGTAAGAAAAGGTAAATGAAAAATGTCATGAATAGCCAAATTCTCATGAAAAGAAATCCATGGACTCAATAAACATACTGGAAAAAATGTCAACTTCATTAGTGAAAAAAGAAATGCAAATCAATCAAAAAAATGTACTTTTTCCCTACTGAATTAGAAAATATATAATTATTATTATACATATTGTATAATTATGATTATTGTATAATTATTATACATATCGCTGGATACAAAACAGTGGGCACTATGGTACATTCTAGTGGTTGTACAAATTGCTTCAATATTTTTGTAGCCTATATTGGGTCCAAATGTTGGATCCACTATAGATCAAGAACTATAAATTGTCTAAGTTTCTGCTTTCTGCCAAGATGGCAGACTAGCTTGGTTTGCCATCCTCAAAGCAACTCTGGAGTAACTGTAGAAGTTAGAGGGAGGTATGCATTCCAGGAACCAATACCACCAATAATAATAATCAGTGAAGAATCCACTGAGGATCCTTATCTCAACCAGTTCTTGTAATGAGAGTTGCAAAATGTTGATTTCCTCCATCTATCATTTCATCTACATTTATTAACTGCATTCTTTTATAAAGAAGAGCTTTCCTTCTTTCTTTTAAGTGTAACTATGGACTTTTGGATGTTACAATCATTGTCATCATTATCCTTTCTAATGCTCAAATTGTTCCAAATGTAACCAGTGAAAGTCTCTGTAAGTCAGCACCTATGTCCCTTTTACATGATCCAATTAATTTTTGAGCACTTCTTTGGTTTGTGAGACAAGATGTCCCAGGTTCACCTTGAACTTTCCCTACCCTTGACCTGGAATCATCAATTTTCCAAGATGTGCTATTCCTTTTAGTGGGGAATGGTATTTAGACACTCATCTGCGCATAGCTAAGTCTTTAATTATGAAATTTCAGGCATTGCTATCAGTTTTTTTGCAAAGGGATTTTTGGAGTAGTCATGCCCTTCTGAAGTTCCAACCACATGGTGTATAGCACTGTATATAATATTGTTCCTCAAAGGCATGAGGGGGTCTGTGAGCCAGACACCTTCCTGGAGCTTCAGGGAGATAGGTGGAACTGAGAAGGGGTGATTAGAGCAGAATCTACCATCTTAGTTTCAACCTCAGCACTCTAAAACAAAAATGACTTTAGGAAAAAATTATGGGATTTATTACCCCCAACTTTTATACCTCATCTGGGTCATTGAATAGACACAATCCAAAGCTAAAACTTCTTCCAGATGTCTTCTTTATTTCTTAACTTAGTCCACCTACAAGATTGGCTCTATTCTAAGGCAAATTACAGAACAAGCTTATTTGTTTAAGGGCCTTATTAGTCTCCAGGCCTCAGACTATACCAGAATAAACTCTTCCCTGGTCTTAACAGGAGAATGTGAAATACCCAGTTATTGACTGTGAACGTGTGTGGTTTGTGTAAACTCTATGTACCCAAAATATCAATGTATCTATCATACCCAATTTAATTTTCCACCTTAAGCTTTCTTGCTCCAGCCATGCTGTATGAACAGTAGGTGACAGGACTCCTCTGATCCTTTCCACTGTTGACTGGTCTAGAGAGATTCACTTCACCCAGTCAGATTCCTTCTCTTAAGGATCTGAACCAAGAGACCTAGAGGGAGGTTTCAGTCATCAGTGATCTAACGTGGAGTTGGGCCAATAGCCATGTATAAGGTGAGGAAGTAAAGAAAGATGACTGAGAGCCCATGACAAATGGACTAATCTGGAGAAAGAATCAGGGGTGAAAGAGGCCACACCACTGCTAAGAAATAGAGCGCTTCTGACATTCCAGTTCTCTGTGTGATTCCTTGTCCTTGGAGTCTGTGAAGTTTCTGTATCCTTGAAATTAACTTCTCTCTTTAGTAGAATTAGTTTAATTGTTCTTTGCAATTGACAATTTTGGCTCTGATACTATACAACAGCGGACCCCAACCCCCGGGCCATGGACTGCTATCTGGTCTGAGTCCTGTTAAGAACTGGACCACACAGCAGGAGGTGAGCGGTGGGCAAGCGAGTGAAGCTTCATCTGCCTCTCCCCATCACTCCCCATTGCTCTCATCACCACCTGAACCATCTCTCAGCCCCCCGGGTGGAAAAACTGTCTTCCACAAAACTTGTCCCTGGTGCCAATAAGGTTGGGGACTGCTGCTATACAATATAATGGTGTACATCTTTGTTATAGGGAACCATTGTGTTTTGGGTTATTTTATTTGCAGTTATCAAATGAATAGGACATTGCCAAATATTTGCATAGGAAAAAACTGTGGTATAAAATATTAAATGAACGTAACATCTACTTCTTTTGTAAGAGCTATCGATTTTTGTGTATCGATATCTGTGCCTCTATAGCTAATATTTGGATCAATCTACAAGCAAGCCAACCAATCAGAACCCAGTGATGTCTTGATCCTGTGTAAGCCTCATACATGTGTCTAGTTATGTTATTTATCAGGATTTGGTGGTTCAACTTTGGTAGCACCTATTGTGGAACCAAGCAGTACTCATAAGTCAAGAACAGTAAATGTTTATGGCTAGTGAGTCATATTGAAATAAAAATATGAAACAAGATAAAAATATGGAGAGGGTAGACATTTTGAATTAAGTTAGGGAAGGAAAAAAATGGAAAAGAAAGTGACTAGCAGAATGCAGTTTGGTGTATGTTTGATCTTCTCCTGGGTCTGGCTACCTCTTGAGGTGCCTCTGTCAGCTCCAGACCTGGATGCTGAAATGGTAAGTTCCACTGTGAGATGCTGGACATCGTAGCAGATGCTACTGTTGCCCTCGCCCCCAGCCTCTTCACCATGCTGGTGCACCCATTCCACAGCTGCTTTACCTGTTGGTTGGTAACAGCTCACAGGTGCACCCTTCTCCTGAGAACTGCCTTCTGCCAACAAGAGCCACCTGACCTAGAAATGCTTGGGAGGTTATATCCTCCCCTCAAGTGTGGCCTACAGTCAATGTCTGACTGGTATGCAGGAACAACAGCCTAGGACCCCTCGCCTCCTATTAAGATAACTTGCTCCAGAGTTCCCTGTGGGATCAGGCTAGAGCTAGATTTTGACTGAATCCACATCTTTGCCTGGCTTTTCCCCTGGCCCCCAGCCTGCTATCCTCACTCCTCTACAGGTTTCCCCTGAGGGCATTCTCTCAATGAAACACTTGAACAGTAATCTCCATCTCAGTTCTGTTCCTAGTAGATCAAATTTAAGACATCATGTAACATTTAACCTGACTAAGCAAAGATGTTCTTCAACTTTGCTACTGTCTGTAGGTTTGCTAGCACATCAATGAAGGGGTAAGTAGCTAGGCTGATCATTTCATGTTCAATTACAGTTTTCCTCTGTGTGGATATTCCTCTCCATCTCATCATCTATGTTTACCATTCAGCACCAGAGTTGTCTTCAGAATTATCTTCATGTCTTTGTTTAGGAAAATGCCTTAATGAGCTGTTTGAGGGTGGAAAGAGAGACCCTGAGGGCATATATTTAAAGAGGAGGATGAAACAAAAAGACAGACAAATTGATCTGTATAGGAGTGAACAAAGGGACTTCCTTGGTGGTCCAGTGGTAAAGAATCTGCCTTCCAGTGCAGGGGATGCGGGTTTGATCCCTAGTCAGGGAACTAAGATCTCACGTGCCGCGGGACAACAAAGTCCACGCGCCACAAGTACTGAGCTCGTGTGCCTCAATGAGAGGGCCTGCGTGCCACAAACTACAGAGCCCATGCACCCTGGAGCCCCCGCGCCACAACTAGAGAGAAGCCCGAGTGCCACAATGAAGAGCCTGCTGCAATGAAAGATCCTGTATGCCTCAACGAAGACCCCGTGTGCCACAAATAAGACCTGACGCAGCCAAAAAAAAAAAAAAAGAGTGAACAAAGAGGGGTGAATCTAGAAGGATAGAGGATTTGGGTAGAAGGAAAGAGAAATTTGGCAGTAAGACCGGAGAAGGAAGAAAATTCCCAATAGTAGAGTAGCCAAAAGATATTTAAGCCCAAGGGCATCTAATATTCAATAATAAGTTGTGTTGTTATGAAGTAAACTCCCCATAACTCTAAATATTCAGTATAAATTTAATTTGCCAGAACAACATTGTGGACTGGTAATGCGGGAAATAAAAAGAAATCAGGGCAGTAAATATGCCAGTCCCAGAGTCACCCCTTTGCTGACATCTACAGTGGGTAGCAGCATCCTTTCAAGGGGCAATAGGCCAGGTGTCCTGGCAGCAACAAGCAGTAAAGTGAATGATGGCCCACGGGACACCAGCCAAGGCAGAGAGAAGCAGCTGCGGCACGAAATTGACTCAGGGCAGGTAGGAGACCAAGCCTCCTGTCCCCCAAATAAACTAGAAGAAAATGACTTAGAAGCAGGGAGCAAAGGTCTGGAATCTGGATTACATACACACCCCCCCAATGGGTACATATTATTGTGAACTCACAGTCTTTAATGAAATTCTGGCAAAGTAGAGCACAAAGCATTTAAATTTGTAACATGGTTACATAACCTTTATTTGGCTTTCTTTCTCTCTCTCTTTTTTTTTCCCAGCATAGGCAAAATCAGAGCCTATTAGTGCTGTCATTGGGAAGATTGAGTGCTTTTAGAAAGTGTAGCCTGGAATAAACCAAAGACAAGCACAATCTGGTAACTAAAAATGGTTTCCTCAGAGGAAAGGCATGTACCTTTCCTTTCCCCTTCCTCGAAGTCCTACTGATTTTTTTCACGTCCCATCTCAAATACCCATCTTCCTGACCTATTCCCAATTAGCAGCGATTTCTTCCTCCTTTCAGCATTCTGGAACTTACAATTTGAAGAGTTCCTAAGTTGATATTAAATTTTACTATGTTATATCCAATCAGGACTCATTTTTGGAAATATAAATTAAGACAGAGACATTTAACTGGCAGCATTTCAGAAGTTCTATTGGCCATGTGGAATTCCTCACATAAAGTAAGTCAATCCATGTGCCAGGCTAAGCCTATTTCAGAGAAAGCATTTCATAATGACTTTATAAGCTCCAAAAATATAAGAACATCAGCCAATACTTGTATAACATGTGCCACGTGCAAGCTCTTTGCTCATGTTAATTCACTTAATTTTTGTTATGATCCTATGAGAAGTACTGCTTTTATTCTTATTTTACAGATACCTGAAGAATAGAGCTGCTAAATAACTTATCTAGGGAAGCAGCAGAACCAAGATTGAACCCAAGTAGCCTGTCCTTAACTGGTAAGCCATACTGCCTGATGTATAATTTTTAAAATCCTGGTTTACAAATCCCATTCTTCTCCCCACACAACACCATAACCACTCATATGACAGAGCTGATGAGGGTACACAAAAGGGAACAAGACCAGGAAAACGTATATTCTTTCCCTCTGTCCTGGGAAATCTTGAACTCTATAAATCCTGGAGCTCTTGATATTTTCTGATTTTTAACAAAAAAATTATGCATTCATAAATACTAAAGGATCTAGGCCTTTGCTATATACCTTGTTGCCCCGCATCAACCTTCAAAGGTCTTAAATGTATATCAGATAGGTGCTGGAATGAGTCCCAGGTCCAGAAACATGTTTATTAAAGTAATTATTCTGACCTAGTTATGACGAAGGACAAGGCAGATATATGCCCATTCGGTCACTCTCCCTTGAAGAGCTCCTTTAGCGACAGATGGGGGAAAGAGCAAATTTTAAATCTGTCTGCCCTGAGTTTACCAATTATTCTATTTTAGTATTTTACATCCATCTGTGATGAATAAAATGTACGTTGAATATATAATTGTATGTCCTCTCTTTTCCCTCACTGGATTGAACAACTAAAGGGGCAAGTCTCTATCTCTGTATCTCCCACATTGCCTTGCCCAGTGCCTTGTACCCTAAAGATTTATTGAAATTGGACTAAGTATGTTAGGTACATGTTGTATCTATCAAGATTTGAGCAGGAAATATGAGGAATCAAAAAGAAGAAGAATCGGGCTCCCCTGGTGGCGCAGTGGTTGAGAGTCCACCTGCCGATGCAGGGGACACGGGTTCGTGCCCCGGTCCGGGAGGATCCCACATGCCGCGGAGCGGCTGGGCCCGTGAGCTGTGGCCGCTGAGCCTGCGCGTCCGGAGCCTGTGCTCTGCAACGGGAGAGGCCACAACAGTGAGAGGTCCGCATACCGCAAAAAAAAAAAAAAAAAAAAAAGAAGAAGAATCAACAGAGAAATCGAAATTTAAAGGAAGGGCTACTTACAAAGGTGTGGGTTAAAGGAAGGTGGTGAAGCACACAGGGGCTGGGAAGAGCAGGAAGCTGTCACCTCCCCTGGGTCTGAAGGAACAAGGAAAGGGAGCGGCTGCTGGAATCTGGCAAGGGCTGAAGCTGTAGAAAAAAGACTGCCTTGCAAGAGCTGTGATCTTGGGTGGGGGAACATAGCCACTGCTAAACTGAGCTAGCAGAGAGAGAAAGGAAAAGAGAAAGAGCTGATGGAGAAAATACCTAGACCTCTTTCTCTTTCCAGCGTCAGATCTCCTGGAAGCGCCTCCCATTGGCTGATGCAACCGGAAGCCAACAGACAGAGTGGATAAAGTTGGATTGTAATCCAGAAAGGCATGTGGAGAGTATGCAGTAGATATATATCTAGGTTCACTCATTCATTCAATACCTACTGATTACTCGGTATGTGAAAAGCACTGGACTCAGTAATGTGAGAGAAACAAATATGAAAATAGCATAATTCCAATGGAAAGTGATTATTTACATTTTGAAAATGATTTATAATAGATTGTAGCAAAAAAGCTTTTACTTTTTTAGGTGTTCCCCCCAATGGTATATGCACATGGTTAAAATGAGCTTGTGATGGAAAGTGACAATTCACTGATCCTCACATCACTCCTTCTCAGAGAAAAAGTTGGTTTAATTCCATAATCTACACATCTCTAAAAATATGCTTATACTGAAATTTAAATTAATCAGCTATAGACACTGTTAATTTACTTTAGGGAAGTAGTCCTGGAGAAAAGAGCTCCATTTAATAATGGTCTCAAACTGGGTCTCTATGGCTGGATCGCTACCCAGTCACCCAGAGTGAAGGTCACCAGCTGAGAAGTTCCACCTAGGTGTGTAGAACCTCCAATCAGCTCCTCAGCATCTTCATTAAAATTTAATTTTAATTTTTTCAAAGTAATACATTTCAAACTTTAAAAATCAATTAAAGTATTACAAAGCTTCTAATGAAAAAAAAAAAAGTCCTTGTTCCCTGACCTATTACAGCTCCATTTTTCTCTCCACAGAGGTATTATTTTCAAATCTCTTAGCTGTTTCTTCTGATATTTATCTCTATATTTCTAAATATATAATGGTACCATTTTGACTTATATATACATCAAAAATATTCATAGTAGTTATATAGGTAAAATCATGCTTACAAAATCTTTAATCTTTGCTTTATTATTTTAGTCTTTATTTCATTTGCTTTTTAAAACATATTATTTTAAATTATTTTTTAAAACTTTTAATTTTATATTGGGGTATAGCCGATTAACAATGTTGGGATAGTTTCTATTTCATTTGTTTTTAACTCCAATTTTTTCACACATCTGGATGAGGTTCCCAAATGAAAATTTAATACCTTAAAGATTAACCAGTTGTTAGAGGACATAAAGAATGTATGTTACTGCCCACAAGTGTTTAATGGACGTATTCTTGAGACATGCATAAACTACATTACCAAGTTGATTTTAAGTTCATTTAAGGAAACTTTAAGACACTTACTACAGTCTTCCCTCGGTATCTGAGGGAGATAGTTTCCAGGTCCCCCACGGATACCAACATCTGTGGATGCTCAAATCCCTTACATAAAATGGCACAGCACAATTGGCCCTCAATATCTGTGGGGTCTGCATCTGCAGATTCAAGGGGGCAGGCTGTGTATGAGCCCTTTGTCAAAGATTACTTTGTTTTCAGATCTCTGTTCAATAGTACATATGCCTTATTCATTTTACCCCAATATCATATTCATTCTAAAAATACCTTCATATTTAATTTATGGCTTATTGTGACATGAAGATAATTTCTTTATTTTCTTGTCTTGCATTTTGTTAAGGTTTTTCCCTCTTTAGTGAATTACTCAGTCTCTGCTTCTTTATCTCATTTGGATCCTAAATTTATTTACCCCCCAGAAACAGCCACATACACTAGGTCTGTATTCTTTGTTCAACAAATTTGTAAGAAGAATTTTATGTTCCAATGTTGATTTTCCAAAGAACAAATTCAGTTCCATTTCTGAATACCATCCTTCCTCATCGTTACAAAATTTTTTCTGAAAGCATTCTTTCTACTAAGTGATTTGGTATGGTGTCTATTTTGAGCGTATGAGCAAGCACAATTATTTCTAAATCCGATCACAGTGTTTAAGTTACAATAGAAAATTCCATTCAGTACCATAAGCCTATATTAGAGTATATGTTGATGTCCTCATCACAGAACGAGGTACTGAAATATCAGACATAGCACCTCAGCTCAACGCCTCAGTTCAAGAAATGTATGGTGTTCGGAGTGACACATACATGAAATAAGTAAAATATGAAATGAATGGAGTTTGAGAGCCAAAATGAGTGATGCAGTCAAGCATCCAAAAAATGAAGAGATCAATGTGGGTTGAGATAGTTGATACAAAGTTTCATGTGGTTGTTGAGATCAGAGAGCCTTGGGAAAAAGAGGGGTTGAGCAGGAGGTAGGCAGGGAGGGACAGTTCGTGGCAGAAGTGACATGTGGTATCTGGGAGACATAGATAGCACCTACTTGCCTGCATCGTGTTGGAGTAGGGAGAACTAGAATCAAAACAACCAGGCAGGGAGAGCTTGCCTTCCACGTTGAGGAATATGACATTGGATGATTTTAATTGTAAGGATGTCTTACTACAGATGCTCCAGGGACAAAAACAGTCTCAACTTATGCAAAGTAGACCTTGGAAAAAATGTTGCATACCATGCACCAACAAAGTTTAGTGATGACAGAGAATTCTGTGTGGAGTGGAACTACACATTGGTTTGAAGTAGGAATGATTATCTCAAAGTGAGCACGAGGCTTGCAAGCCCCAGCTGAGAGCTGAAAATCTGTGGATTTTCACAGTGTCAATGCAGGTTGTTTCAGGGTTATTTTTATCATTCAGCCTCCCCTTCATCTTCCCCACCCCACTTTCTTCCTTTTCTCTTTTGCATTCTGATCATGCCTGGAAGGGTTCTAGAAATGCTATCACTGTATTTGGAGAGCCACTCGCACCAGATTTGTGACTAGCTATGCATGCTTCATTAGATTTCATGTTTATGCCAAAATGGTCAAGCTGCAGGTGCTGATATGAAAGCAATATAAATGTATCTTAAAGTGTTTCCAACTAGTGCAAAATGTGAGGTAAGACAATGTAGAGTCAAAATAAGCATCATGAGAATGGGGATTTTTCTGTTTTTTTAATCAGTAGGCTGAAACAGATCAATTCACTGAACAGCAATTTATCAAAAGATCAGTTTTCTAAAAAATCCAATTTGCTGGGCACCAGTTTGCCAAACTGTGATTAATGGACTAGTAATTAGCTGATTGACTAATTCATCAAAAGGCCTATTTGCTGAATTAGCAATACACTAAAAACTTCATTCTATTAACTATTACAGCAGAATGGCATATTTACTCATTCCATCCGCAAAAGTGAAAAAAAAATGGGACTATTTTACTTTTCAACAAAAATCCAATCTTCCTTGTGAACACCCTCTCCCCACCCCCTTTTTACCCTACTGAGCAGTATAGGCCAGGGGATCACAAATTAAGGATTTATCGTTATATTCTGATTTCGTTTCCTTTTAGTTTATGCCTTTTCAGTAAATGTTTATTCTTTCACAATTCTTCACCCTCCTCCTTCTCCCTGACAGAGATGACTTCTGGGGTCATGGCCTTTCTTTGTTCTTGTGGCAATAGCAGGGGGGGAGGGGTGAGGGCTCTGATCTGTGAGTAGATCCTTGTCTTTCTGTGGAAAGAATGTTCCTTGTCCATCTTGTCCCTGCCCTCCCTGGTGGCTCCCATTGCTGACGTTTCTGGAGAACTTGTGGTCTGGTTTCTCTTGGAGTAGTTTAGCTGGTCAGCTGTTATTGACGCTGCACGGTTTGCCTAAGACCTGGCCGTGAACTCCCATTTGGTTCTTGACCTGGGTCATGGTCCTGGAGACATGGTTCTCAGTCGGATGACCCGGAGAAGTTGACCAGCCAGCAACATCAACTCCTTTGTGCTCTACCACAAGCCACAGGGGAGCAGCTAGCAAATTTTCATGTCACCAGGAGCCGAGAATGTTTAGGCAGCCCCTCAACACCATGTCATCCCATAACCCTTCGTATTTTACTCTAAAGCAGCTGCTTTGAGCTGCTAAGAGGGCCATGCACATAGTTTGGCCCCCTGCATTCTGCCATGCAGGGGTCCTTAGATACCTCTGTGAAGTCTGCAGCTTTCTTCCTGGCCTATCTTCTGTGATATCAGCCTAGAAGTCAGTCAGCAAACATCTCAAGTCTTGCTTTTTCTACTTCTGCTCTCCTCCCTTCTCCATTATCTCCTGGGGGTTGAAAGAGGCCAGATTACTACTTCTTCCTGGCATGTTGGAACTTCCCTTCCCTCATACCCTTCCTCCTGAGAGGGCTTTCTCCCTCTCTTCCTCCTTTTTCAGGAGCTATAATGACAGAATGGCTCCCTGCGAGACAGCTTAATTTACTGGGGAGAAGAGAGGAAAAAAATACATTTTCAGCTGATATTTTTTAAATTTCATTTTCATTCCATTTCTTCCCTAATCTTCCTCTTCACCACGGTTGGAGCTGGGGCCACCTGCCTGCCGCAGGGAGCAAACAGGAATTACAGTTAGACTTCAGGAGGTTGCATGGGGGTGGGTGGCCAACATGAGGTCAAGTCAGCAGAGAGGAACATGTGGCCCGAGCCAGGCTGAGGAGGAACCCACACAAATTCATCAGCCATGGACTTCATGGGTCCACGCCACCAGCACAATAGGAAGGAGCACATTGCTGAGAAAGTCCCAAGTCCCCACAAGGACTTAAGTCCAAATGCCATCTTGGTGGTGAACCTGGGGAGGGGCATCTGAGAAACAGAATTTCCCTAAAAGGGCTATTGATACCGAAAAGCAATTGTTGAGGTTGAAGAGATTAAGATATCTCAGGGTGGGTGAAAATTAGAAAAATAAAAAAGCTACATTTACTTTTCATATTAGAATTTTAGTTTGAGAAAATGTGTGGAGCTACTTGAAAAGTTTATAGCAATTCACTTTTCACAGAAGCTACCTAATGTTCAGTGTCCTTTTTGGAATAACATTTTCTTGGATATTTTTACTATCAGGTATTGCACAGGTCACAAATTGGAAGGTTTTTTTTTTTTTTTTTTTAAATGATAGGGTTGGTTTCTTTCTTTCTTCTTTTTTTTCCTCTGAGCAATTTTGTTTAATATTACAGAGAAACTTCTGTATGGTAAGCAAGACAGGAATTTCCAACAATGAAACAGGGTCTCTAGAACTTGCCAGTAAAACAAAGGAAGCATTTCCAGTGATAAGATGTAGGAACCCATGGATAAAATCTAACAGAGCACAGGCTGGAAAATGGGATCAGGAAATCTTATAATCCACCATCACTGTGAGTTTGCTCTGGGATGGTGCAAGCATGGCCTGTGAAAGGGACTTAGAGGTATGATAGCTCCTGTCTGAAGAATGGGTCCTTTGGGCATGGGACTCATGTTACCTAAGTGCCCCAAAGCCAACTGTTTTTTCAACTTCTTGCCCACATAATCATGACTAGAGGTTTCAAGGAGAAGACAAGAGCAAGTACTATTTAGCTTTGACTTTTGAGCAGATGTAACACCAGCTCTTCATCCTTGGCTAAAGACGGGCCTGTATCCAAAGGCTCTGAGGTTTCCCACTTGGTCTTTCTGTCATGACTTGTGGGTCCCACGTCTTCCACTTCACTGTTGTTCCTTTTCCTCATTGCCTGCTTTTTCTTGGTATCACTGGTGGCCCAGTGGTTAAGACTTCACCTTCCAATGCAGGGGCTGTGGATTCGATCCCTGGTCGTGGAGCTAAGATACCACATGCCTCACAGCCAAGAAACCTAATTTTATTTTCCATATCTTCATGATCTGATTCTTCGGAGCTTCTGTACTTATCTGGATCCATGCTTGGATCAAATCCATCATTATCATCATTACTCCAAGCCAGAAAAGCTTCTTCTTCATCTTTAGCCTTTGCTTGTTTCTTACTGGCTTCTCTTCTGGCTTCCCTTTCTTTCAGTATTTTCTCCCAATGCTTTGCCTTAATTTTCTTCCTATATTCTTCTTTGTCAAATTTGTCCTCTTCTTGAGGCCTTTCCTTTGCTTTATCTAAGTTGATACCACCAGTATCGTCCTCTTCCTCACTATCCTTGGGGACAGACTTCTGCACTTGTGACCACTGCTGAACGAACTCTCCTTCATCGGTAAATGTTATTTTCTTATTTACTTTAAAATTTCTCTTCATTGCTTTTTTTGCTTCTGCAATCTTGGTCACTTTTTTCTCCACACTGGATTTAGAAGGTTCTTTCTTCTGCTAGTGTTGGAGGGTCTCCTGCAGAGGTGGGGGATGGCTGTGGCTCACCGTGGGGACAAGGACACTGGCAGCAGAAGTTCTGGGAAGTACTCCTTGGTGTGAGCCTTCCCAGAGTCAGCCATTAGCCCCACCAAAGAGCCCCAGGGTTGGTTTCTTTGGTTCAAAGTATTTTCCACCAGTCTCCTGGCTTTCCAAATCTACTTAATTGAGTTTCTTTCTGGAGTAGGACAGAATGAGGCAGCGGTGTACAGGGAATTGTGTCTGGGGATGTTTTCCCACATTTATGTGTGCCCTCTGCCTCCTATATGAGCATGTTCACACACACACGCATGCACGCACACACACTTGTCCTCACACACACGCACACATGCACGCTCGTGCACAAACGCATACACATACACACACACCTTTTCTATTTCAACTCCTGATAAACTTGACTTTGCTTTTATTTTCCCAGGGGTGTGTTAATCTTCACATATCCAAGATAAAGGGTAAGGAAAGACTGATCATTTGTGTATCACACATTCAACACTGCTGGATTGTTGAAGTATCTGAAAGGGGAAAGACCTTGGTTGTGCCTTTTACAATGTGTGAGAGTAGAGCCAAGCAGAGGAAGGTCCTTTTCTTCCACTCACAGTATTTTTCAGTTCCTGTGCTTTGCTGCCCCCTCTCAAAAAGCAGCCACTGAATAGAATATTAAAACTTCAAGGAAGTCTGAACCAAACTGAGACTAGGAGTGACCAGAGTGGAAAATGATGCCAAAATGAGCTGAGCCATTGAGTCTAGAATCAACAAGAGTGACTCGAAAGATTATGTCTTATCTAGGAAACAGCAAAAAAAAAAAAAAATTTTTTTTTCCCAAACAAAGCACAACACTGAATTACAATTTCACAAATTTTTATTGAATGGTACTAAGTGCAAGGCAATGTTCTGGGCATCACTTAGCAGAACTTACAGAATTGTTGGGCAACCACCAGGTAACCAATGGGCAAGGTGATTCAGGTCATTGGTCCCCAACGGTCCTGGTTTCTTGGGACTGAGGGGATTCCCAGGACGTGGGACTTTCAGTGCTAAAACTGATGAAGCCCCAGGCAAACCAGGATGAGATGGTCACCCTACTTATCAAGACAACTTTAGCTCCAGATTAACTTCTATGATTTTAATCCCAAACTTCTGCTGGATCGTAATAACCTGTGATGTTTAAAGTAGATTATGAACCTATAGATGTTTGATTTTTTTAAGCAGAGGTGTGGGAAAGAATTCTGGTCTTTGGAAAACTGGTTCTGCTGCTTTACTAGATGAGTGATCTTAATTTAGTCATCATTAATCTCTGAATCTCATGGCATAAAATGAAAATAACCATCATACAGGTTGTGGTGAGGATGAAGAGAAATAACGCATGTGATAGTGTTTTGCATGTTTTAAAGTACCATGAAGATGTGGGATATTATTTATTTGGAGACAGATTCCTGTAGCACAATAGAATAACAGAAAACAAAAATGCTGTTTTTTCCTAGTCTCTCATGATAAAGTTTTCCCCTAACCTGTTTATAATTTAACAGAGTTAAAAATATTTGAAAATACAACGGCACACAAAGTATTATTGTACTGCCATCTTTGGGACATATTTTGAACCACACTTTTGTGTAGTTCAAGTAAATTGTTTTTCAAAAGCAATGTAGTTATGTTTTAAAATATCAACAACAGTGAGTATGGTCACTGGTATAGAACCTGAAGGCTTTTTAGCTGCTAGATCAATTATAAGGAATTGAGTCAACAATGATTAGCACCTGTCACAGAGCTATGACTTTGGATGAGGCTGGTCTCCTGAAATGATTAGCTGGTAAAGCTGGAAGGGACATTAGAAGTCAGCTTTTGCAGATGCCTTCCTGTTTGCTGCCCCCGAACTCAACTTGGGAATTTAGCAACAGGAAGATTTCAGCTCTGGGAGATGCCCCGGAGGAGGGGATAGGCCATCTCTGGCACAAAGAAAAGAGGACATTGACATCCAGGTTCTACATGTATCATTTGTGTATCTATATGTGAATGAAGGAATGAAACTTTTGTGTCAGGGCTGATTCCTTTCTGACCCTGGCTCTGTCTAGATTGAGGGTGGAAATCAGAAAATCAGCCTTAGAGACTCTGCTGGCCTGAGGGGAACTTTCTGGGACGTGATGAGAATGGTTTTATATCTTCATCTAGTGGTGATCACATTTTGGTGTATATAAACATGCAGAGTTATCAAGCAGTACACATGAGGTTTGTACATTTGCTATTTCATGTAAATCGTGGCTCAATAAGATACTGTTAAAAATCTCCTTTCCCCTCCATCAACCTTTCCACCAATTAGAATTCCATTCCGGTTTGTTAGCACCTCTTTGATAACATTCTGGTGGGGTGGTGGTAGGGGGTCAGTCAGCCTGGAGTATCTTAGTTTTAGGAAGCAGGAGGGGGTAGGAAATTTCTAAAGACGGCTCTTCTCCACTTTGTAACTTTACTCAGGAGTCAAAGGGTCTCAACTGCTTCAAATATCACAAAAGGAACATCTCCACCTACTCCTTGCCTGTCCCGGATGGTACAGGCTGGAGACGAAACACAGCTGTGCTAATTTAGTCTCATATTACATTTATTGCCACAAACCTCAAGTGAGCCCTCCGAAAATCCTTGCGATCCTATTATATTTCGTGAGTAAATTTGCTTTCCTACTTCCTAAAATTATTCATACCTTAACCCTCTCTTTCTCTTCAAACAAACCACAGTCTCTCAGCTCAGACCTGGTTTCATATTTCATTGAGAAAATAGAAGCAATCAGGGAAGAAATGCCTCGTCTTCCCATCACCAAGTCGATCAAACTACCTAGATTTGTATTCCATCTGTCTTTGCTCCTGTTTCAAGGCATCAGTGGTTATCAATGGGGGCTATAGGTAGAATTTTTAAAATGCGGATGCCCAGATCTCACTCCTAGAGATTCTGAACTAATTAATCTGGTATGGGGCATCTATTTTTTTTAATTCTCAAGGGATTCTAATATATAGATGGAATTTAGAACCAAGAATTTAGAATGTCTGAGCTCCTATAAGTTGGCAACTCCTCTGCTTATACACAGTGGCTCCCCCTCACTCTCCTCTCCTCAAAATCTTGTTCTTTCACTGATCTCCCCTTTTTCCTACACGATCTATTTTTCTCTCTGCTAGAAAAATCCCATCAGCATATTAACAGGCCCTAACATCTTCTGTCTTAAAAACAACTCCTCCTCGAATCCACATTTCCCTCTAGCTGCTCCCTTTACAGCAAAACTCCTTCACATAGTTGTTTGTATTAGTGCTCTCTGTTCTATAACCTTCGATTTTCTCATTAACCTACTTTTGTTTCTATCATTCAGTGTTGAAAGCATCAACATCCTACATGTTGGCAAGTTCAATGATTTAATTTTCAGCTTTGTCTTATTTCACTTTTCAGCCACATTTAGCGCAATAGATTTTTCTCAAACACCCTTTCACTAGGGATGGAGTTCTCAGTCTCACATGGGTCCTGCACACCCATGACAGTCCTCTTCCTTCTTCCTCGCTGGTGCTTCCTCGCAGACTTCTTTGCTAGTTCCTCCTCTTTTCCATAAGCTTTAAACTCCAGCTGATCCACCTGGCTCAGTCCATGTTGTTAATCTTCTCCAGACACACTGTTACCCAGGGTAACCTCATCCACTTCCATATGTGCATGGTCATACATCTGTGTCTTGAACTCTCATCTCTTTTCTAAGAGCCAGGCTCATACTCAGTTGCCTCCTCAACATTTCAATTTGGGTATCAAATGAACACACAAATTCTTATTTCTCCACAGCAATCCCAATGTGTAAAAACCTGGTCTTCTAGTAAATGGCATCGAGTTACTGACATCAGAATTTTTAGCAGCAGCCTCTTCCTTTTCCTCTCACTCCGTTTCCAATTAATAAGTAAATTCAGATACTTTCTGAGTATTGTCACTTCTCTCCATTTCCCATGATCACTAACCTGATCCATGCCACTATGATCTCTTCCCTCAGCTATTTTATTTTGTTTATTTTATTTTTGGCTGCATTGGGTCTTCATTGCTGCAAGCAAGCTGTCTCTAGTTGCGGAGAGCAGGGCCTACGCTTCATTGCGGTGCACGGGCTTCTCATTGTGGTGGCTTCTCTTGTTCCAGAGCATGGGCTCTAGGACGCGTGGACTTCAGTAGTTGTGTGCGCGGGCTCTAGAGCGCAGGCTCAGTAGTTGTGGCTCACAGGCTTAGTTGATCTGATGCATGTGGGATCTTCCCGGACCAGATCTCGAACCCGTCTCCCCTGCATTGGCAGGCGGATTCTTAACCACTGTGCCACCAGGGAAGCCCCCCTCAGCTATTTTAATACTCTCATAACTTGTCTCTGCTGCCACTCTTGCTTTACAGTCTATTCTCACACAGCAGCCAATCGATCTTTAAACCAGACTCAGCCATTCCCCTGTCACTACCCCCAAGAGCTGCCCATAACCCTTGGAATCAAATCCACACTCCTTAACACAACCTACAAAGCTTCCCATTTCCTACCATTCCCACCATTTTCCTTTTCATTCACTCTGCTGCAGCCACATGGATTTGTATGTCCCTCAAAAGGCCAACCTTGTTTCTGCCTCAGAGTCATTTCTCTTGTTTGTCCCTTTGCCTGGCAAGTTCTTCCTCCAGATCCTTGTGTCTGGCTCTTTTCACATTGTCCTGAAATGTGCCTCAAAGTCATCTCCTGGATAAAGCCTTCCTTCATCACCCACCTGAGGATAGAGGGAGAGGATTTATTTATGTTGTTCTCTGCTGTATTCTCTAAGGCCTGGCGCAAAGGAGGCTCTCCGGGAATATTTGTTGAAGAAATTAATGTTTGGTGCTGCCTTTAGCATGAAAGCCTCAGTGTGTCTGTATCAACTATAGGATATAAGACACAAGGTGGCTACATCTGTAGGAAACAGATGGTTGATTTGAAGAGAGATTAATAAAAGGACTTATAAAGTGTGGACAAGGTGTAGGGAAAACAGAAGAGATAGTGTGGTACCCCAGGGCTACTGGCAGTGAGATGGCGTTACCACCCCTATGGAGCAGGACCTAGAGAGAACTGTGTGGTCAACGTCATCTGTTAGGAGTTGAGACGTTCAGTCAAGGGATGTAGCCAGCCCACTGTGCCTCTGCACAGACAGGGTCAGGATGATATATACCCTGACTTCATTCTCTTTTCCCTCCTTCCTCACTCCTGTCAGGGCTCCCCTTTGACAGAACACATTGTGAAGCCAAAGACCAAGGGAGCCCATTGGTAGAATTCACATGGGTCATCCTCTGGGGGCGCAGGGTAGGTTGGACAAGAATTGAGATAGATGAAGTTACAAAGTAGCTCTTTTCCCGCATTAAGGACGTTGACTCTAATCATTTAAATGCTTGCTTATTGTTAACAACACATTATTCTTCTCATGGCTGCCCCTTGAATGGTGAGCTGCTTGAAAGCCTGCACTGCTCAGTCAGGGATGGTCTGCACAAAGGATGTGGGGAAGTTATCAAGATACCCTTTAGAATGGCAGTGCTTTCCCCAACTGCTTGGCAAAGTTCTATCAGTGGCTTGCTACATTTGAATAGAATTGTACAATTTAAAGATAGTTTTGGAGACCAGCAGGACAGATATTATTGTCTTGACATGACTGATAAAGAAATTATGGACAGAGCCCAGTGACTTGGTGCTACACAGCAGGTGGAGCTGGGGTTGAAACCCAGAACTTTTTTTTAATTTTAATTTTATGTTGGATATAGTTGGTTAACAATATTGTGTTAGTTTCAGGTGTACAACAAAGTGATTCAGTTATACATTTACATGTATCTATTCTTTTTCAAATTCTTTTCCCATTTAGGTTATCACAGAATATTGAGCAGAGTTCCCTGTGCTATACAGTAGGTCCTTGTTGCTTATCTATTTTAAATATAGCAGTGTGTACGTGTCAATCCCAAATTCCCAATCTATCCCTCTCCTCCCACCCCCTAACCATAAGTTTGTTCTCTAAATCTGTGAGTCTGTTTCTGTTTTGTAAATAAGTTCATTTGTATCATTTTTTAAGATTTTGCATATAAGGGATGTCATATGATATTTGTCTTTCTCTGTCTGACTTATTTAGTATGATAATCTCCAGGTCCATAACATGGATGGACTGCTGCAAATGGCATTATTTCATACCTTTTTATTGCTGAGTAACATTCCATTGCATAAATATACCACATCTTTATCCATTTATCTGTCAGTGGTCACTTAGGTTGGTTCCATATGTTGGCTATTGTAAATAGTGCTGCTATGAACATTGGGGTGCATGTGTCTTTTCCAGTTATGGTTTTCTCCAGATATATCCCCAAGAGTGGTATTGCTGGATCACATGGTAACTCTAGTTTTTTAAGGAACCTCCATACTGTTCTCCATGGTGGCTGCACTAATTTACATTCCCACCAACAGTGTAGGAGGGTTCCCTTTTCTCCACACCCTCTCCAACATTTATTATTTCTAGACTTTTTGATGATGGCCATTATGATTGGTGTGAGGTGATACCTCACTCTAGTTTTGATTTGCATTTCTGTAATAATTAGCGATATTGAGCATCTTTTCATGTGCCTATTGCCCACCTGTATGTCTTCTTTGGAGAAATGTCTATTTAGGCCTTCTGCCCATTTTTTGATTGATTGTTTATTTGATATTGAGCTATATGAGCTGTTTGTATATTTTGGAAATTAATCCCTTGTTGGTTGCATCATTTGCAAATATTTTCTCCCATTCCGTAGGTGGTTTTGTGTGTGTGTGTGTGTATGTGTATGGCTTCCTTTGCTGTGCAAAAGCTTTTGAGTTTAATTAGGTCCTATTTGTTTATTTTTGCTTTTATTTCCACTACTGTAGGAGATGGGTCCAAAAAAATATTGCTGTGATTTATGTCAAAGAGTGTTCTGCCTAGTTTTTCCTCTAAGAGTTTAATAGTATCCGGTCTTACATTTAGGTCTTTAATCCATTTTGAGTTTATTTTTATGTATGGTGTTAGCGAATGTTCTAATTTATTTTTTTTAAAACTTTTGACCTGGGGCTTCCCTGGTGGCACAGTGGTTGAGAGTCCACCTGCCGATGCAGGGGACACGGGTTCGTGCCCCGGTCCGGGAGGATCCCACATGCCGCGGAGCAGCTGGGCCGGTGAGCCATGGCCGCTGAGCCTGCGCGTCCGGAGCCTGTGCTCCACAACGGGAGAGGCCACAGCAGTGAGAGGCCCGCGTACCACAAAAACAAACAAACAAAAAAAACAAAAAACTTTTGACCTGTAGCTCAGTGCTCTCTACCATAACGTGCTGTTTCTCTTAGGGGGTCATTTTTGTGTGTTATGACAAGTTGTCTTCAAGATTCTGTTCTGTAAAGTAATTTAGGGCATGGTTGCCTATTAAACCATTATCACTTTTTAGATAGTACAAGGAAATGACAAGGAAAATTCCCCTAAGAACTGGGGAATGAAGTTGCCCTCTAAGAATTAAACTGACATTAGCTCATTATAAATTACAACACAAAGATGCAATGTCCCTTTAAAGAGGCAGAATTATTCCCAGGTCTGCCAGTCTCAATTATGACTCAATTGAAGGTATTACCACTTATGAAGGAGAAGTTATAGTCAGAGTTGAGGTTGATCATCCTTCTATGATTAAGAAAATGAGAGTCACAGAAGTGAAAAACCAAGTGTTGGCAGAGCCCAGCCGTGCCTGTCCTGGGGAAAGGATGTCTCATTCTGAACCTAGTCCTGGCGGCAGAAATAGTCCTTTATCTGGAGATGGGTAGATCAGGTATTCAAGTTACAACTAACATTCCTTATTCTGACTCTGTGCTCACAGCACAACTATCTGATTATAATTTGGTTTCCCATGAAGTATGATTACAGGAAGAGAACATCTTGACTAGAAAAACCTACGTTATCTATTAGCATTAGCAATTGCATTTCTCATTACAAATAAATCAACTGGCTTTCTGGTTTATGTATCAATTCTTTTGAACTTAATGTGATTCTTAATGTGTTAATATGATTCTCTTAAAACTTTGCTGACAATCAGTTCTCAAATTTGCAAGACTGAGAGCTAGAACCCCAGATTGAGGTAAATTCAGCAAAGAAGTGAGTGACACTTTAGCAGATTTTCTAAAGTTGTGTATAGTAGGTATAATATAATACAGTAAAATACACTGTTTTTTTTGGTGAATATTTCTGAATTTCGACAAAACATACATAGTCAGGTAACCACCGCAACCAAGATGTAGAACATTTCACTTACCCCCAAAGTCTCCTGATGCTCTTGCATAAATCACTTGCCTCCTTTTTCCTCCAGCACCCAGAGACTACTGATCCCTTTTTGTCCCTATACTTTTGCCTTCTCCAGAATGTCATAGGAATAGAAGCATTGAGTATCCATTTGAATCTGACTTCTTTCACTTAGCATAATGCATTTGAGATTTATCCACATTGTTGTACGTACCATTCATTTTTACTTTTCATTTTTTTTGAGATGTAATTGACATATAACATTGTATTAGTATTAGGTGTACAATGAACATTTAGTTGTTTCCAGTTTTTGGCTTTATAGATCAGAGCCATTATAAGCATTCACATAGATAAGTTTTTGAGTGAACATGTTTTCACTTGGGTAAATACTTCAGAATAGGGTTAATGGGATGGTAAGTGTATGATTTAACTTGATAAGAAAGTGTCATACTATTCTCCAAAATGGAGGTACCATTTTGCATTCCCATCAGCAATGCATAGAGTTCCAGATGTTCCACATCCTTAGAAGCACTTTGTATTGACATGATTGTTTTTCTCTACTACCCCACTCCCCATCTAATAGGTACACAGTGTGATCACATTGTGGTTTTATTTTGCATTTTCTCAATGACTGAGCATTACTTTGTGTATGTTTATTAGCCATCTGTATATCTTCTTGGATGAAATGTTTCATCAGTTTTTTGCTTATTTTTTTTTAAATGGGTTGTTTGGTTTTCTTTTTTTTTAAATTGAATTTCAAGAGTTTTTTTATACATTCTGGATATCAACCTTTCATCAGATGTGTATCTTACAAACACTTTCTCCCAGTCTGTGGTTTGGTTTTTTATTTGTTTAACAGAGTCTTACAAAGAGCAGAAGTTTTAAATTTTGATGAATTCCAATATATCAATGTTTCTTCTATGGTTTGTGTAATATCTAAGAAGTCTTTGCCTAACCCAAGTCACAAATATTTTCTCCTATTTTTTTTCTAGAAGATTTTATGGTTTTAGATTTTACATTTGGGTTAAATTTTGAATTAATTTTTGAGTATAATGCAAGATATGGGTCATTTTTTGCATATGGATGGCCAATTGTTCCAGCACAAATTGTTGAAAGGACTATTTCTTCTCCATTGAATTGGCTTCTTTGCTGAAAATCAGGTGACTTTTGTGTGTGTGTGTGTGTGTGTGTGTGTGTGTGTGTGTGTGTGTATCCTGGATTCTCTACTCTGTTCCATTGATCTATGTGTCTGTCCTTTTGCCAGTACTACCCTGTCTTTATTACTTTACCTGTATATTAAGTCTTTAATCAGTTAGTGTGGTTCTCCAATTTTATTTTATTTTATTTATTTTTGTTTGTTTGTTTTTGTTTTTTTTTTTTTTTGCGGTATGTGGGCCTCTCACTGTTGTGGTCTCTCCCGTTGCGGAGCACAGGCTCCGGACGCGCAGGCTCAGTGGCCATGGCTCACGGGCCCAGCCGCTCCGCGGCATGTGGGATCCTCCCAGACCGGGGCACGAACCCGTGTCCCCTGCATCGGCAGGCGGACTCTCAACCACTGCACCACCAGGGAAGCCCTCCAATTTTATTTTTCTTTTTCAAAATTATTTTGGCAATTCTAGTTTCTATACTTTTCCAAATAAATTAGAATCAAGTTAATTTATACAAAAAATTCTGCTGGGATTTTGATTTGAATTACATTTAATCTATAAATCGTTTCGGGGAGAATTGACCTTTTAATAATATTAAATCTCCCAATCTATAAACATAGCATATTACTCCATTTATTTAGATCATCTTTGATTTCTTTAATCAGTTTTTGTCTTTTTCAATATACAGATACTATACATATTTTGTAAGATTTACACCTAAGTGTTTCATAGTTTTGATGTTATTTCAAATGATACTTTTCAAAATTTCAATTTCCAATTGTTCATTGCTAATGTATAAAAACATGCTTGATTTAAAAAAAAATATTGACCTTGTATCCCGTGACCTAGCTAAACTCATTTATTAGATCTAGTACCTTTTTGTAGATTCTCTGCAATTTTCTACATAAACAACCATGTCATTTGCAAATAGAGACATTTTATTTCTTCCTTTTCAATCTGTATGCCTTCAATTTCCTTTCCTACTTTGCTTCACTGACTGGGACCACCAGTACATTTGAAAAAAATATGACCTATATTGAGATATAATTCACATACCATACAATTTATCCATTTAAAGTATAGAATTCAATGGCTTTTAGTGTATTCACAAAGTTATCATCACCATAGTCAATTTTAGAACTTTTTTGTCACTCTCGAAAGAAACACCCTACCCATCAGCAACCACTTGCCATTTCCCCTCCAACTTGCTAGCTTTAGGCAACCAGCAATCTCTTCTCTGTCTTTATAGATTTACCTATTCTGGACATTTCACATAAATGAAATCATACAATATGGGGTCTTTTGTGACTAGGTTCTTTCACTTAGCATAATGTTTTCAAATTTTGTGTATGTTGTAGTATATATCAGTACTTCATTTTGTTTTACTGCCAAATAATATTTCATGATGTGGCTATACCACATTTTATTTATCCATTCATCAGTTGATCGACGTTTTTTTAATACATTTTGGCTATTATGGATAATGCTGCTATGAATGTTTGTTTACAGATTTTTGTGTGGACACTTATTTTCTGTTGGGTGTATACCTAGGAGTGAAATTTCTGGGTCATATGGTAACACTATGTGTAACCTTTTGAGCAACAGCCATACTGTTTTCTAAAACAGCTGTACCATTTTACATTCCCACCAGCAATGTACTAGTGTTCCAATTTCTCACATCCTAGCCAACATTTGTTATTTTCTGTCTTACAGCTTCAGTTCAATTTTGGTAAGGGTAAATATTCTTATCTTTTTCTTCTTCTCAGAGAGAAAGCATTCAGTCTTTTGTCATTAAGTATAATGTTAACTGTAGTTTGTTTGTTTGTTTTTTTTGATATATACCCCTTATCCTTTTGTGGAAATTTCTCTTAATTCATAGTTTGCTAAGAGTTGTTTTTTTAAAAATCATGAATGGATGGTGAATTTTATTACATGCTTCCCCCCTCCCCATCTATTGAGATTATCACATGATTTTTCTTCTTTGGTTTTTTAATATGGGGAATAACATTGATTGATTCTTAAAAATTGAACCAGTCATGTATTCCTGGGTGAATCTCCCCTTGGTCCAGCTGTATTATCTTTTTTATATATTGTATTTGATGTGGTAGTGCTTTCTTAAATAACTTTTTTGAATTTTTATTTTAGCAATTGATTTGAATTTTCATTAGCTCCTTTTTAGTCTCTAATTATTCCTTTTTCAGAGTATCCTGTACTTGTTTGATGGGGATGTAACATCTTTTCAAATTTCTTTGAGTATAATTAGAACTATTTCTGTTTTCTCCAGTGTCAGTGTTTCTAATTTGTTTGTTCGTTTGATGATAGTCTTTCTCTTTTAAGTTGTAAACTATTCTCAATGTCCGTTGAGCTTTGTTTGTCTATTCATGGCTAACAATGAGTAGTTGAAGCTGGCTGTGAGTGGTAGTTGTTGACTAATGGCTTCATTCCAGGGTAAATGTGTCAGGAACACAGCACAGTTTCTAACATTAAAATTTTGTGGCATAACAGTTTTTGAACTATTCACCTCATGGCCCTTTATCATTGTGCCAATTTTTAGTAGAACTGTTCACTGCCGTAACAATGCTCTGTTATATATTCATGAAGCAAAACTACTCAATGTTCAGTAAGCACACGATCTTCCAGTTTATTTTCTAAGACTCTTACCTTTTATCTGAAGGTGGCTCCTGCTCTATAACAAGTCATACAATCTTCTCAGCTCAGTGACAGACTCACCATAGCAATATGTAGCAAAAGTAAAGTTTCATATGGATCAAAATTTGGAGAAGTAGGCAATTGCACCAATGTTCTAGAAACTCATGAGTGTGGAGAAATCCCTTTTAAATCTGTGAGAAAATAGAATACAGAAGTAATTTCTGAACTGAGGGAGGGGAAGTGGGGAAGCCCTCTGTAAGTACAGAGGGCTGCTGGTGGAGGTGAAAGGGACAAGCCCAGATCAGGTGCCATAGTTGGGGTTCTGAACATTTGGGGCAACGTGAATGCTGACCCCACTCTACTCCTAACTTGGGGTGAAGATGCCTCTCTTTATCCATATGTAGAATAAATTCTGATACAGATAAGAGATAAAATAGAGCCCTCAGAGATAAACAGTACACTATGTCTGGAGACAGAGTTTTAATAAGAGAGTAGAGGGGATTTTTAAACATGGATTTAGATTGGAACAAATCCTTTATGAGAAAGCTTTTCTGCATGATGTAGTTAATTCTTTTTTCTCTCTTCCCTGTCAGATACTTAATGCAGTAGATGGGTTTGTGATGGCTTTTGCTTAGGCACATCATTCCACCTTACAGATGAGGTGACTGAAACACAGTGACTTGGGATCACATAGAATGAGAAGTAAGTAAACTTCTGCAGTCATGCAAGAGCTAGAATAAAAACCATACGCTGGGGCTTCCCTGGTGGCGCAGTGGTTGAGAGTCCGCCTGCCAATGCAGGGGACGCGGGTTCGTACCCCAGTCCAGGAAGATCCCACATGCCGCGGAGCGGCTGGGCCCGTGAGCCATGGACACTGAGCCTGTGCGTCTGGAGCCTGTGCTCTGCAACGGGAGAGGCCACAACAGTGAGAGGCCCGTGTACCGCAAAAAAAAAAAAAAGGTACAAGAAGTCTGAAGAGGACCAAGATTCTAGAGATGCTGTGGGTCCCCAGTGAGAGTTACTACTTTTATCTTCCCTACAGCAAATTAACTATCCTTCAGGGTCCCCAGTAGAGATTTTTCTTGGGGCAGGTGGAGAGGAAATTCCTAAAAGCCCAGGCTGAGTTTAATCAACCATTAAGTGCATATGCACTATTATAAATTAAGCCATATTGTTATGGGTTTTTATCTAACAATGAGAACATAGACAATAGAACTCTATTATTCACTATATAATATTATTACTTAGCAGCTGTGAACCTGGGGTATAGTCCAATTCCATGTCCTCAGATGACCTTTTAGAATCAGCCTGCTCTACCTCTAGTAGACATCCCTCATCTATAGCACTATATATTCTCATTTTATAATATTTACTTTAATCACTGAGTGGTTGGGTACCTGGGGTTTAGCATAAATCCATGTCCTCAGATGGTTTTTTGAAACTGCTCTATCCCTAGAAGGCCTCACCACACTGATCTGAGCATTCTTTCTAGAGAACATCATTTTTGTCCACTAAGTTGATGCCATCATGTTACCTGGACTTAGTGAGCACAAAGTGCTGAGTACTCTGAATGCCTTTGTAAGTAAATCACACAAACTTCAGAGGATGGGGGATAAGCCTTCAAAGATTAAGAGGCCTGCCCATCAGTGACTTTTTAGGAGTCCAGTGGTCTGGGGGATGCTGGCATATCCCAACCCAAGTGACAAGTTATTGTCTCTTGCATCTCCTACCACTGAGAAAGAAATGTGAGGCTTGGTTGGCCTTGTCAAACTTTGGAGGTGGCATATTTCACGCTTGGTGGTAGACCTCTGACCCATTTATCGGGGTATGTGAAGAGTTCTAGTTTTAAGTGGGTTCCAGAGCAGGGAGGGGCCCTGCAGCAGGTTTTAAGCAAGTTCAGTACAAGCAACCTTGTCACTTAGGCCATATCATCTGGCAGAGACGATGGTGCTACAAATATCTGGGCATAAAAGGGTGGTAGGAAGACTCTGGCATACTCCAATAAGAGAGTAATGGCATGGACGCTTAGGGTTCTAGAGCAAGGCCATGCTATCTGCAGCAGAGAAAGATACACTATTCAAAAAGCAGCTCCTGGAAGAAATGGAGGCTGTGAATGGGTCCAACAGCACTGGTTTTGTGGTAGACAGAATAGCAGCTCCCCAAAAATGTTCACTTCCTAATCCCTGGAACCTATAGATATGTTACTTTTCTTGGCAAAAGGGAATTTGCAGATCGGATTATGTTAAAAGGATCTTAGATGGAAAAATTATCCTGGGTTATCTGGGTGAGCCTAATGTAACAACAAGGTTCCCTATAAAAGGGAGCCAGAAGAATGAGTCAAGGGAGGATATGTGATGATGATGTCTCTGTCAGAGACGGAGACAGAGAGAACTGAAGACGTTACACTGTCGGCTTGAACATGGAAAAAGGGGCCACGAGCAAGGAATGCCCGAGGCCTCTAGAAGCTTGAAAAGGAAAGGAAATAGATTCTCCCTTAGTGCCTCCGGAAGGAACGCAGGCCTGCTGACTCCTTGATTTTAGACCAGTGAAACTGATTTTGGACCTCCAGAATTGTAAGTGATAAATTTGTGTTGTTACCACTAAGTTTGTGGTAATTTGTTACAGCAGTAAGAAACTAATACAGGCTTTTCTCACCAACACTAGTTTACTTACAGCCATTGGTGAATGTCCTGTTGGCAACAGAGACTGACCCTGTGTCCTTGATACAATAGCATTTCTTGGGGAGAACAACCTGCCACTTGGTGACAAGTTGACTAGATCAGCCTGACCGGGACTAACCTGGTTTCTGGATGCGGGTTTGCCATCACCATCTGCAGGGCTGCAGCCGGCACCAGTACCCATGGACTCACAGAGTGTCTGATCCACCCCTGTGGGATCCTGTATAACATTACCTCAGACCAAAGGCCCCATTTAATAGCAAAGGAGTGCATCAGTGACACGACCAGGACCCACTGTTCCTGCACATACTCCACCAACCAGGAGCTGCCATCCCAACAGAGTGGGATGAAGAGGCACAGCCTCTTCAAGGAGAGGACTCCTTGCAGCAGTGGGTGCACCATACTCAGGATGCACTATATTCCCTAACTCAAGGGTCACTATTTGGTTCTGAGTCACTAATACATAGAATATATGGGTCCAAAAATCAAGGGGTGAAAGTAGGAGTGGCCCCAGTGATCTACTGAGGAATTTGTGCTTCCTATCTGGGGGGTCTAGAATCTGTGTGTCTAGAGGGTCACAGAGCAGAGTCCCACTAAACTTTAAGCTACCACTGCTACCTGGTCACTTTAGACTCCTCATGCCAGAAAACTATAAGACAAATAAAAGAGTTACTACACTGACAGAGGTTATTGGCCCTGATCATCAGGAGGAAGGAGGGCTGCTGCAACATAATGAGGGCACAGAGGAATATGTTTGGCACTTAGGTGACTGGGTACCTCTTGGTATGCTTATGGGTTTTTCGGGTTTTGCTGTAAATGGGCAAATACAGCAACCATACTCTACTGAAAGGCATGGTAAGCAGGGTCTCAGACCACTAGGAGGGAGGGTCTGGGTCGTAATACCAGGCAACTCAGCAGTGCCAGACTAGGATGAAGGGAATCTAGAATGGGTAGTAGAGAAGAGAGGGGATGAATATCAGCTATATATAATCTTGGAACCAGCTGCATAGCAGGGGCTGTGCTTTGTCTTTCTTTTTGTGTGTGTGAGTTACGATAACAGAGTCCAGAAGAAGCTATGCCTGGGTGGTGTAGATCAATGTGAGAAGCAAGTGGATCGGAACAGTGCTGGGGGTGAACTGTAGTAGATGCTGTGGTGCTGCCCATGTTTGTTTTACTCAACCACGGCATCCATTGCTCAGCTACTGTTGGCTGCTAATGGCAGCAGGCACTTTTACACCTAGATCTGTTCATTCAGTACTGCAATAGTTTTATTCTTTCATCTGGTTGTATGTAGCTGCAATGGAGTTCATTTATTTCTATTGCTGTATAGTATTATACAATTTACTTTTTCATTCTTTTGTTGACGGATTCTTTTGCTGAATTGTTTATGGGTTTTTCCTATTACAGGTAATGCCACTATGGATATTCTTTTAACTGTCTTTGAATACGCACACATATATTTCTAAGTCTCCACCTAGGAGTGAAACTATTGGGTCACAGGGTACATGTATGTTCTATGATAGCAGATAATGTTAAAGGGTTTTCTGTACATGCTTTGTGTTCTGTTAGGAGCTATTTCACAACTCTGTGGGTATGAAGATATTCTCCTATATTACCTTCTGGAAGCTTTATTGTATTACCTTTTATTTTTAGATCAACAACCAACTTGGAATGAGGCAAGGGTGAAGTTTAATTCTTTTTTGCAAATGGAAATCAATTGATCATTTGATTTAAAATCACTATTTATTTCAAAGATTTCCCTTTGTCTGCTGTTCTGCAACACAGTATCATGCAGTGTTTGATTCATTTGATTTTTCTCATAAAAGAGCTTTGATTCTAAGCAAGTAATTGGACAGTCATTTGGTTGAACCTTTTGTGATATTGATATATTGTTTCTATTTTACTCTCAGGAAACTGAGGCTTACAGAAGTTGACTAATTTAGTGAATAAGTTCTTCTATACAAAGATTCACAATTATTAATGCCTTAAATGAGATAGAAGTTATTAATTAATTAGTTAAGCAGATAGCAGTATGAGATAGGTAATCTCTGCTAAGGCTCTTCTGTCATCTTTTCGTGGTGTCTGACTCTGGGTCCAAGACAGTTGTTTCAGCTTCCACCCTCATGTTCTCCTCGCAGCCTAGTGGGAAGGGAAGGAAGTGCATGCCCCTTATTTTGGGGATGTTACCTGGAAATTGTGCAATTACACTCATAAGCTGTTGGCCAAAATTCAGTTATATTGCCACACCCACAACCAAGGAAGCCTGGGAAATGGAGTATTTACTTTAGGTGGGGCCAGTGTCTCCCTGAAATTTGGGATCTCTGTTACTAAAGGTAAAAAGGAGAGAACAGATTATGGAACTGCTAGCCATAGCTGTGTACTTTGTTGCAGCCCATCTGAGATTCAGACAAAATTCTGTGTAACTCCAGACTATACTGCGCAATCCTTGACAACTAGCTGGACTCAATAGTTTGCGTTTTGAAAAACTTCTTGGGATATATTCCTGTCAGAATTTAATTCCTAGATGTCTCTCCAGATGTGTGTACCATCTCCTTTTATCAGAAAATAAAATTATTTAACTCAACGTTGTTGGTTTTTTTTTTTTATGTCGTAACTATCAGGAAAACTGAGTGCAATTCAGACATATTGCTATTGTTAGTGAAAGTTTCCAAAGCCTGTTTTAATCCTTCCTCCACTGACTTCACTTTCACTTAATTCTTTCTTCCCTCCCTCTATCCCTCCCTTCTTTCCTTCCTTTCTTCTTCTCTCTTTCCTCTCCCCAGCCCCCCCTTTGTCTGTCTGTTTTGCATCTTCTCTCTTCAAAAGTTACGGTGCCCTGGTGTTTCCTCTCCATATCTCCACTGCCATCATTTTGATGACAACGAATATGTCAAGGGGGTGGGGTGAGGGGGTGGGTAGGATCTGGGCAAATGGTGAATCACAATGTCTCTTTCACTTTTTCATTCTTTTTTTTTAAACTTTTATTATTAGTTTTTATTACACAAGTAATACATATTCATTGTAGAAAAATTAGAAAACACAGAGAAGCAAAAAGAAAAAATAATCACCCATAATCCCACTACCCATAAATAACTACTATTAACATTTTAGTGTATGTCCTTCTAGCTTTCTTATGCATATATATACATACATAGAATATTTATATATATTTTTCTTTTTTACAAATATTGTGTCATACTATACATACTGTTTTATAACATGTTTCTCATTTAATATATATTGTGAACATTGTTATTTATTCCCTGAAAAAAATTATACATGTACTACATGCTCATTGTGGAAAAACCAGAAATTACAGATATGCAAAAAATATATATATATAATTGCTCCAAATCTCACCTCCCAGAGATAAATGCTGTTAACATTTTAGCAAATATCTTTTCAGACTCTTTAATGCACACATATATATGTATATGTTAAATATGGGATGATACTGTAGATATTTTTCTATAGCTTTTTTAATTTATCAATATAGTTCATTTCAATAAATATACATATGTTGCTTATTCTTAATTGGTGCACAGTATTACACTGAAAGGATATACCATATTTAACCAACCGTATACTGTGGGTTTATTTACATTTTTTCCTCATTCTTCCAAATAAGCATTCTTTCTTGCATATTTTTTTTGAATAATGAATGAATATATCTTAGCTCATTTTTCTCTGATCTTTTTGAGGAGAATTTCCCTACAGTGGAATTACTTGGTAGAGGTGAAAACTATATTGCCAAATTATTTTCCAGAAAGTGGAATCAATTTACCTACTTGTTGGCTCTGTAAGAGGATGTTCACTTCCAGACTTCCTTACTGTCCCTGGAAACATTCATTCTTTATAGTCTTGCCTTTCTGATACATGGAAAAGAGTATATCATAATTATTTGCATTTTTGATTACTAGTATGTTCAAATATTTTCATATTATTAGTGCATTATTCTAATTTATGGTACATCACCAGTTTGTGTGCTTGGCTCAATTTTCTACTGGAAAGTTTGATTCTTTTTGAGTCATAAATTGTCATTTATTCATGCATTCATTATCCACTCATTTCATAAATATGTTTTCAGTATTTGCTTTCGTGTTTAGCATTGTGCTGAGGATATAAGAATAAGCAAAATAGACCTGGTTGCTGCCATCTGGAACTTCCAGTTTAGTGGAGAGACAATTCAACAAGCAATAATGAAAAAAATGTAATAAGGAAAGGGAAAGAATAAAATGGGAACACTTGGCTGGGGAAGGAGCTGTAGATCATGGAAACTTCCCAAAGGTTGTGGAATTTAAGCTCTTGATATATGTTATTAGACGTCTGTACCCTTTGTTGCATATATTTAAAACTTGGCTTTCTCTTAATCTGGTTTGTTTGTTTGTTTGTTTTACTCTATAGGAGTTTTGCATTTTTAATTGGTCAGATCCACCCATCTTTTCCTTTGGGATTTCTTCCTTTGCTATCATGCTTAGAAAGGCTTTTCCCCCCCCACACACTAAAATTACATATATATTCATCAATACTGCCAGTTTATTTATGTGCTTTAATATTTAATTTAAATACTTCACTTAGAATTTATTTTGATGACAGTTATGAGGTATAGATCTAATATATCCCTCAACAGATGGCTAACCATTTATCCCAATATAACTTAATAATCCAACATTTTCTCACAGATTTGAAATGTCATCTTTTTAATGTTCTCAATTCTTCTATGTTCTTGGGTTTATTTCTGGACTTTATATGTAATATTAGTGGTTTATCCTGGACCGTTTTTCATCCTTTCTATAGTAACCTGAAAGTTGAGCATTTTGCATTTGGTGATGTTCTAGAACACAAAGAAATGGTAGACATTGCTAAGGTATGTGTGTGGGTAGGTGGGAAGTTATTATGGATGGATATCTTTAATTCTTTCGATTTTGAGACTTCCAGAGTCTGAAATTCCACATGGGATCATCGTTAATCTGGCCCATTTGTTGGCTGTCTAAAATCAGTTAGATGCTTTTATGCTCTGTATAATTTTAGCTTCCAGTAGATGGCAGTACTGCCAAACAGTAAGTATCCAAACTTGCAGGAGCACCGAGGAACAAAATGATCTGGCAGGATTTTAGAATTCCCCCAAGAGCTTTCATCAGAGGAGGCATCAGTGCTGTGCTACTTTTAAAGTCATCTTTGTACCCTTGAACAACGGCACAATCAGAAGTGTGCGCTGAATCTCTTCCTAGACGTGTGCAAAACATTAGTGGATGGATTTTTTTTAAAGCGGCACCTTGGCCTTCTGGGCACTTCTTCATCTACCTCATCCAAAAGTGCCTTTGGGCCCAGACAATGACTGATTTAAAGCCTGGAAATGTGGTTTTAAACAATGTGATTGTGGCAGGATTCAGGTGATTTTTATTTTCTTTATACTTGGTGGTATTTTTCAGATTTTTCACAAAGAACATGTATTGTCTCTGTAATCTGAAAAAAAAAAAAAGATCAACACAGGATATGAAAAATATGGTGGTAAAATGGGTAGTTGTGCGCCAGAAAAAACTTTACATTCTTTTTTGTTTCAAGAATATGCGTACATGCAACAAAATGAGTTCAATGGGCTCTCTTTATCCCTAGAGATCAGCTCGGTGTTATTGCTAATCTGAAAGAAAATTACCAGCAGGAAGCTGAGACAGTTATCTCATGGAACTACACCTGAGAAAGTCCTTTGGTAGGTGACAGGGGAGTAGGGTCAGCTCCTAACAAGATGCATTGGCATACCTAATGGGAGATGATGAATTACCCATTGCAGCTCTGAGCCAGGGTAGGTTATTGGGACTTTGAGCGCTAAATTTAATTTTAGGACCTGCTATAGTGAAAGAAGATCTATAAATCTTGGAGTGTGTCCACGGGAACTACAAAATTGATCCAAGGCCGGGAAACAGGCACTATGAAGAAAAGATAAGGTGGCTGAATTTATTTCTCTTAGATATGGAAAGCCTAGCTAGGGAATTAGACAAATCCCCATCTCCATGAATAGCTACTATAGCCCTCCCCAGACATGGAGGTGAGACCTGAATTTATTAACAGTCTTCAGTTGTACAAAGGACAATTGCACGGAAGGTGTTACTTTCACACCGAGGCTAAGGCAAGAGTGAGCACAAATTAACCAAGCAGAAGTGATTTAGGTCTGGCATTTAGAAGAAGGTGCTGAACACCAAGGCTGGGCTTATCTGTTAATAACTCTGCATGTAGTTTTTTTAGTAGGAACTAGATTGAAGCTAAGGGTTCAGTATAATGGAAGGTGGGAGAGGGCAGAGATGGGAGCTGAGAGCGTGCCAGATTGGGCTCCTTCATAATTTCTAAAACAATGGACCTGAAGTGAATTAAACTTCAGGGGATAAAAATGAACTGCATTCAGGAAAGGATATTAAACTTGAATCAAACCTGATTTATGAAAATCAGGGTTTGAGGACCAGGTAAATTTGGGAGTGGTTACCTGCTTTGCAAAGGAGCAGTCACCCTAGGAGTTTTAAAATAGCATATTCCCACACTGTATTACAAGTATTTGATTTAGGAAATTGTGATTTTTCTCGTATAACTTTCAAGGGTACGTCTTGATATGAAGCTATTCATACCTATAGCCATACGTCAATTGCCAACTCACTGGAATACATCTCTGGACTCCAAGAATAAGGCCAAAAACCAGCTGGTGTGATCTAAATAGAGGTATGCATCGCCTTTTGAGATCTCTTCCAACTCTTTAATCCTTTCACTTTCAATCAAAAAAACTAGAAGACAATTTCAAGGATAATTTCCACAACATCAGATATTAGGTTGAGCTATATGAAGCTGCCATTTTTTAGGTCAAAAACAGTCAAATATCAGCAGTTTCATATAATTCAACCTAATACTATAATTATTCCAGTAGTTTGTCTTGCTCTTCACTAAAGCTAAAAGCTTGAGTATATTTACTTTTCAGGTCAAAATACTGGTGGACTTATAAACGCCTGTGCACATAAATACTGTGAAATTATAGGGTTGGGATTAAAGATGCATCTTGGATAAACCACGTATAGGTCATCCTTTTATTGTGCTGGACTCTGGTGCCTCTTGTCTGACTTTAGGAATTTCAGACTATGGAAAACAAGAAAAGCAGTCCAAAGGCTTGATCTTTCAACCCATGGGAAACTCTGTCTGGGAAATGGGCCAAAGGAAGAGCAAGGGAAAATATAACAAAATCTGTATCATGTTGCGAGTTTAGTGGAGGAAGAGCACAGCAGAGCTGTGAGCAGAAAAACAAAGCGTGTGGCTTCCTCCTTTCTAAAATAGAGTATTGCTTAATGTGTCCTGCTTTTAAGATTCTAAGCATAAGACAAGACACCAAGTACACGTTGGAAAAGTCCTATCTGCATAGTCATCTAAAATGAGACAAACTTAGCTTAACTAAAAAGATTTTATTAACAATGTAAAATGTTAAGTATTTTTACGATCTGAGCTAATTCCAGCATGCCCTATAAGATTTAACACTATGCTGATGTGCAGACATCATGCTTCAGATTTCAATTAGAACAAAATATGATAATACTCAATTTTACATTTGAGGGTAATTGTATATATCACTACACCATTTCCTAACTGGATTACTTCATTCTCCAAGAAGCTGAAAAAGACACCATTGGATCGAAAGGAAATTAGTTGCCCATATGCATTGTATGAAGTTATTAGGATTATTGTGTATTTACAAAATTTAAATAGTTTTCATATATGTTCTTGTTGCATTATAAATTAAGATATTTTTACGTTGAAGCTCTTAGATTCTGACAGAATGGAAGACTAAACGTAAATGAGTGCAGAGAAAGCAATAGGTTGAGGTGGTATATGTTTGATTATAATATTATTCCTAATATTGGTTGGATTTTGAACAGTTTTGCAGTTTTAAATAGATTTCTATGTTTAAAGACTCTCATATGTGATCATTTGTTAACGTGACATCAGCAAGAGCTATAGATATACTATTCTACATGAAATAATTTTTCTCTGTGTAATACTTAGAAAAACCTTTCAATAATTTAAAAATCATAATTCTTGCATCTGTCATGGTGTGGTTTGGAGCAGACATGCACAATGTCAGCTTTAAAAATCCTTTTAAAAACAGCCTGCTTTTTGAATCTTTTTTTTTTCTTGACAGCAGCTGCTTTCAAATGTAAAATCGTTTCAAAGGGCGGTGGGAGGTGGATAAAAGTAATAAGGAAGCATAGAAAACATAGTCGAAAACCAATAACTGTGGTTCAGCTGTCTGGAGGTCCTCGGGTTCAGTGATATTTTCAGGTCTTCCTAGTGGTGGTTTCCAGGAGGAATCACCTAGCTTGAGACGAGACAGCACAGCCCAAAGAACCTTCTCTTCCGTCTTCTAACCAGGGGGTAGGGAGTTAGATTTAGAAGGCTGCTGTCATCTGTGATGGGATAGAATGTACATATGAGTGAGGTACAGACAAAACAACTTGTTTTTTATGAATTGGCCTTAAAAATCCTCCATCCTTCGAATCCAACTTTCTCAGCCTCGGCACCATTTACGTTTTGGACCAGATCATCCTTTATTGTTGGGGGCTGTCCTGAGCATTGTAGGATGTTTAGCAGCATCCCTGGCCTCTACTCACTAGATGCCAGTAGCACTGCCCTACCAGTTGTGACAACCGAAAATGTCCCCAGATATGGCCACATATTCCTGGGGTGGCAGTGAGGTTGAAGCAAAGAGCCCACAGTTGAGAACCACTGCTTAAAATTAAATATAAACTGCTTAGAGGCAGTTTTTCACTTGGGAGATATATACTTCTTAGAAAAAGCCCATGCTTTGGAGTAAAGCTGGCTTCTTTCTTATACTTTACCACTTACTAGTCCTATGACTTTGAAAGTGTCACTTAAGCTCGTTAGGCTTCATTTTCCCCATATGTAAAATAAGGCTCAGTAATACTTACCCTAGGTGAGAATTAAATGAAACAATCTATTAAAAACATTTAGCTTGGGTGGGGACATTGGTGCCTAGCATGGAGGAAACAGTAAATATAGCTATTATTAACTATTTTCCTTTACATAGGACCTTGTCTTACCTCCATTCACCTACTTTATGCCTCAGGAAGAAGCTTCAACTATTTCTTGTTGAGTATTTCCCTAGTACTTTCTTTCTTTCTTTCTTTCTTTCTTTCTTTTTTTTTTTTCGCGGTACGCGGGCCTCCCACTGTTGTGACCTCTCCCATTGCGGAGCACAGGCTCCAGACACGCAGGCTCAGCGGCCATGGCTCACGGGCCCAGCCGCTCCATGGCATGTGGGATCTTCCCGGACCAGGGCACGAACCCATGTCCCCTGCATCGGCAGGCAGACTCTCAACCACTGCGCCACCAGGGAAGCCCTCCCTAGCATTTTCTATAGATATCTGCACACAAGGGCATTCAGAGAAGATTGTCAGCTGTTGAATTCACAAGTTGTGGTTTGAAAATTTTAATATGATGACAAGTAGAGAAAGAAATAAACCAGTAAACCAAATACAGTTTAATGAGCTGGGTTTTTGGGAAATAGTGCAGTTCAACAGAGAGTGTGGGTAGAAACAGCCTGTTGGAGCAGAACTGGCCAATGTGGGTTGCAGAGGCTGGAGAAGGACCACAGGGAAATAATCTGGAAATTGCTAGCTGAGGCAGCGCTGAGATATGGTCAGAATGGAACTAGGGGCAACAAAATGGCTGGTTGGCTGGCAACTCTTATATACCTAAGCTTTGCCGGGACTAGTTGCACTGCCCTCCCAGAGCAGAGCTAAAATGTTCCCTCCTTTCCCCATCCTAACATTGAAGATGCAGGACCTTGAAAAACAGCCCAGAATCAGGAGTTAGATGGAGTGATTGATATAGTGAAGAATTGTGCCCCACTTCAATAAAACTGGCTTGTAGATGAGGATTGTTTTTCTTGATTACTCAGGAAACTATCAGGAAAAAATGAGTCCTGGCTTTCTGGTCCTCGTACATAAACTGTCATCCAAGTGCCCTGGCTTTCCCTCCCCATCCCCCAAGGCTCCCATGTGTCATATTTATTTGTAAATTAGCATCACCCACCGAGTTGACAGTGTTCCTTGGAATGCTGCACTATGTTACACACGTAGATGAAACTAGAGTAGCAAGTCAGAGCCAGGGAAGAAAACAGGGGCCCCAGCTGGGCACATCAGATTAATCAAACACAGCCTCCTCCCCCAGGCTCCCCAGATTAAAATCCTCTTTTAATACTCACACTCTGCTAATGTGGAGAAAAACAGGACTCTGTCTTTTTCATAGTGAAAAATAATTCACTATAATCTGGATGTCAACATTTTGAGGCAAAAAAATAGGACATCTCTCTTTTACAGTTAAACTTGCCCCAAACAGTTAAGATGCTGAAAGCAATGTCAAATCCTATATATAAACCTGATTTCTCAGAAGAATCTCTGAGATGAATCATAATATATTTGGAGCAGATAGAAACGATAACCATACTCTCTCATCATTTTTAGGACTCTTAACTTCTTTAACCACCAAATGATCAGTGAACTTAACCTAATTGGATATGGCCAAGATACAGCAGACCCTGAAGGGTAAAGAATTTTATTTTTTGGTATCTCTTTGAATACTGACTACACTTCCCCAAACTCAAGTTCAGCTGGAAGTTAATGCTTCCTTGGAACAGAATTACCAAAACTATGAAGATACTAATAACAAAGAAAAATCTTATTTCTACTTCTATGAGACTTGGAGATCTATTTCCTGAATTCCCATTTATTTCCTGAATTCCCTATATGCTTGCCTTTCTTCAGTCATTTAAGAGATTTGGGAGTGACCTCATTGGTATTTATATATTACACAATAAAATGCAATTCTGGTGTGTATCATTCCCACTACATGAGGAAATATCTACATACGTTGGTATGTTGTATTTACAAAGAAAGTGTGCATGTGTGTGCTGTGGTGGTATATTTGCTCCCATTCTTTCTTTTTTAGGTATTAAAAGCACACAGGTATTATGAGATTTGTATCAAGACTGACCCTTGTATCTGTGCATTCATTACAGTGAATCAAAAAACCTTTGTGCTATTGAAATTCTCCTCATTCAGCCTTCTTTTCATATATATATATATATATATATATATATAACATTCACTTGTGAGTGCTATATACACACATGCACACACACATACATATATAGCATTCATAAGTGAATAGGAAGTGTTAGGATTGATGAGAAAGTGCTCAGACGTTAAGCAAAGGACAGACTGTCTATTAAGGACGACGGCTGGTTTGGGGCATCTTAGTTGAGCATTTGTGACACCTTTGCCTAGCCTGGAGCTTGTCTGATCATCACCTAGGGCTGAGGTGACACAAAAGCTCAAAAATTCTTGGCAGAAATTCAGAGCAGCTTTCTACACTCTAGGAAGCTGACATCTGCAGTAAATGCTGAAATTCACTGAGCAGTAAGTCTGCCTGGAATGGTTTGAAGTCAATTTAAAGCCAAGGAAAGATGTCTTCCCACATACTGAAATCCTGTCTCTGAAGTGAGGGGCTGTCAACAGAATGTGAGCAAAATGGGATGTTTCCCCACTCATTCTAAACTTTCTGTGCTAATCCATCTGAACTTGCTGGGAAATCTTTGCTTTTTATTGGAAATGATTGAGACTTTTATGGTATCTTTTCTCCAAAGTGCATACCCTCAGAGAACTGTAACTTAGGAGAGTTTTAAATGTGAAAATAAAAAGTGAGAAAGAGAAGAGGAGGCAGGAAAGGATAGCAGAAAGTGAAAGAAAAGGAGAGTAGGGTATTCAGTCATCCGTAAATTCAAACCCCAGTCATTTAATGTTTAATTCTTGGATGTTTAATATTTAATCCCTATTAAAGCCAGAGATGCTGGAGTCCCCCAAGGTACAGTAATACCATTTCTCTATTGCTCAAATTTCTTTTGCCAATAAAATATTTTTTACATAAATGATATGTTAAGAAACAGAAGGACATGAAAATGAGACGTTTTCAAATAATAAACTGAGTGTTTGAGTTTAAAGCTATGTTCTCTAAATCAAGAGAAGTGCTTATAATGGAACTGCAGTTGCACATTTCTAATCTGTTAAAAAAGGAGAACTTCAGCTAATCCCAGGGTTCCCAAACATAAGCTGCATCAGCTTCATCTGAGGGCTTATGAAAGCACAGATTGCTAGCCCTACCTCCAGAGTTTCTGAATCAGTAGGTCTGGGGTGGGCCAAGCAATCTCCATTTCTTACAAGTTCCTGGACCTGCTGATACGGCTGGTCCTGAGACCACACTTTGAGAACCACTGAATTAATCAAAGCTCTACGAAGTGTAGGGCTCTATGTCGGGTGCTGGGGGTAGTACCAGATGGGTCCTAAGAGAAAGGTGAACCTTGGCCTCAGGGATCTTTGTCTGAGTAACTAGGAGGCTTCATTAGAAATGCCATTACAGAGATACAAATACAATGCTTTGAGAATTCCCAGAGGGGGAAATTCCTCCCATCTGTAAAGAAGACATTTGTGGAAAATTCCTGGGGGCTCCGTGTTCATGCTGGGCTACAAGGTGTGGGGAGAACTTGGACATTTGGTGAAGTAGGGGGGCAGGCATTCCGGATGGAGAAAACAGTGTCAAAAGAGGAGGTCAGGGCAGGTCAAAGACAGGGAGGTCAAAGGCAGCCTGAATTTGGGTCCAAGTAAATTGTCCAGTCTGGCTGGAATGAAAGGCATATGAAGGAGGGGATGGTCTAAAACAGAACTACTTAGAATTCCCTAAATAAGGCCATTCCTTCCCTTGCCTCCCTGTCCTTTCACACACCATCTCTTTTTTCAGAAAAGTCTTTTCTGACTGCTCCGTGCTTCTACCTTCCTTCATGCTTCCATACAATTGCTACAGCCCTGGGTGCCTTGTCCGCTTCCAACCCTGGTTAGCCACCATTCTATGAGCAACTCTTTATGAAAGACTTAATAAATTTACTCTGGCTGCCCAGGTCTTCAGCTCCCACTTACTCCTCAACCCTCCTTAATTAGGCTTCCGGGCCCCCAATTCCAAGTAAGCTACTTTGGCCAACCTCACCAGTGACTCCCTTGTTGCTAAATCCTATGGACACTTTCAGTTCTTATCTAGCTGAACTACCCCACACTATTAGCCATTCCTTCCTTGCAGCTTTCTTATTATACCATGTTGAGTTTCTTCTCCGTTTTTGTAAACTGCTCTTCTTACATTTTGGTATTTCAGGGCTCTTCTCTATGTACTCTCCGTGGGTGGTCTCAACCATTTTTAGGGCTTTGATTACCACGACACTGCTGACGTTTACATCTGTATTTCCTGTCCTTCTAGCTCGCATGTCTCACCTCAGCATAAGACATGTATGTCCATCACAACCACGGAGCATCGCTCTTGGAGTCCACCCGCATCCAGAACTTCAACTGTCCTGTCCTCTACCTCTACTGGTACCGCTCTGTTCTAATGTAGTGATTGACACCATCATTCGCTCTGCTTTCCAAGTCTGAACGCAGGTTTCATCCTTGACTCTGCCTTGGCCTTATGTACATCATCCAACTGGTCCTATCCTCTTCTCCAAGCCCTGGTCTTTAGGTCAGATTGTAAGCATTTCTCACCTGTCTTATTGTACTTGCCTACTAACTGAATCCCTCCAGTGACCTCGGGATAAAGTCTAAACCTCTTAACATGAATTAGAGGGGCCTCCCCCAACCTCTCTAGTCTCTCTCTCTCTTTTTGTTAATATATACTGCAATTTTATTTCAATCGCACAAACGAAGTTAGCATGTAGGAAATTTAAATGAACAGTATGGTAAAAATAGCAGAGAACCAAAAACTCTAATAAGGAAGTACACCTAAAGCATGAGAATTCAACATTCATTAGTGTTTCATCTTCAGTTTTGATTGACACTTGATGCTTGCAAAATTTTGAAACAAACTTTGAGATCATGATGACTATTCTGAAGAGATTTCAGCACCGGCACTAAGATTTGTACATTCAGTTGGTTTGCAATTGACTTGTTAGCCATTTACATCGTGTATCGTACAGATTTGTCACAGGTCAGATCACAGTGTTGAAGGAAAGAAGTACCTGCCTGTAATTAGAAAGGATCCCCTAAACTGCACTCAGCTTAAGACATCCAAGGTACAAGAGCATGAAAACCATCATAATATTGTGCCTCCAAGGAACATAGTTTTGATAAGGAAAATAACCTAAGCTTCTGTTTCCCATTTTAATTACTCAAATCTCTAACAAGGACAAAACTGTCACATAGGACAGTAAATGGATGCAGTAATTCAATCAGACTTCTTGGAAAGAACACATTTAGCAATCTGGGACAATGCAGAATGACAGGAGATAAAACATGATTCAACACTGGTTCTTTTTGTCATTTTACACAGACATCATGTTAATATTAGACCAAGGCACAAAACATTTAGTGCATAAACCAGTTTCTTTTTTAAGACCTAGCATTTTTACTGTAGTCTTTTATCTTACTTTGGACCACTTGTACCCAGTACTCTATCCTACTAGAGACTGCTTAACTTAATCAACAAAATCAAAAGCGATTTCTGAGCAGATTTGTGGGGGACACAAACATTTGTATCATCAAAGTGTTTGCATAACCAAAAGTACAATAATAAAGATGAAAATGCCACCTATTTCTTTTAGAAAGTAGTACTTCGTAAGCTTGCTGCATCTTTAATGTCTTCACTATTGGATGACAATGAATAGTTGATAGAAAAAAAGAACTGTATACTTGAATTATGATAGCTCCTCCATCACAGATCTAAAACTGAAGTTTCTATAGAAATAGAACTATTTTAACAAGGGAAAAAAATTCCCTCATTCAAACCTCTTTGAAGTGGTAATGGCTGCAAACTTGCAGCACTTAGAAAACTATGCTATCAACAAGTTCTGTTTTTAAGAATTTAGATTAAGAAATCTAGATAGCAGATGAAAGTGGATTATTTCTTCAAAATTTTAGTAAAACTACTGATAATCCAAGGTTTCAAAGCAAATATGGCACATCAAGATGGAGAGCCTGGAGAATTTTGATTTCCTAAAATTTCAAAAAATTCTATCATTGCAACATACAGGATTTCTTCCCTATTTTAAGCTTAGAAGTTTCAAAGAAAAGGGAGTGGATAACATACACACACGTGAGTGCCCACACAAACACGCACGCACGCGTGCACACACGGTGGTAAGTAGAGTATCTAGTTCCTTCTTCCCACCACCTAAATCTCACTTTATTTATTAAAAGAAAATTATGCAGGACCCCCCTCACTGTTTTCCCTTGATCTAATGATTTCTGTGACCTTAATTGCTGCCATCATTGTTACTTTTCTAGTATTGCAACATAAGATTCAAAAACAGCTTTGTAGTCAGGAACGTGTACCTGCACACCTGAACAACTGCAGGGCACCAAGGTAATAACAACTGCCAAATTCAGGGATGGAACTTTTGAGTTCCACAGTAAGATGTAATTCATGTAAAGCTCAGAATCATGTTTCAGACCATTGAACTTACTCAAGTTAAAATACAAATAGCTGAAGACATGATGTAAAAGATTAAGCACTTGATGCTGTTAACATATTTACCAATTAAAGTCACAAAATATTCCCCATTATTACTCATGCAGATAACTGAGAATGAAGATAGTGCAGAAATTAACTTTGAATAAAAAATTATTCCTTCTCTTCCTTCCACTCCCCTATACTCTACAAAATGTTTTCCCTGGGACTAGGCCTTGAAAAGGCCACTACATATTAGTTTGACATGCATTACTGTCTGCAATTTAAAAAAGCTAATTTTGTGGTGGTTTTCTAATTTTATAATTTATAATTACATTATAAATATGTCCACATGCATAAATCTAAAAAAGGTTGAAAACCTACAGTGAATCTACAATATATTGTTTTACATTTGACCACTGCTCTGTGTTACGTAGGAGTCACAGATTTGGTAAAGCATTGTAACAATTTAGGAAGGCATCTAAATCTTTAAATTATGGACAAATTTTATGTTTGAACCTACAAAATTGCATGAAGGCTAAACTCGAGAGACTTCCTATCATTCTAAAATTCCTCACTCCGAACAAATCATTTTTAGGACATTTCTTATAAATATCACCCTTTGAAAGCACATACCATTCCATTTGTTCCACATTTTATGATCTTAACCTACATAGGGCTGAACTCAATTATTCATGGAATATCAAATGTGATAGGAAGACAAACCTGAGAGAAACAATACAATAGTATAACTTGTTAAATTCCTCATCACCATTCTCTGAAGAAAACTTCTCAAGCCTTTCTCCTCTTTATTTTAGCAATGGATTGTGGAAAATGTGCGATTTTCTCTTGACATGAAAATATCTCAATGCACGGTGATCTTGCCTGATGGATTCAGTATTTTCTGCATAACTGATACAGGAACTCCTATACGACTCTCTTCCATCCTGTTGTAAAGGTCAGAAAAAAGCAGCAAACTGGGAAGGAAACAGCTTATCACCAGGGTAGTAATGTCTGAAGTCTTTCAAAGTATGTTGGTTTTTCCCTGCTTTGTCTCCATTTTCTTCTTACAGCTCACAAAATTTAAGGGTTTTGTTGTTGTTACCACAGTTGTTCTTTGTTGGGTTTTTTTTTTTCCTTTCTCCAGATTAAAGTCCTGTCTCTCCTTAGTTTGATTCTCTATGCAGTATTTGACTTGCTCAGTTCCTGCCTGATTGCATCAATGAGCTCTTCTTTTAGCTTAGTTAATTCTTTTCTCATTTCATCTAAAATGTCCTGTTTCAGGCTGTCATAGTCCAAGTCCCTCCACCTGGACTCCGTTGGCACTGGGCTGTGACGAGGGCGCAGATTTTGGTCTGTGTAATGAATCATAGGACGTGTTGTCAAAAACAATCTGATTTTTCGTTGGAGAATCCCGTCTGGAAATAACAGGTGACTTGCTGCCATTCATTGTATTTGTTCTTTCCCAAGGCTTTCTTGTCGGTTCAGGTGTACTTGTTGAAGAGGCCTTAGAAGTTACAAGCTCTGAATCTTCATTTTTGTTCTGTTTCTATTGTTGATCCCTTTTCAGCAATTCTCCTCCTCCTGGCCAGCAGGGCACTCATTTCTTCCATTAAACCACTACCCCCTAACGGAAGGGATCCATTTCCACGACCCATATCTGTTTAGATGAGGCCGAATCCACACCAATGGTATTCCCTCCGCTTGGGAAAGAGGCATCCTCCATCCGTGACACTTTCCTAAGTTTTGCTCCAGCAACCGCAGCTGCAAGTCCAGTTAAAGGGCGATTGTCTTCAGACATGGATCCCGAAAAAAATCCAGAAGCAGGGAGGGGAGCAGCAGGAGGTGGGGGGGGGGAGGGGTACCTGATTCGGAAAAGGCGGTGGAGGAGGCGGAGCGGGGGCCCTGAGGATGGAAGTGGAGGGGGTACAGGGGGCCCTGGGGGTGGAGGGAGTGCGGCTGATGCCTGGGCAGGACCTGGTGGGAGTGGAGGAGGGGGTGGAGGTGCAGGTGGTCCCAAGAAAATGCCCTGTTGGGCTGGAGGTTCCGCGGCTGAGAGGCTGCCTTCCAGCCTGGCTCAGAAGTAGAGGAGTTGTCTCCACAGAGGCAGGGGCAGCGGCATTTGCCATTCTTCGCTCTCCCTCGCATGCCAGCTGCTCCCTTTCTAACTGCTCTTGCCGCTCTCTTTCTGGCCTTTCCCAGTCCAGTCTCTCCAGCCTTTGCCTTTCTAACCTCTCCCTCTCCAATCTCTTCCTTTGCATTCTTCCTCTCTCCAGCCTTTCTGGCTCCAGCGCCTTTTGTCATTGCTGTTCTTGTAGTTGCCTTCTTTGAATTTCCAATTCTTCTTGTGATGGGCCATTCTGAACTTCGGCAGGTAGTTGTGAATTTTGTCTAAGCGATGTTGGCCTTGTTTCCTGTGAATTCAACACGCCTAAGGCATGCATCATGGCACTTGCGAAGACATGCGCATCTTCTTTGCTGCCGAAGTTGAGACCATACACCTGTCTAGCATCCCACCATTGGTGGAAGGTCTGAGTAGCTTGATCGTACTTCAACCCTTTAGGAATGGCACAATATATCACTACCTGCTGGTCCTGAATCTTCCTGCCCACCACTCTGAATGTGTTGTTGCCTGTATGATGATATATATGAACTCAGATGAACCCGGTTGAACCACCAGCTGGCACCCACTTTTTATTGGCATCATCATAAACCATCACAGCAGCTCTTGCCTGACAGATACTCTGTTCACTTATTATTTTAAATGTATCCTGCCACTCCCTTCTGGTCTGTAGAGTTTCTGCTGAAAAATCAGCTGATAACCTTATGGGAGTTCCCTTGTATGTTATTTGTCGTTTTTCCCTTGCTGCTTTCAATAATTTTTCTTTTTGTTTAATTTTTGCCAATTTAATTACTATGTGTCTTGGCGTGTTTCTCCTTGGGTTTTTCCTGTATGGAACTCTCTGCACTTCCCAGACGTGGGTGGCTATTTCCATTCCCATGTTAGGGGAATTTTCAACTATAATCCCTTCAAATATTTTCTCTGGTCCTTTCTTTCTCTCTTCTCCCTCTGAGACCCCTATAATGTGAATGTTCGTGTGCTTAATGTTGTTCCAGAGGTCTCTCACACTGTCCTCATTTCTTTTCATTCTTTTTTCTTTTTTTTGCTCCACAGTAGTGATTTCCCCTGCTCTGTCTTCCAGTTCACTGATCCATTCTGCTTCATTTACTCTACTATTGATTCCTTCCAGTGTGTTTTTCACTTCAGTTATTGTATCGTTCAACTCTGTTTGGTTGTTCTTTATATTTTCTAACTCTTTGTTAAAAAATCCCTCTAACATCCATTTTTCTCCTGAGTTCTTGGATCACCTTTACAATCGTTACTCTGAACCCTTTCTCGGGTAGATTGCCTATCTCCACAACACTTAGTTCTGGAGTTTTATCTTGTTCTTTCATCTGAAACACATTCCTCTGCCACCTCATTTTGGGTTAATCACGTTTCTCAACTTTGGAGAAGTAGCCTTCTGTAGGAGACGTCCTATGGGTCCCAGCGGTGCACTCACCCAAGGGCCAGGGGCCAGCGGTCCCAGGGTAGTGTCTGGCCTGTGTTTGCAGACTACAGTCTACTGAATCGTAGTTTTCTTCCTTCTGATTTCTGCCCCCTGGTGGGTGAGGCTGGTCTAGAAGCTTGTGTAGGCTTCCTGGCAGGAAGGGCTGATGCCTGCCCACTGGTGGGTGGAGCTGGGTCCTGGCCCTCTGGTGGGCAGGCTGTGTGATCAAGAAGTCTTTAGGCAACCTGACTGCTAATGCATGGGGCTGTGGGGCTGTATTCCCACCCGTTAGTTGTTTGGCCTGAGGCATCCGGCACTGAAGGCTACAGGCTGTTGGGTGGGGCCGGGTCTTTGTGCTAAAGACCCAAGCAAGATGTCTGCCTCAAGGAGAGTTCATGCAGATGAATAATCCTGAATATATCTGCCACCAGTTTTTATGGCCCCAGCATGAGCCACAGCACCCCCCCCTCCCGCCTCCCCAGGAGACCCTCCAAGACCAGCAGGTAGGTCTGGCCCAGGCTCCTCTGAGGTTACTGCTTTTGCCCTTGGTCCTGGTACATGTGAGATTTTGTGCAGTCCCTTTAAGAGTTAAGTGTCTGTTTCCCCCAGTCCTGTGGAGCTCCTGCAAATAAGCCCTGCTGGCCTTCAAATCCAAATGCTCTGGGGGGCATCTCTTCCCAATGCCAGACCCCTGGGCTGGGAAGCCTGATGTTGGCCTCAGAACTCTCACTCCTGTGGGAGAGCCTCTGCAAGGTCACCCAAGGTGGGGTGGGGTGGGGGAGGAGGTTAAGGATTTGGTTATATTTCAGGTGCACCCCTCCTACCGTCTCGTTGTGCTTTCTTCTTTACGCCTTTAGATGTAGAAGATCTTTTTCTGTAGGTTCCAGTCTTTTCTATCGATGGCTGTTCAGATGTTAGCTGTGATTTTGGTGTGTTCATGAGAGAAGGTAAGCTCAAGGTCCTTCCACTCCACCATCTTGAAAGACTCCCTCTAATCTCTCTCTTAAGCCTCTTTTGTTTTTAAATTTATTTATTTTATTTATTTTATTTTTGGCTGCGTTGGGTCTTTGTTCCTGTGCGCGGGCTTTCTCTAGTTGCGGTGAGTGGGGGCTACTCTTTGTTGTGGTACGCGGGCTTCTCACTGCGGTGGCTTCTCTTGTTGCGGACTTCAGTAGTTGTGGCACATGGGCTCAGTAGTTGTGGTTTGAGGGTTCTAGAGCACAGGCTTAGTAATTGTGGCACACAGGCTTAGTTGCTCCATGGCATATGGGATCTTCCCAGACCAGGACTCAAACCCGTGTCCCCTGCATTGGCAGGCAGATTCTTAACCACTGTGCCACCAGGGAAGTCCTTAAGCCTCTTTTCTAACCACTTTCCCAAATAATGAAGTCTTTATAGTTCATCAAAATGCCCTGCTCTGTCATCTCCTCAGACACCTTCACACATTCAGAATCTTCTGCCTAGACTCTCTTCTTTCTATCTTTTTCTTTAGCTAATTTCAATTTATCCTAAAAAATCTCAGCTCAGATACTTTCCAAAAAGCAATTCTCAATTACTCCTGTCTTCTCCTTCCCCATTTACAACTAAAATCTGACTAGGTGAGAATCCAATATGCCCTTGTAGCAACCTGTTTCTAACTATTAATATACCCTTATAGCAACCTGTATCTAACTAATAGTTGCATTTTAAGTGCTATTTTTTTGTCTTTCCAATAGTATGTGTGTGTGTGTGTGTGTGTGTGTATCTCTGTGTGTGTGTGTGTGTTAGTTGTTTCCAGAATTCACATGTCATACCCTGAAGGCTCCATCACAATCTCTGCAAGGGAAGGCTTATGTCATTTGAAAAAGCTTCCCAGGTGATTCTCATCCCATTCTGTCCTGTTGAGATGGAAAGCCTCTAGGGGGAGTCATCCCCAGCACCTGACACAGAATCTGGCATATTGTAAGTGACTATCACATGTTGGATGATGGTGGGGACAAGAAATGATGAGGTGAGAAGTCTGTTTTTCCTTCAATGGACAATGTGTAGACACATAAAATTTGAGTAGTGGCTCAACATAATTAGAGTAATGTATTTAGAAACTGATGTGTGATCAGTGATGAGTGGATTAGATTGGAGGAGCGGGGGAGGGATAGCATATGTCATGCTGAATCCTGGGGAAAATGTTGTAGAGATTGCAAAGGATCTGGGGTAACCAGTAAAACTTCCTAGAGTGGAATTCCCTGGTTGCACAGTGGTTAAGAATCTGCCTGCCAATGCAGGGGACATGGGTTCAAGCCCTGGTCTGGGAAGATCCCACATGCCGCAGAGCAACAAAGCCTGTGTGCCACAACTACTGAGCCTGCGTGCTGCAACTACTGAAGCCTGTGAGCCTAGAGCCTGTGCTCTGCAACAAGAGAAGCCACCACAATGAGAAGCCCACGCACTGCAACGAAGAGTAGCCCCTGCTCGCCACAACTAGAGAAAGCCCACGTGCAGCAATGAAGATGCAATGGAGCCAAAAATTAATTAAAAAACAAAACAAAAAACTGCCCAGAGTGACATTCAGACACCAACTTGAGGCACAGAAAGTCTTTATATGAGGTGCTGGAGAAGGACCTAAAAAGTCATCTCCAGGCTAGCAGGTGGTATAACTGCTCAGTGTTCTTCAGCCAGATGCCAGAGAACTCTTCCGCCTGCCATGGCTATGTTGGTTCTAGTTATGCACGTCCAGACTGGAGTGGATCACAGGTATAGAGAATGGGGGAACTGTTCCTAGGCCCAGTTTAGTCTGGAGTAGGACTGTCTGCAGGAGGGGGCCCATTCTAGAACAGCTGCAATTCCTGACTGATCCACTTCAGACAGACTCTAATGCATGGTACCACCAACCGAATTCTAGGCAAGAGTAAATGTATTGACACACCACACAGCATTCATGAAGTCAGAATTTTGGAAAAGGTGAAACTGTCTTTCAGGCTTAAATTATTTCTGCAGTGTTTTGTTTGATTACAGACTGCATTTAGAAGATGCTTGTCCTTGACTTTCCCATCTCCTTTTAGCCTTTGTCGGTAACGTTGTGGGCTCTACACAGGTGGTTCCATTTGTAATCCATTTGACACAGCAAGACTCTCATAATTAATGAAGCTCCCTACAGCACTGCCAGTGACCTGGAATGTAGGACAGGAGAGGTGCTGAAGCAGAGGAAAGGACAGAAGGCTGAGAGCCAGGAGACCTGGACGTTGCCGGGAGGCTGCCGGGAGCTGCAGCCGAGCAAGGGAGTTTTCTTCTGTGCACCTCTGTCTCCAGCCTTAAACTGGAAGCACAGAAGCAAAGGTCCCATCTCAAATAATGGCATAATCACTAACCATTACAATTCCTGATCTTGGCCACCTTCCTTTGTTTCTCACTGGAAATCAATTTAAAGCATATTGTTGTTGAGTCAAGTTTTGATTGTGGTGGGAAGGCGGGAAGATAGGATTCAATCTTGAAATGCTCAAATCAACATGGAAGAGTTTCTGAGTTGCGGGACAGGATGGAGTCTGGAGAACAGGGGATTCAGAGCATTTCCAGGGTGGGTTCCCCACCCGCACCCCGTACGTGCCTGGCAGGATTTCCACATGGTCAGGGTTTGTGTAGTGTAGGAAAAAGGGGGACCAGGAGCAGTATCTTTTCCCTTTTTCTCTCTGCTTCAAACTCACGTGTAAATGGAATGAAAAGAGAAAGGAAAGAAGCAGGCAGAAGGAAAACAGATGGTTCTCTATAATGCTTTTCATCCAGTTAGAATTATGTTTTGACAATAAGGTCCTACAGAAAAAAACTGGAACACATTTTCCCACATTTCACCCCACACCATCTTCTGCATAGATTAGACCTGTGTAATGAATCAATCTCCTGAAAAGAATTCCAGGAAGGTCATGGGGCAGCCTCTATGCTCTGTCTTGGTATACGCAGAGAGAGGGATCTGGCTGATCTGCTGATTAAAATAGTGCCGCATGCATCTGCTAAAAAATGTTCCCATGGTGACTCCAACAGACCTGCTCTCCTTCCTTCAGGCCTTCTCAGACGTCCCAGCGGAGACTCGCATTCCCCTTCCCCACCGCTCCGCTCCCAGTGACGTCATGCTGGGAGTACCCATTAAACATGCCCAGAACAGAGATGTATCTTCACGTGCTAAGGGTTCCCATTTCTCCCCCCAATGAAGAAACCTTAATTTCCCACAAGACTTCACCTGAATTTTAAAAATTATTTTTAAATCATACAGCATTACTCCTTCCTGAAGAAGTCCTTCTATCTCCTAGCTTTTTCTTTTGCATGGCCCAAATGGATTTAGGGTTCAAGTCCTAGGCATCACTTGTTTCAATTTTTCCCTTTTCACTTGTGTTTTTACTCATAGTATCAATCATTCATTACTATTATTATATTTTTAAAATGTATTTAAAATTCTAATTATTTTTTCCGTTTATAAAAGTTATACAAAATACTTCTACTATAATTTTGGATTTTTCTGGCCACACCACTTGACATGTGGGATCTTAGATCCCTGACCAGGGATCGAACCCACACCCCCTGCAGTGGAAGCGCAGAGACTTAACCACAGGACTGCCAGGGAAGTCCCAGCATTTCTATTATACTTTTTGTGATTATAAAAATGTCCTAAGTAAAGAAAATAAAATTTCTATTTTTCCAATAATGCCCGATTCAAAAACTGTTGGATGAACTTTCACTAAATATAGAGGGACTGTTTCAGATATTTAATTTAAAATATAGCCTATGGCATCCATGAAACTCAGCCTGGGGGGCCGTGGGTTGTCATCCTCCTAAGCAACTGGATGTGAAGTAAAAGAAGACCAACCACATCCTGTTGGTGGGGGGGACTTGCCCTACATAATACAAAGGTGAGGATAGCTTCAGACATGAGCCCCAAATCCAACGTCTTAGAGATCAATATTCTGGAGAGCTGGCTCAGGATCACCCTTTCATGGATGCTACACATAGTCTGCTTCAGAGTGAAATGTAGCAGGTATTGTTCAATTTGATGATGATTTGGAGTCTTCCTGAACTAGGTTGGTGGGCCAGCTGGTAAATATCAATAATAATAACAATAATAATAATGCATCTGTGGAGCGCTTGCTCTCTGTAAGGTTGGTAGTGGGCATTGACATGCGTTTAATCATTTAATCCTTACAACAAGCCTCTGAAGTAGGTGGTCTAATTTCTTTTTCAGGGATAAGGAAATGTACATTTCCAGAAGTTAAACTACTTGTTCCAGGAAAACGGCAGAGCAAGCATCGGAACCCAAGGCTAGCCTTAACCATGCTTATTTCTAGCAGCAAACTTGCAGGCTGTGTCCAGAGGGCTCTCATTACTACAACACTCTGTAGTAAAACACTGTTTTCTTAAAACCCTACAAGGCCTCCCAAACACTGTACCGACGGCTCAAGCCAGGAACCCTCGGTCACCAGGCCCTTTGGGGGTGCTTGCAGTTTACCTGATGCACCACATTGCTGGTCTCTTCTTTTCTTTTCTTTCTTTCTTTTTTTTTTTTTACTTTTCTTATTATTAAATTTTATTTATTTTTTAATTGAATTTTATTTCTTTTATACAGCAGGTTCTTATTAGTTATCCACTTTATACCTATTATTGTATATATGTCAATCGCCCGCCTCTTATTTTCTGTTACCTGCCTCCGTCCCTTGCAGCTCAGGTCACACTACACTGTCTGGTGTTCTCACCTCCACCTCTCCACCTTCTGCCACGCTGCTCCTTGAGCCAAGTGGAGCTCCCACTCTGCTGCCAACTCTTCTCCCTCCTCACCCAGAGGCAAGCAGCACCCTGTCCTCCCTCCCGCCTGGGCTTTGCTCGGTGGAAACAAGGTGTATCTTTCTTACTTCTAAAAACCCTTTCTCCACCCTCTATGGACCACCCTCTGAAGCTGATGCTTCCCTTAAGGCTGCTCTGGCCATATGTGCTTAGTGAAAGTGATTATTATTAGTCCTTTGTACATATCTTCAGACTCTGGGGCTGCAAAGTTGGGTGCAGGTTGAACAAACATTTAATGTTTATGCTGGGTGTTATTCTACTATGTTCCGAGCATTTCTCTAGGTACTGAAGATAAAACAGTTAACAAAAGCATACAGAGGCCCTCCCCTCACAGAACTTACATTCTAGTGAATATCCCCTTTCCCTTTCTGTGTTTCTGCTTCCTTTTCTGGTGTATCCTCCCATAGGATAGTTCCGGAGACAGGCTACCTGGGATCACATCCCAGCCTTTCTACTTAACAGTCTGTGTGACCTTGGCCAAGTTAGTTAACCTCTCTGTGCCTCAGTTTCCTGTAAATTGGGAAACATGAATAGCATTTCCCTCAAAGTTGTTATTAGAATTAAATAAGTTAATGTAGTTAATACATCTAAGGTATTTAGGATAGTGGCTGTGATATTGTAATTTATATATATTGGTCTCTGACCTCATTCTTGGCACAGAGCTACCAAAGCTCTGGGAACTTCCTTAGAGAGCAATAAAGATGTCTTTTGTTATGTTAATGATGTGACCTTTGGAAAACACCTGAGGGTGGGGGCTGGTTGCTAGGAGAATCAACTACGTGATTGGAGGGTTAACAATTTCAATCCCACCCCCTGACTTCCAGGGAGGGGAGAGGGGCTGGAGGTTGAATCAATTGCCAATGGCCAGTGATTTAATCAGTCATGCCTGTGTAAGAAGCCACTATAAAAACTCAAAAGGACAGGGTTTGGAGAGCTTCTGAGACTGGGGAGAGTGGTGCTCCTGGAGAGGGCATGGAATTTCTGTGCCCTTTCCCCATACCTTGCCCTGTGCATCTCTTCTCTCTGGCTGTTCCTGAGTTATATCCTGTAATAATAAACCGGTGATCTGGTAAGTAAAATGTTTCTCTGAGTTCTGTGAGCTGCTCTAGTGAACTAACTGAACCTAAGAAGGAGTTCATTGGACCCTCTGATCTATAGCTGGATGTCAGAAGCTCAGGTGACAACCTGAACTTGGGATTGGTGTCTAAAGTTGGGGCTGAGGGCGGGCAGTCTTTTAGGACTACTGAACCCTTAACTCATGGAATCTGACGCTGTCCCCAGTTAGTGTCAGAATTCAGTTGAACTGCAGGACACCCAGCTGGTGTCCGATAATTGCTTGGTGGTTTGGAAAAACCCCCATACGTTGGAATTGGATGCAAAATCACAGTGGCAATTTATGTTAATTATTACTATTACTTTGTTTAGATAACAACACAACACGTGGTTGGCAGGGATCTTCCTTTGGAAGTGTTCTTAAGTCTCTTCTGCTTGGCTGTAAACTTCTTAAAGGGCTAAGTCTTCAGTCCTTTTGTGTTTGCCATACGTGGTGTGATGCTTTTCACAGCGTATACAATGAATAAATGCTCTTGACTGATAGGGCCAGTGGAGGAGGTGTCTGTTGTGTCATCAGAGTGTTTCTCAGCTCCCCCTCAGAGCAAAACTGCATTCACCTGATAAACTATTCTCATTCGCTTGTCTTCTCGAGGAAAGACAACTGTAGGCTCAATGCCTTCTATTGCGTGTGTAAAAAAAACAACTTGCTTTAATTTCTGAAGAAACAAGACCCAAGGTTATCATGTTAAAAACATCCTCTGCCTCAAAGAGAAATGACAAGACTCACCTTGATTTTTCAATGGTAAAGGCATAGTTTCCCTGAGTTTGCTTAAAAGGTTTTTCATTTCTCGCATGTCTCTGTAAAATTGATAAAAAGAAAAACTATCAGCTGTAAATTTTTGAAATGTAATCTCGAACCGTCTGTTCTGTGAGACAACTGAAGGACAAAGTCTGTGCCTAACTGTACCAGCTCGAGCTTCCAGTAGGCAAATATTGCATTTATTTTGCTTGTATAAGAAAAAAGAAAATCTGAGTTGGGTTGGCTCTGGAAGGAATAAGAATAACTCTGACAAACGTTTCCGCAGGGCATTCTGCTATAGGAGCCCTCATATCTGCCTTCAGTTGGACCTGGCTGAGATCAGAGAAGAGCCTCTGGTAATGAGGACAGTACTTCACGTTTCCAAGGGCAGGTGAAGGGCACGCAACTAGAACAGGAGAACCCTGGGCAAAGCTGAGGCTGGGTGATGATGTTCTCTTATCTGGTCCAAGGGCTGTCCTGCCTGTGTGGTTTCACTCCCTGTCGTCTCTCATTATCGTAATTAGAATTCACAGTAACACAGGTGTTAAGCATTCCCAAGCGTCAACACATTAAATTGGCTTGGAATGTTTTTAATGTGCAGCCCAGTTTGAGACCCACAGATTTCTTAGGGCAAAGTGATAGGGAGAAGCAAGGAAGCCCCCTCCCAGACCAGGTCTACTGTGCCTACTTCTCCCAGTCACTCCCACCTCCTTTGACCAGAATCTGAACTTTTAGGCTGAACTGAAATAGCTCCAACGCTGAGAGCTAGACTCTCCTATTATTATTATCAGCCGTAGCTTGCTCTCTGACAAGCTTACAAGGCCTGGATAGAGATTCTGTGCGAGGTTTCTGAGAAGGAACATGGCTTTGCTGAAGGATTACACACTGACCATGGCACTCTGGCAGATACTCCTGGGAATAGAGCAAAGCATTTTCTACTTTATAAATTAAGAGAAATCACTCATCATTTGTCTATAGCTCTACCAAACTGTGCCAAACAGCTTTATTGTTTGAATTGTTGGATTTCCAAGCTTAGACAAAATCCCAGTTTTATTAATAGCACGTAATTACCACATGCTTCAATTTTCTATAAACACAGAAATTTGGTTAATTAGCTTTAGAATTATATTACAATCTGAAAGTAGAACTACAATGGCTCTAAATGTCACTGTGTGATACATTTCTAAAAATAAAAAAATAGTGTTCATTATCTTGTCAATGACTCAACCCCACACACACAGAGTCCTCGATGGAATTGCCTAGTGTTCAGCTGCTTCGTGCTGGCTCTGGGGACATCAGTAGCAAAGGACAAGATATCAGTGTGAAGGCCAGTAAACAAGGGGCTTGTCCCTCTGCCTCACAGAATGGAATTTTTAGCATCTAGATGCGTTTATGATTATATTATTGTTATTGCTTCCTTTTCCCAAATGAAATAGAATCACTGTAGAATCTCTTCTTCCCAAGAAACTCCCTCTCTAGCCGTGAGCTACTGCTTGTTAAGACAAATGCATTAACTCACTATGACCACTAAGGGGTCATCATTTACATCCTGGGAGAGTAAGAGAAGACAGCCCTTTGGAAAGCTGTCTGTGAACTGGACAGAACACTCAGCCCCTGACTGGCAACTGAATAGGCCATTCCATACACCTGAAATCTGAGAGTCTAGTAGACATCTTTGCACAATTTTCAATTCTTCTCCCTTAAACAAATGGAAATTTTGGGACCCATCCTGGTGGGTGAGCTGTGATGGGTATATAGATCCACCTTTCTCCCTTCCCAAGGAAGCGCTCCATTTTCATCTCCATGGAGATGCAAGACTGATGGGAAAAGCAGAGGCCTGGGAGCCCACATCTCCTGGAGGCTCTGCTGTCATTCCACAGATGGATTTGGACCCCTTACCGTCTCTCATCTCAGTTTACTGAGAGCTCTGTTTCTGAATCTGAAAGAGAAAATCTCGACTCTCTCTAGCCCCTGAGTGTTAACTAGAGGAGGGTTGGCAGTCTATTTAGGGTAACTTCCCACTTACCTTTCAGTGTTCTCAATGTCTGTGGAAACCTGCCAGGAATGTTGCTGAATATCTGCAGGGGATGATGATGAGTCCTCTAGAGCAGGTGTTTCAGCACACTCCTCAATTTTGCAATCCAAACTCTTGGTTCCCCCTCCAGGCTCCTTTCCTAAGGGGGTTGGTGTTGGTAAAGAGAAGAGGATAAGAAATCATAAATGCAAATTCTATACCCAAGATATCACTGCAAATGTTGGCTATGCTTTGAGTCAAATGCTCCATTAACCCTAGAAACTTCTTTGAATACTAAAGTAATGTGTGTGTGTGTGTGTGTGTGTGTGTATAGCATATTTTCACAACATTCTGGGAAAGCTATCTGAGGTCAATGCAACCTGAAGATCAAGATTAAAGTAAGGGCCCTGCCTTTGATGGACTGTTGGTGCTTTGTAACCCATTCTTCGTGAGTTAGATCGGATCAGCTAGGAAGAGGAGATTCAGCCTGTGAAATTGTGCTGCTTTTTCGGTCCTCAGATGCAGGGGCAGGTAAAAGGGCCAGGAGCAGGTGACACCCAGCAGAAGAAATAGGAGCTCCTGCCATTCTCTCTGATTCTGACACTAGTCCTCTGGGCCTGTGAGAAGCAGCAGAGATTATGGACCTGCCTTCCATTTCCTTGGCTCTCCAACCTCCTTCAGTGTATCATTCTATGAGGAAAGAGCCCAGTCTCAAGATGCAGCCTCACTCTGCTGAGACCACAAAGTACAGTCGACTAAAGCACCATGTACTGGGTAGCCGTCCACAGTAGTGAACTGCCAATGCACTAAGACTTGTATTTACCGGGACTGATCTCAAGGGAATAAATCAATACTTTCTGGAAACAAATCTCCGAATTGGTTAGGCCATAAATTCATGTGAAATTAAATGGGAGTTATAGTCCGTGGCCCCGATAACCTCTGTCAATGTCTTTTATTCTGCCTTGAACTTCTGGGTATCTGCAAGGGCGTATCTTGCTATCATGGGAATGGCATACGAGGCCCAAGAACTGGGTGTTAATTTTTTATTTGTGTGTGTGTGTGTGTGTGTGTTTCTGCTGTGCCGCGTGGCTTGCGGGATCTCAGTTCCCTGACCAGGGATCGAACCTGGGGCCCCTGCAGTGAGAGTGCCGAGCTCTAACCACTGGACTGCCAGGGAATGCTCAAGAACTGGGTTTTATTTATTTACTTTCATTTTTTAAATATATCTTTATTGTAGTATAATTGCTTTACAATGTTGTGTTAGTTTCTGCTGTACAACAAAGTGAATCAGCTATATGTATACATATATCCCCATATCCCCTCCCTCTTGAGCCTCCCTCCCACCCTCCCTATCCCACCCTTCTAGGTCATCACAAAGCATCGAGCTGATTTCCCTGTGCTATGCAGCAGCTTCCCACTAGCCATTTTACATTTGGTAGTGTGTATATGTCAATGCTACTCTCTTACTTCATCCCAGCTTCCCCTCCCCACTCTGTGTCCTCAAGTCTGTTTTCCACATCTGCATCTTTATTCCTGCCCTGCCACTAGGTTCATCAGTACTGTTGTTTTCGATTCCATATATGTGCATTAGCATATGGTATTTGTTTTTCTCTTTCTGACTTCACTCTGTATGACACATTCTAGGTCCATCCACCTCATTACAAATAACTCAGTTTCGAAGAACTGGGTTTTAAACCTGGCTTTTTCAGTTGTTCATTAACTCACTTGTTCATTCACTCACAATATTTCCTGCGTGTCAGCTAAGTATCGGGTACTGGGCTTGGTACTAGAGAGACAGAGGTGAAAGAAAGGATAGTCTTTGTCTCATGGAGCTTAAAGTGCTGGAGATAGGGAACGCGGGTTCGTGCCCCAGTTTGGGAAGATCCCACATGCCGCGGAGCGGCTGGGCCTGTGAGCCATGGCCGCTGAGCCTGTGCGTCCGGAGCCTGTGCTCCGCGACGGGAGAGGCCACAACAGTGAGAGGCCCGCGTACCGGAAAAAAAACAAAAAAACAAATAATTACAAAGCTGTTGTGTAACATTATGTAGTCTGTATAAATGGTAGCTATATTGTTGCTTTCACTCTTTCAACCAGTTTTATTTGTATTATGTAGCTACATCTCCAGACTGGTTGTTAAGAAATCGTTACAGCCCGTATCATTGAACATTCATGAGATGGCAGCTCCACCTGGTTACCTTGTAGCTCAATTTCCCTAATCATGATATGATTGTTTTTGCATGTTTTTTTTAAAAAAACAAAAACACTTATGAAAAGGAAGGCTCTTTATGGTAAAATCTAATGGGAAGCTTTTCCCTTGGATTCCTGATCTGAAGGCAACTAGCAGAAATCTCATCCCTGTCATTTCTAACCCATGTAGTAGCAACACAAGGAGAAAGAGACAAGCAATTAACTGGTAATTAACTGTACAGTATTCATCAGCCTATAGTAGAAGTGGACCTCTGAATATTCAGCCAAAGCACAAACACAAGTTTACTGATGAAAACTTTTGATCCTTTTGTGTATACTTTATGCACATTGATCCTGGGTGATGGAATTGTTTTTTCCAATTTTATGGTATTGCTGTTGGGTAGAAATTAATTAAGTACATAGCATATTACCATTTCCCAGTGGGAGGGCATTGACCTCTTAAAAGCACTTGCATTGAATCTCCTGGTAGAGTGCACACATGCAGTCCATTTGGCACCTACCTCTGAGCAGTCAGCCTTGGGATGTGAGTCTGAGCAAGAGTGGCTAGCACTTGAGAGAGGGACAAAAGGGTGGGTGTCCCCCAAAACAGCCCTCTGCTTTTCAGAGGTCTAAAGGAGAGGGCCACCTGAAAGCACACATGGCTCCCGTTCTGCTCTTTTGGGTTTGAAATGCCATGGAGAATGGAGTATGGTTTGGATAGCAAATGGTGGATGAAGAAGATTCACACAAAGAAATTCTCTGCTTTATGGGCTCTGCTTGGCGTGGGGCCACTGTAGCCCCTACCCTGTGGTCAGGACTGTAGAGCCCAAAACTTTCATTCATGGGAACAGGGAGGACTCAAGATAGCGTGCTGTTCCTTCTTGGAGTCCTCTATCTCCTTCATATGTACTCCTCTTATACACAAACACATATGTAAAGTCCAATCCACAATCACTTTGTGTACACTTACTGCCTGTACTAATTCTACTTACATAAGACAAAAACATTCTAAAAAAAAGGTAACATAATTATTCATGTATTCCTGAAACATGCCTATGAGCTTGCAATGCCAAGTACACCCTCCTTTCCCTCATTTTCAGAGACTAGATATAACTCTGCTAATGCAGATGCACAAGAATGAAAAACTTGGATGCTGGACTTGCAGTTTGGTGCTTTCTGTCAGCTTACAAAATCTCTGCAGAATTTTGATTATATTACATCTTCTCTGGCTGGCACATCTTGAAAGACAAGAGATTGATAGGAATTGTAGGGGTTTTCAATTCCAGAACATATGTGGGGAGATCATAATTGCTCTCATTTACTGATAGCACTGACTTTACGCTGGGCATCCTCTCCCACTACAGTCCCTGTTTATTGCCTTAATAGAACACTTAGCACTAATAGAAACTTATCTTATGTATTTGCTAACTGGTTTATTATTTGCTCACCCCAACCCCACTCTCATCTCCCATCTCCCAAACTGGATATATAAAGTATGTAAGGCCAGGAACCTTATCTGTTTTCTTCAGTTCTGTAAGTCCAGTACCGAGGACGAAAGCTTACACATCAGATGATTTCAACAGATATACAGCATCAAAAAAAGTAATTATACTATATATGTTATACAGCTTTCTTTGCCGCATTACTATGGTTAGAGATACTTTCATGTTAATGCATTCTGATTTACTTTATGCTTTTAAATGGATGCACAGTATCCCCTAGTAAGGAATTTACATTGTAATTCTTCCCTTTCTCCAGAGTATGCCAGTATTTGTATGGGACAGATCCTTTAAAGCAGAAAACTTGGACAAAGTATATGTATTCACATTTTGTACCTTAATATATATTGCCAAATTGGCCTCTGAAAAGTCTATGCTAATTTACATTTTCCTTCTACCAACTGTAAATGAGAGAATCTATTTCCCTACACCTTTGCCAGAACTTCATATTATCAATATTTAATTTTTGCTTATTTGATGAGGGAAAATAGAATCTCTCATTGAAGTTTCTTTTCACCTCTTTTATTACTACTGAGATTAAATTTATTTTTCATAAGTGAATTGGCTGCCTGTATTTCTTCTTTTCATTTTCTATTCATATCATTTGCCCATTTAAAAAATAGGGCTGTCTTCAGGACCAGATGGCTTCACAGGCGAATTCTATCAAACATTTAGAGAAGAGCTAACACCTATCCTTCTCAACTCTTCCAAAATATAGCAGAGGGAGGAACACTCCCAAACTCATTCTATGAAGCCACCATCACCCTGATACCATAACCAGACAAAGATGTCACAAAGAAAGAAAACTACAGGCCAATATCGCTGATGAACATAGATGCAAACATCCTCAACAAAATACTAGCAAACAGAATCCAACAGCATACTAAAAGGATCATAAACCATGATCAAGTGGGGTTTATTCCAGGAATGCAAGGATTCTTCAATGTACACAAATCAATCAATGTGATACACCATATTAAGAAACTGAAGAATAAAAACCATATGATCATCTCAATAGATGCAGAAAAAGCTTTTGACAAAATTCAACACCCATTTATGATAAAAAGTCCTGCAGAAAGTAGTCATAGAGGGAACTTTCCTCAACATAATAAAGGCCATATATGACAAACCCACAGCCAACATCATCCTCAATGGTGGAAAACTGAAACCATTTCCACTAAGATCAGGAACAAGACAAGGTGGTCCACTCTCACCACTATTATTCAACATAGTTTTGGAAGTTTTAGCCACACCAATCAGAGAAGAAAAAGAAATAAAAGAAATCCAAATTGGAAAAGAAGAAGTAAAGCTGTCACTGCAGATGACATGATACTATACATAGTGAATCCTAAAGATGCTACCAGAAAACTACTAGAGCTAATCAATGAATTTGGTAAAGTAGCAGGATACAAAATTAATGCACAGAAATCTCTGGCATTCCTATACACTAATGATGAAAAATCTGAAAGTGAAATTAAGAAAACACTCCCATTTACCATTGCAACAAAAAGAATAAAATATCTAGGAATAAACCTACCTAAGGAGACAAAAGACCTGTATGCAGAAAATTATAATACAGTGATGAAAGAAATTAAAGATGATACAAATGGAGAGATATACCATGTTCTTGGATTGGAAGAATCAACATTGTGAAAATGACTCTACTACCCAAAGCAATCTACAGATTCAATGCAATCCCTACAGATTCAATGCAATCCCTAGCAAAATACCACAGGCATTTTTCACAGGACTAGAACAAAAAATTTCGTAATTTATATGGAAATGCAAAAGACCCCGAATAGCCAAAGCAATCTTTTTTTTTTTTTTTTTTTTTTGCTGTACGCGGGCCTCTCATTGTTGTGGCCTCTCCCTTTGCGGAGCACAGGCTCCGGATGCGCAGGCTCAGCGGCCATGGCTTACGGGCCTAGCTGCTCTGTGGCATGTGGGATCTTCCCAGACCAGGGCATGAACCCGTGTCCTCTGCATCGGCAGGCGGACTCCCAACCACTGCGCCACCAGGGAAGCCCCAAAGCAATCTTGAGAAAGAAAAATGGAGCTGGAGGAATCAGGCTCCCTGACTTCAGACTATACTACAAAGGTACAGTAATCAAGACAGTATGGTACTGGCACAAAAACAGAAATATAGACCAATGGAGCAGGATAGAAAGCCCAGAGATAAATCCATGCACATATGGTCACCTTATCTTTGATAAAGGAGGCAAGAATATACAGTGGAATAAAGACAGCCTCTTCAATAAGTGGTGCTGGGAAAACTGGACAGGTACATGTAAAAGTATGAAATTAGAACACTCCCTAACACCATACACAAAAATAAACTCAAAATGGATTAAAGACCTAAATGTAAGGCCAGACACTATCAAACTCTTAGAGGAAAACATAGGCAGAACACTCTATGACATAAATCACAGCAAGATCCTTTTTGATCCACCTCCTACAGAAATGGAAATAAAAACAAAAATAAACAAATGGGACCTAATGAAACTTCAAAGCTTTTGTACAGCAAAAGAAACCATAAACAAGAGGAAAAGACAACCCTCAGAATGGGAGAAAATATTTGCAAATGAAGCAACTGACAAAGAATTAATCTCCAAAATTTACAAGCAGCTCATGCAGCTCAATATCAAAAAAGCAAACAACCCAATCCAAAAATGGTCAGAAGACCTAAATAGACATTTCTCTAAAGAAGATATACAGATTGCCAACAAACACATGAAAGAATACTCAACATCATTAATCATTAGAGAAATGCAAATCAAAACTACAATGAAATATCATCTTACACCGGTCAGAATGGCCATCATCAAAAACTCTACAAACAATAAATGCTGGAGAGGGTGTGGAGAAAAGGGAACCCTCCTGCACTGTTGGTGGGAATATAAATTGCTACAGCCACTATGGAGAACAGTATGGAGGTTCCTTAAAAAACTAAAAAGAGAACTACCATATGACCCAGCAATCCCACTACTGGGCATATACCCTGAGAAAACCATAATTCAAAAAGAGTCATGTACCACAATGTTCATTGCAGCTCTATTTACAATAGCCAGGACGTAGAAGCAACCTAAATGTCCATCAACAGATGAATGGATAAAGAAGATGTGGCACATATATACAATGGAATATTACTCAGACGTAAAAAGAAACGAAATTGAGTTATTGGGTAGTGAGGTGGATGAACCTAGAGTCTGTCATACAGACTGAAGTAACTCAGAAAGAGAAAAACAAATACTGTATGCTAACACATATATATATATGGAATCTAAGAAAAAAAAATGTCATGAGGAACCTAGGGGCAAGACGGGAATAAAGACACAGACCTACTAGAGAATGGACTTGAGGATATGGGGAGGGGGAAGGGTAAGCTGGGACAAAGTGAGAGAGTGGCATGGACATATATGCACTACCAAACGTAAAATAGATAGCTAGTGGGAAGCAGCCGCATAGCACAGGGAGATCAGCTCGGTGCTTTGTGACCACCTAGTGGGGTGGGATATGCAGGGTGGGAGGGAGGGAGATGCAAGAGGGAAGAGCTATGGGAACATATGTATATGTATAACTGATTCACTTTGTTATAAAGCAGAAACTGACACACCATTGTAAAGCAATTATACTCTAATAAAGATGATAAAAAAAGGGCTGTCTTGTTGATTTGTAAGAATTCTCTCTATGTAATAGATACTGATAATTTCCACTGTAGGTGAAACTATAAATTACTACCATCTGAGATTTAGAACTTTATTGAAGGATGACTCATTGATTATTTTTTCAGTACTGTCTAGGTTTAATGGTTTATTAAAAGATTTTACTCTTCTTAAGTTAAATTTGATAACTCATTTGTCCTAGAAAATTTTTCACTAAATACATTTTTAATAGTTTGGTTTTCTGTTGTAACTGTTTCATATCTCTAATGCTGTGTATTTATGGCTTACAATTTCTTTGTATTCCACTGTTTCTTGGATTCCATATCTTCCTGTTTCTTTGATTCATTCTCATTTTGCTGGAACATATCTTTGACATTATTTCAGAGGAGATCTCTGAATACAAAATTTCTTATTCTTTATATTACTGAAAATACTTTTTCTTCTCTATCTCTCTCTTGCTGTATGCACACTTAAATTCTAATTGGCTGGATATAAAAATCTATGTTCTAACTAAGTTTCTCTCACAACTTGGATGATATTGTTCCCTTTCTTCTATCTATACCCAAGGATGCTATGTATGTAGCCTGTTTATGGCCCTCTGAAAATTTTTTATCTTTAAACATTTTGAGTTATGAAATGGTTCCTAAATATGTCTAGCTATGGGTGTTTTATATATTACTCCATTTTTTGGCATTTGATTGGCATTTGCAATCTACTTTCACCAATTTTTTATTTTGAAAATTTTCAAGCCTATAGCAAACTTGCAAGAATAATACAATGAACATCTAAATATTCTAGTTTAACCAATTTTTAATATTTAGCCATATTCTTCTTTTATCTCTCTCATTCTCTGTGGGTGTGTGTATATATACATATATATATAGGTTTCATATATATGGATTATGTGTATAACGTGTATATGTATAAATGTATAATATATATATATAATTTTTTGTTGAATCATTTAAGAGTTGCAGACATTAATGTTACTTTATCCCAAATACTTCAACATATAACTCCTAAAGAACAAAAATGTTTTCCTACATAACCTTAAAACAATTAGCACATGAAAAACTTTATTTAATTTTGATTTAAATGTTTCAATTCAATTTGATACAATGCTATTATTTAATATGTATATATATATTCTATATTCAAATTTCCCCATTTGTTCCAATAATGTCCTTTATAGCTTTTTTTTTTTTACATTGAAGGATCCAAATAAGGATTATGTACCACATCTAATTGTCATGTTTCTTTATTCTCTTTTAATCTAGAATAGCATCCTTGTCTTTTTTCATTTTTCATAACATTGATATTTTTGAATAAAGAGTCTGGGCCAGTTTTAAAGAATGTCTTTAAATTTGGATTTGTCTGATTGTTTCCACAAGTCTAGGTTCAGAGTAAACATTTTTGGCAAGAATATTATAGAAGTGATACTGTGTCCTTTTTAGTGCATTGCATTAGAAAGTGTATGTGTTTGTCCCATTATTAATGATGTTAGTTAAGTATTGATTACTTGGTTAAGGTGATTTCTTCCAGCTTTTACCATGGTAGAGGACTCTTTTTCCCTTTGTAAATATTAAGTAATCTATGGAGTGATTTATTAAGATGTTATAGCCTTTTCAATATAAATATTTCTTTAGGTTTGCAAAAAGTTTTTCTATTTTTCTTAATTATCTATTTCTCTCTGTTTTCTCTATTCTTTCAGAATCCTATTTCATGTTAGAGTCTCTGGATCTTAATTAGCCCTATATTCTATATTCACTGTGGGGGGCTGAGCTCTGGGAGAATACCTAGACTTGACTTTTCAGGTCCCTATTTTAGGCTCTCAGTATTTCCATTATAATAATTGTTAAGAACTGTGAAGGGTCTGAGATTTCCCTCTACCTGTGAATTAACTTGTCACAATCTCATGGATCCTGGAAAGAGACACGAGACTCTGGGTTAGAGACAAAGAAAATTTAGCACTCACAAAATTGTAGTAGAGTATCAGCATTTGTGTTAATTTCTTGAGTTTTAATTCCCACAGGGAGACACAAGAAGAGCCAGATCATTATACCTCCACACACACAAAGGAACCTTAATCTCAGGAACCCTGAGATTAAGGATCTGAAGTCTTCTATAAGCATGTCTGCCCTTTGCGCCGGGAAACATTTTCATTATGCTGAATCAATCGTAAGCATGCCTTGCTCTGGAGGGGAGGCACTGTCTCTGTTTTTCAAGAACATTTACTAAATAAACATCCTTGAAAAGATAGTGTAAAACAAAGGGCAGTCAGTGCCTCACTTTGCAAGAAAAACTCTGTTCCCTGAAATGCAAGGGCCTGAAGGAGAATGGTCTCCCAACACTAATTAACCCATCTATTAAAATTTTATTTGATGGATAGCACTTTCATTTCCAACAAATCCCGTTGCTTCCTTTCTGTTACAGTTACTGCTTTTGAGGTATGACAGACCTAAAATAAATCTGTTGATTACATTTATATTTTAAATTCTTCATCTGTTTCTACTTTAAAATTTGTTCATCAAGTATTAGTTGTTTGCGTGTTGCCATTTGGTACCTCCCTTTCAGGGTGTTGATTTTCTTAAAAATCTGCTAATCCCTGGATGTCTGTTTAGCTTTGTCCTTGAGGATCTCTCTTTGCCCATCATTCTGATGAGTATCCTCCTTCTGGTGATTGGAAAAGGGGCAGGATGTGTGGCTGGACAAGGTGTGTCTAAAGCTTGTCTTCAGGGTGCTTCTCATCTCCGTTGATAAGTTTACCTGGGCACACAGCCTATTTTTTGGGTCCCGTGTTTGCTTTGAGTTTCCTGTTTACAACTCCTACTCCAAAGAGATATGTGGAACAATTTAGCCTGGGAAAAAACACTGGAGTCATGTGCTCACTTTCTTCTTCCTCTGCAGCAGTCCTTATGGAGGATTCGAGTTACTTCACCCTCTGTTCTGCTTTGCTGCCTGGTCCTGACACTCACAGCAGGTGTCCTCCTGGGGTAAGCAATGATGGTCTTGGTTACTCAGTGTGGGGCAGCTCAGCTTTTCCTGAATGCAATTTCAAACATTTATTTCCCTGACAACAGCTCCAGAAATCCTTCCTGTGATTTGTATTTGTTGACTCCTACTTTGAAGTATGTCTGGAATTGATTTTATTTTTGTCGTATTTTTCTCCTGCATGAATTTCTTTTGTTTCTTGAGTTTCTTATTGGTTGTGGCTTCATTTCTTCATTTATATCTACCAATCCAATCCCTGTTGCTTTCTAGCTTTGAGAAATTCCTCAATTTCTGGTTTGTTGAAATCATACTTCCTTGTTTTTCAGGGCCATGGGAGACTGTTTTGTGTCTGCCGACCTCTATTTTTTTTTTCCTCTTACAATTAGTAGGACCCATTTGACAGAGTTATGGCAAATGGATTCTGAGTAAGAGTGATGTATGCCTCTTCCAGATTGGCTTCTAAAAATCCTCCCATGGGAACATCCATGCTTTCTTTTCTCCCCTGACAATTGGATGGATTTGGGGAATGGAAAGAATAAAAGGGCCCACCCCACCCTAGCTCTGGCACTGGACTATGACAATGGTGAATAATGAACTCTCATTGTTCTAATCCATTGAGATTTGATGATGTTTCATGCAGCTGTTACCCTACCCTGACAAATATAAGAACGAATATGGATTTATTCTTTTCATTATATCTTTTGCTGTTATTTCGATGGGTTTTTAGTAGGAGGGGAAATATACGTATGAGTTCAGTCCAACATCTCTGGACAAGCTTCTTTTTCTCCAATTATACTCCCTCTCATTTAACAACAGATGCAGAATGAAAGCAAATTCCTTTGCTTATTCAATAATTATTAATTGAAACTTTATCTGCTCCAGGCACTGTACTAAATGCCGGAGATACAATGGTGAGCACACTCAAGGTGATCAACTCTGGAAAGGACAACAGACAACAAATCAGGTGTCTACCCCTCAATGTAACACGTGCCTGGGGGACACATTGCATGGGCATAGGCCCTGCCTTGGAGAGCCAGGAAAAGCTTTCTGCAGGAAAGTCCCATCTAAGTTACAAACCAAAGAAAGCATAGGGTAGACCAGGTGAAAGGGATCGTTGTGGAGTGGGGCAGGGTGGACAATATGTTTCAGGCAGAGGGAGCAACTGGAAAGAACTTCTAAGTTCAAGTTCCTCGAAGTAGTTCAAGATGCCGAGGCTGTTGAGATGGGGTTGCTGGTGAGAGATGAGGCCGGAGAGGCTAGCAGGGCTGTTCCATAGATGTTCTTCTGAGCCACATTAAAAAGTTGGCAGGGGAGCGCCTCACAAACCTGAATGTTGGCCTATCTGAGTTCTGCATCCCCAGCTTCCCCCGTTTGACCAGTTATCCTTAGAAGGAGCACCTGTTTCTAACATCAGGTGGGCTGTCTGCTCTGCTCTCAGGAAAGGGTCAAGCTGCTTCTAGATGGTAACTTCAAGTCAAAGTTTTACTTTGCCCAAGAGTGACTATGCATTTAAAATCATTTTTTATTATGAAATGAAAAACTCTGTCCCCTGAAACATTAGTTTCAGGCCTCAGTGAACAAGTATTTTCTTGGGGAGGGGATGGAGGGGGAGGGGAGAAGGGGAGCCTTTAGAGCACCTTAAAATGTCACTAAGCTGGCTTCACCACTGTTGAGAACCAGGATGTCAAAAAGTTGGCCACTTTCCTCAGGGCCTCGCAAAGCTTTTGGCCTTCAGCTCCTTTGGGATTTCCATGTATTTTTAGCCTGTTTATGGATAATATAATAGGCGTGTTTGAGGAAAAGTTAAGGGAAACCACACATGAAGCACATACCAGTTTGGAAGGCTAGTTATTCTTATATTTGTGAGAAATGGTCAGTTGTTTAGGAGGAAAAAAACCACATGTGATTGTGGGGCAGCCTCAAGAGTCCCAGAAGACTGGGCTGGGGTCCTTTATTTAGAGTGGAGGCCCCTTTATCACACTCCACTCTGGAGACTTCTTTCCTCCTCTTGATCTCATTTCTCCCATCCTCTTTCTTTTCTATTCATATTTTCCTCTCTCCATTTCCCCTTCTCCTCTCCACTCCTTTCTTGCCTGCCTGTCTTCAGCCTATCGTGACAGTAGGAAGCATTGCCATAGTGTCTCCTTGGAGGCCCTGAGTTTGGACTCCGATGTCCAGCAGAGTCAGTTTTATCCATTTGTGTACATTTCTCTAGGAATCAAAACAAAACACACTAATCTTCTCTGAGCTAATATTCTGTCACTGCACTATCATTTCCTTGACGGCAGGGGCAAATTTCCTATGTCCTTTGTGCTCTTGACACATTATCTGCTATGATACTATACACAGGGAAGGCTCTCGGGACAGTTTTCATACTGACTGTGAACAACTAAATGAACACAGTTTACATGAGATGCGTGGAAGCTTATCCACATGGTTACTCTCACTCTCATGCATTTTCATAACGGGTAGGAGATTTATAACTCCATCCAGTGTGAAAAGGACTGGGGAAATGTAAGCTGTTTGTTAAGTAATCCACTTTTACTCTTGCATTTCCAAAAAGCATGTAATTTAAATAGAAATAAGTTATATTAGTTCAGTTAGTTGTTTGCCTATATTAAAAAATAGTTTCAAAGGCTTTTCTACACTGTGGTAAGAAGATATTCATAGTGCCATAAACACATAGTGGAAAATAATACTTATACCATAAACAGAAATCCATTCTTGCCCATACACTGGGAAATAAACATTTTCCGATACAGAGCTATTTCCCTCCCCCGCCCTGTGTCCTTCTCTGTGCTCCTTGTGACACTGTAGTCCTATCATTGACCCCAGAGTAGTAGTCATCTTGGTGGTTCCATTAGCTGAGTGAGGAAGCAGAATCACAGGGCACAGGAGAAGAGCAGACAATGGAAACACATTTGAGGGAGGTCCCTGTGAGGCTTTCACTTCTCCATTTCCAACCCCCAAGGTAGAGCAGAACAATGTGCAGACGGTATTGACTGTATAGTTAATTAATTTCAACTTTCCTTTAATGGGTATCATGGCTAAATCATGCTCCCTTTGGATCACAGCAAATATCTTATAAATCATTAAATGATCTATGCAGTTAACTTTCCCTCTCATCTTAAAAGTAACTCTCTGAACTTATTTTGGTAAGAAATTAAATATACAATAAATTTTAGCCATTAAACATGGTATTCTGGAATACACGCACCAATCATTGTCAGATGTGTGGATAAAATTCAGCCCATGGTGCTAGTATCTTTCATTTCCCGATTTGATATGTTCTCTTGCCTTTCTCCAATGTGGCTTAGTGGGAAATGGTCTGGTGTAGTGGAACAATCATGAACTTTGCAGCAGGATTAATGTGCTCTGTGACCTTGGACAACAAGTTACCTCTGTGAGCCTCAGCTTCTCCGTCAGTAAAATGGGAAAAACGATACTTGAGGATGAAATAAGATGACATGTATAAAGCCCCTGGCAAGTAGAAAGTATACAATAAGTGGAAGCTATTATCATTGCTGTTATCCTAGTCCTCAGCTGACATCTACTTTGACAAAAGGTGATGAATATTGTGTCCTGTTCACTGTTTGGTATTGATATATGAGGACACGGAGACAGAGTAATAGATGGTGTTAGATTGCCCTTACATTCCAGAAGTTGGTTATATTTGGGTTCTCCAGATAGTACAAGTTGTTCTGGTCTTGGGTCCTTTGCATTAGATACCAATGTTTATGAAGTTGTGTCCTTCTTGTCATTAAATCTCAGATTAAGTTCTACCTCCTCGGAGAGCTTTGACCATCCCTTCTAAAGTAGCCACCCAGTCATGGTCACTTTCTATTACATTACCTATTCTAATTATTGACACTGTAATTTTAGTGTTTGGGAGTTTTAGAAATTTTCCCCCCCAAATTTTAGAAATTCTCGTGAATATTTCTCTTCACGAGACTATATACTCCATAAGAACAGGGATCTCTTCAGCCCTGATCGTTTCAGTCTCCCAGTACCTTACACAGGTGCTCAACAAATATTTGTTCAAAGAACAAATGCATGTTTCCACTCATAAGTTGAATCATAATCTATTTTAAGATTTATTCTGCTTCATTTCTTCAAACCTAATGTTCTATTTTAGTATCAATTGCCTCATTACATTGGAAAATAAGGCTTTACTTGTGGTTTTATTCTATTTCCGTCTCTGCGTTGCTTGTTTCTTTTATTGGTGGGTCATTTTCTTTACATTTCTTAATAGGAGGCTGAATACCCTGGAGTCTTTACTGCTCATATTCTATCCTTTGTCTTAAGTTTATCCTGTATTTTGCTGGACGGATGGCGGTTCATTAATTTCTTATGAGAGCATCTTGAACTCTCAACTCCCACTAGAGTTTGACATCTCTCTCTTCTTTCCCCTTTTGTGACTACATTTCCTCCACATTTTTTCTCTCTTTATATATACTGGTGGCACATTGCAGGGGAAGAACCCATCTTATCTTAGGGGGAGGAAGGGATAATGGTATACCTCAAAGGACCTGGGGACAATCTGGCTGTAAGTGATGGCAGAAGAGTGGAACAGAGTCAGAGAAGACCATTGAGAGAGCAAGGAGAGATGAAAATAAAGATGAAGGAGCAAGTTCACATGTGAAGGGGGGCTGCACTGGAGTGCTCTCTCTTCTCTGCTGCTTTCAGAATGGGAAGGTTGTCAAAACTGACTGACTGCGGGGAGAAAGGGAGAGAGGAAAGCTGTGGTCAAAACGGCAGGATCATCAATTCTCTTAGAAATCTGGCTTCACTTTCTGCCAATAGAGTGAATGAAACCCATGGTCGCATTTTATCTGGTGTCAGGAAACAGGCAATAATGGTCAATATGATACATGGATTCATTTGTGGGGAAAGACTTCCTACCTACTAACTGTGAAGAAGTGAGAGAAACTATTTTTCACTATAAACATAGAAATTAGACTTTGTCAAGTAATGGCCCAAGCTAAAACTTTAAGTGTTAAAATATGAGATTACACAATGCCTGAAATTATTCCCATCTGTCATCTTCTCCACAGTTTTTCAGAACCACACTCTGCATGGTATAATCCAATAGCCTTTATTAAATGTGGGTTTTTATCTTATATTACCATAATTTACTTTAACTTTCTTGGCCATGAAATAAGACAATCATCTTAGTACTGTTTGTCTTCATTTTTTTGGCAATAGCATGATCTTATAAAGTATAAAAGATTTCCAAGTAGATTGTACCAATCAGACTTATGAGACAGCAAAAATTCAGAAACATGGTGCATGCAAAAATCATGAAGGTCCACTGAAGATGTTGTTAAGGACAAAGGATATTTATAATTTGCTTAATTGGGAGAGAAGGACAATCTTCATTATTAAATTCAAGCTTTCTGCAGAAAATGAGATTTAAAATGATTTGAGGCTTATTTTTCCCAGAAACAAACCATACTCCTTGCCCCTGCGGTAACCTTGTGTGACCTTTTTCTTCAAAGAGTAAACACATGACTACTCAATACAATAGTAAAACTAAATGTGATATTCAATACTTTCTCGACTTATGGTGGCAGTCAGGGAGGTAATTAGAAATAAAAATAAATTAAGGGGTTTCCCGGGTGGCGCAGTGGTTAAGAATCTGCCTGCCAATGCAGGGGACACAGGTTGAAGCCCTGGTTTGGGAAGATCCCACATGCCACGGAGCAAGTAAGCCCATGCACCACAACTACTGAGCCTGCGCGCTCTAGAGGCTGCGTGCCACAACTATTGAGCCCGTGAGCCACAACTACTGAAGCCCATGCGCCTAGAGCCCGTGCTCCACAACAAGAGAAGCCACTGCAATGAGAAGCCTGTGCACCATAACGAAGAGTAGTGCCCGCTCGCTGCATCTAGAGAAAGCCCACCTGCAGCAGTGAAGACCCAACGCAGCCAAAAATAAATAAAATAAATAAATAAATTAAAAAAGTAAAAGTACAGAGAATTGGAAAACAATTTGGCTTCAGAATCTAATCACAACAAAAAATTGACCAGAGACTCTCATATAGAGCCCAAATAATGACTCAATTACAATTCCTGTTTTTCCTTGATAGAAGATAAAGAGTAAAGAAGAATTGGCCAAGCTGTAGTAAGAAATTAGGATGGAGAAAAAATTAGCTAACCTAAAAGTTATCAAAATACGAATTTTTACCATAGCATTAAAAGAAACATACCAGAAAGAGATTCTAAGCAGAAAGAGATTTCGAGTGTTATAGACTAGAATGGGAATCACCATTCCCCTAAGACTCTGAGGACTAAACTCATTCCTCAGTATCTGTATGTGTGTGGGGGAGAATGGGGGGTTGGTTCTAGGACTTGCCATGGACACCAAAATCCATGGCTCAAGTCCCATAGTTGGCCCTCTGTATCCGTGGTTCCATATCTGTGGATTCAAACAGCCATAGATTGTAAGCATAGTACGTGATCTGCGATTGGTTGAATCTGTGAGGGTCAACTCTATTTGATTTCTTGAAGGGACTGAGTGAGCTCATCTAGACAGGACCCCTTCCAGCCCAAGGCCACACTAGAGATACCACTGTTTGGATAAAGAGTATATTATCTGGCATCTTAATTCTTGGTAGACAGACTTCTGTCTAGTGGTGATAAAGAATAAAGCATACAACAAAGTTGAAAGTATGTACTTAGGTGAGTAAGAATAGCCAGGTAAGGGCTTGAAAGTTTCCATTTTTGTACATATGATGGGGTGATTTCCTTTTGTTTCAAAGGTAGCAAAACAGTTATCCATCTTCACTGTGTTTCAGAGTCACCTGGAGTGCCCCCAGATTCTGATTCAGTGGGTCCTGGACAGGATTCTTGAGTCTCCATGTTTATCCAGCACCCTGGATAATTTTGAAGCGCATTTTCTAAGGATTTGCACTTTAAGTAGTAATGATTTTAGAAGAATCAAATAGAAATCCATCTGGAGACTTAATTACAATGGGGAGAAATCAAAGATTCCATCAGGTATATTCTTTTTAGAGTCATACTTAGAGTGTCAGGTGCTAGAGCAGGGAACAGAGGTTTATTATTTTTAAAGGAAGAGGCACGGAAGGACAGGGATCAGAGACGGATAGTGAAGATAGGAGGCAGTGCAGACCACATGAGCTGATCAGTTAAGAGATGATGTGTTTTTTATTTGTGTGGTCAAGACCAAATACGATAAGGAAGAACCTGGATGAGGGAATCCCTGTTACTTTTAAGCAGAGAGCTAGCAGAGAAGGGTCTTCCTTTCAAAAGTCTGTTGTGAAAAGACAGAAAGTAGGAGTGGATGGCAGGGAGACCAGATGAAAAACCAAGGAGTTAGAGTGAGACAGGGAGTGAGGGTCACATGGTGTTACGGACAATCATCAGGGGAGATTTCAGGGGCAACACGGGCATGAAATACTGCAAGCACAGCCAATGCAGACCTGGGGAAAAAAAATGACCCATACCCAGTCTAGTCAACCATGATTAGAAAGAATGCAAATACTACTCTGTGTGTGTGTTCATATGTGAATGCGTGTGTGTGTGTGGGGGGGGTGATGGTGGCAGTGTATGAGAACAGAGAGGACAAACAAAGACATTGGGCCAGTGACAACTGTTTGGGTCATCAGTGTGTCTGAGTATTCAATTTTCTGATCAGGACTCCTGAGTGTCAAGGGGATAATCTCTCCAAACATGAAGTAAAGGTGGAAACCCATGAAAATTCAGCCTTTAGAAGGAAAAAGAAAAAGATAATATTCATGTATCGAGAAAATAATCTCTCTTTGGAGCAGCGTAGCATAATTTTAGTTCTGACTTGTGCATACATGTGTATGCAAGATTTGATTTTTACAGGTACTTTATCATGTCATCTAGTTCCTCTCAAATTGCATGCTCATTTGATTTCATATCTCTTCTTTAGCTGCTTCTTCACCTGAAAGGTCTTTCTTTTTCCTTCACTGTCTGAACCCTATCCTCACAACCTAGCTCAAGTCCCACGCTTTCTAAAAGATTTTCCCTGATTATTACAGTTTACTGACCTTTTCTATCTCTGAATTTAAATCATAGACAAAGGTTACCTTCTGTGCATCCCTCTATTTCTTGATCTCAAGCACAAAATGTTTGCATTCAGGAGGCTCCCAAAAAGTATTGTTCAATGAATTAGCAAAGAAAATATAGATTGAATCCTCCAGTGACAGAAACTTTTGGCTTCCTCCCCAGCATCCATTCCATTCCATTCCACCCTGTCCCTTTATGCAGTAGCCACTGGTTGGGTGGGGTCGACTCATCTCCTAGCTCCAGGAATGGGCCTTGATTGCCTAAACCAATCAGTTTATTTCCATCCCCTTGGCTACCGTGATTGGTTCAAGTGTAGACATGTGGTCTGACCTGGTCCAGTTGGAACGAAGCTCAGGACATTTGCTAGTCTATAATGGGAGAAATTCTCTCTGTATGCATATGTGATGACTGAAACTGTTGGAATCAGTTTGCAAATGTGTGGGAAGGGCAGCTTGAGGGTAAAGTCAACTCCCCCCACCAGAAGACAGAACATCACTCAGAATGGGAGTCAGAAGTCTGATCAAGCCATGCTGAAGCCACTGCTGCCTCTAGAGGTTTCATTCATTTAAGCCAATGTAGTCTCTTTATAGCTTAAACCAGGGAATGAGATTTTGTTTGTTGAGTTCCTCCTATTTTTAAATCTTTGGGACACAACTTATAATTTGTCGTCTTGCAACCAAATACATTTAGGGAAGTAGCAGCAATCTTGGATAGCATTTTCTGCCCTAGTAAGATCATTATATAATTTGGCTGCCCATGCTGATTCTAGCCAAAATCATGTTCACAAGTGGTAAAATAATAAATTTGAGAATTGTTTCTACCACAATTTCTATTCAAGGTGGTCAATGTTCTTATGTACTTTGATAGTACTGATATAGACTTCTTTTATTCATTTATATCAAACATTTCCTGAACATTTATATCCATTCCAATTGTGTGTAGATAGACAAATGGTACATATAGGCCTTTGCAAAAGATGAGGTTTTGTTTAACATTTCTCAGTGTTTATGGCAATATATTAAATGAAGATACCTTTTCGATGAAATTGAAGAGACCCCAGCAGACATATGGATTTTAGCATCTCTGTTGTGTACATTTCTAAGCAGCATTGCAGCTGAATGTAGAGCCGACAGATTTCTGGATGGATCTCACCACCTTCTGGGCTGCAACAGAATGAAAGAGAAAAGCTGTGAACATTCTCAAGATTTCACTCATCAGCCATTTGTCTCAGCTCTGAGAGAGGAAAATGCCCACTAAAGATTTCTAAAGCCTTGGGTCTAAAATATAGGACTTCTTGCTTTCAAACCAATAACCAAGGTCACAGTTCTTACATAAGTGTCTTTCTGAATAACAGCTCTTAATATTTTTCCCCTTCAGCAGCAGATTTCTGCTAGGAGCTTAAAATCATAAATGTTTTAAGTAATTGAAAATATCAGGCATTTTCAATTTAACTGTTGGAACAAACTCCCAAAATATATTTAAACCATAAGACTATCCTAGCTTGCAAGAAGAGATTAAAAACTCTTATTTTTAGAGAAACTAATGAAGAGCTATTCAGTTACCAGTTAGAAGATAGCTCTTTAGTATTAAGGCCCTAGCATAATATGGTTAGAGAGCCAAGATACAAATTATTTTTATCAGTCTTTTGTCTCAGTCTAAAGGACATCCTTTATTGTTTGCTATGGTCAATTTTTCAAAGGCTAAGTGTTTTTAGTGAAAAAATGAAAAACTTATGAAAAAAGAAAAGTAATAAAATTCTAATAATTTTGCTTAACAATCTAAGCCTAAATAAATACTGAATTTATGCTCTAAAATTTATTATAAAGTACTTGAGCCTTTCTCTATTAACTGTGATAAAGCAAACAAATGTGAATATGATAAAACATGGAGTGATCACTTTTTAAGAGGAGAGGAATTAGTTGTTGATAGAACACTATTTTATATGCAGGTAAAATAGCATGTATTGAATAAAGCGAACTAAACAAAAGGGATACAACTTAGAGATAGATTAAAAATGAAAGAAGTCTAAAAGGGAACTCTGTCAAATGTCCTAATGTGTTATCTTTATTTTTATCTCCATTCATTTAAAATGCAATGAAATCTGACTAAACAATGCAGCATCTGGATTTGATTCTTTTGTAAAGTGGTCAGTGGCATAATGTCAGGCGCTACTATCAGAAAAAAGATGGTGGCTTCATTTTTATTTAAGTTCTGGAATCACACTATAAAGAATTTGTATTTACATAGCACTTTACAATGATAAGTTTACATTTTGAATATTTATTTAGTAGATGAGCCAGCATTATTCAACAATATGGCTTATATAACACAGGAAAATGCAGAATTCTTTGCCTGAGTATGAATGATGCCTGCAAAGTTATCCTATGTCTTTCCTGTGTCAGAACAAAGGACCTCAAAAGAGCTCATATGCAAAATTTGGCTTTATCTGAAAAATAAGAGCCTATATTACTTTCTCATCTGTGTCTCATGGGTCCAGCCCTAGGCCAACACTGGAATCAAGTATATCTTTGGCGGAAGTCCCAGATTTTCTTGCAGAGCTTCTTCTTCCAGGTGCTTTCCACCCTCAAGCTATCCTCCTGCTCACTGGAGTTCTCCCCCATCCCTCTGCCACACACACACAACGCCTCATTATTTCATATCATCTTCAGCCTTTCAAAATGTCTCTGCGTCTGTCCTCTCTCCTCTCCTCATGGCCCTGCCAGACTCAAGGAATAATGGGCATCAGTGGTTCACATAATAAAAAGTGATCCTGGTATATTACCTGCTAACATTGATTTTGATAGAAAAAACTGAAGGTAATGTCCCAAAGACAGGCTAGAGGGAAAATATTTTAAAGCAGGCAGGTCTTTTCCGTGCTGCGTCATCATTTCCATCATAGCTGCTTATTTTCACCTAGGCATAACATTGGCCCTAGTGGCTCATATGCAGATTAAAAAAAAAACTATAAAGAGTCTGTGGTATGTATTGTACATTTGATGAATGGGGCAATTAGCCAGTACAGTATCGTTCCAAACCATGGAGTATTCTTATTTTCAGAAGTACAAAATATGTGTTTTGTGGCCTAGTTCCAAAAATATGCAAACTTCATATATATATATGACATTTTATGTAATTTAAACAAATGATTACTGTATTAACAAATCTTTAGAGCCAATATATTATTTTACAGCTGGACTGTGAGAGACAAAGCAATGTATTAAGTGCTTTTGAAAAAAAGGCATGTCAGAACAGAGATTAAAATGCCTAACTCCTATCATTTCCTTGGGTGCCAGCTTCTTAATGCCTCTGTAACCAACGGAGATTCTCTAAACTGTGGAACCATTTTGCCCTTCTTACATGTTATGGGAGGAAACTGAATGGATGCTGCCAAATCAGCCTAACAAAAATTAATTGATGCTAAAGTTGCGTTATAAATTTTCTGGTTAAAAAATTCTTACATGTGCTCATATATTATCCTTTAACATCTTGGAAAATTGAAGTATAGAGAAAGAAAGAAACTAGTCAAACAGCAACGGGCAAGTTATCTTTTGTGTTAGCGTTTCCCAATGCCTTGACTAGGCTACATTAGCCTCAGGTCTTGTACAATTTATTTCTCCCACTTTAAGAGCTCTAAGCTGTATTACTGCTACTGATTTCTAAAAGTTCATTAAAAGAAAAATTGCTGAATGGGTTATAATACGTCTAATATGATCAGTGGGCTGAAATACATTTTTGAGAAGAATTAAGAGCATGTAGGTTATTTTTGTAACAAGTGAGCAAGAGTCAGAGCCTGGAGAACGGAGGAAAAGTCAAGAAAACAACAACGTGGAAACTTGAAACTTCCTAGGGATAAGTTATAAGGCCTAGGGGAGATTTCACATTGAAACCAAATTAGGCCTACATACTTACTCCAGGAACGGAAGCAACTTAACTTAGAGGTAACGTTACCATGTGTGACTGATGCTTAGTCTATAATGATTTACTCTTATTAATCCAGTTGAGGTCTATGAGAGTCACCCTGAGGTGATGCTCATTTAATTCAGTGAAAGAAATTTCAGAAGTTAGTGACTTAGGTGTGATTATTTATTTATTTTTCTATTAAGCAGAAGTCAGGAGCTAACCTGATCATTTTGATTAATTTGAAAGCCTAAGTATTAATAGAAAAACACCCTAAAAATTAACTTCGACAATATTTCAGTGATTTAGAGCTCAAGTTGAATCCAAAAACGTTTAAAATAACTGCCAAGTTATGAATCTTTCAATCAACTCTTTAAGGATGAGAACCAGGATTTAATGTCTTAATATTAGGACTTAAGAGACCTGCACTGGTGTAGTAATAGGGGGACAAGAACACAGACATTGCCTAAGTCACCCCTTGGTAATGGAAATGCTCTCTAATGTGAATATTCTTTTTTTTTTTAATTCTTTTTTTTTTTTTTTCGGTATGCGGGTTTCTCACTGTTGTGGCCTCTCCCGTTGCGGAGCACAGGCTCCGGACGCGCAGGCTCAGCGTCCATGGCTCACGGGCCCAGCCGCTCTGCGGCGCGTGGGGTCTTCCCGGACCGGGGCACAAAACCGTGTCCCCTGCATCGGCAGGCGGACTCTCAACCACTGCGCCACCAGGGAAGCCCATAATGTGAATATTCTTATTTTATAATTCAAAAGTAATATGATGAACACCCACCAGAATGACTAAAATTAAAAAGACTGACAATGCCAAATGATGATGATATGGAACAACGTCTCGTACATTGTCGGTAGGAGTTAAAATGGTACAACGCCTTTGAAAAAAGTTCTGGAAGTTTCTTATAAAACTAAACGTATACCTCCCTGTGACCTGGCAATTCCACTTCCAGGTATTTACCCAAGAGAAATGAAAATCTGTTCATAAAAAGATCTTTCTAAGAGTGTTCATAGTTTTATTTAGAATAACTAAAAACTAGAAATAGCCTGGATGTCTGTCGAGAGGAAAGTGGATAAAGAAACTAGAATATCGTACATCAACTATACTCCAATTAAAAAGAAAAGCAGCTAGAATATTCCTGCAATAGGATAATACTCAATAATTAAAAGGAGTAAACTCCTTATGCACAGAACAATACTGATAAATCTCAAACACATAATCTTGAGTGAGAAGATCCTTATACAGAAGAGTAAATACTGTATGACTCCATTTATATGAAGCTCTAGAACAGATAAAACTCATCCATAGTGATAAATATTAGAACAGTGGTGGAGAGAGTATCGACTGGGAAGGGATATGAGAGGGAACTTTCTAGTGTTAGGGTAGTATTCCATATCTAGATAAAAGTTTGAGTTACCTGGGTGTACACATTTGGCAAAAGTTATTGAATAGTACACTTGAGATTTGTGCATTGGATTATATGCAAATTTCATTTTTTATAAAAGAACCATAGGCAGTGATATTTCATAAAGGAAAGTACAGATGAGTTCAAAGTTTGTCCCGAAGCTTCTGCAACATGTACCTGGAAAGTATTACTTAAGTGTAAAGAAAGAAAGAGAAAATTATAGTCAGAGAGATTTTCAGTATATTATAAAATACTTATTCCTTAATTTTGTATTAAGATGTTTTAAAGCATGTTTCACACGGAAGTTGTTGTTAAGATGACTTTAAATTAAGTTATAAGCACTTTTCTTTTACATATTGTATTTCCTCTCCTTTATCCTTTTCAACCCTTTCAATTGAGGCATAATAAATAAATGAAATTTAAAAAAAAGAACCATAGGCAAATATTGAACTCCACTCAAAGATAAGCATGCTGAACTGTTTAGGTGTAAAGTGTCCTGATGTCTGCAACTTCAGAAAAAAAATACAGATTGCGGAGGGATAGAGGGATGAACATACAGATAGATGTGTGGTAAAGCAAGTATAACTTGGCATAAATTGAACAAAACAACTGGGAAGCTTTATGACTAGTAAGGTCAAGTTCGGGGGTTAGCCTACTGGGGATTTTGGTTATGAAATGCCTTGGCCCTGCATCTGTCTGCTCTTTTGCCAAGCTTGCCAGACTTGGTGTTTTGTGCAGCTGCTAATAGCTTCTTGAAAACCAGCAAAATGTTTGTTATTTTGAAAGTCTGTCCCTAATGCAGTGGTTTATATATTTAGATGAAGGCAGAAAGACATAATAAAAGGAAAATGGGTTCCGGAGTCAGAAAACTTAGCTCTAAATATAGACTTTGCTGTGTAGAATTGTGATTGTAGGAAAACCACGTTAAGTTCTCCAAGACTCAGTTTCCTCAGCTGTGAAATAGGCATAACAACTATTCACGACCAAAGTATCTCAAGGTTGGTGCAAGGATCAAATGAGATCATGTATGGGAAAACAAGTAAAAACTGTGAAGGATTGTTAGAAGTTGGCTGCAATCCATCTAAATACATCAAAGTTGTGTATAATCTTATACACAAGCCTTATGGTTGTGTATAATCTTTAGTATTAAAACTTCTCTGCCATTCTAAAACATTGTTTACAGCTACCATACATGGAGCTGAAGGAGACTTTGGTTAAATAAACATACCCTTAGGCTGAGAAAGAAAGGTGTGACCCCATTGACAACCACTCAGCATTTCACAGACTTTGGTGATGACAGATAAACACTTGGGGGTTGTCAGCTAGCAGAGATGGAAACCAGAACTCCTGTTGCAGAAAATATATCCAAGTCGTTCTTCTCGGAACCACCTCTGTTGGCTGTTAAGCCAAATGGCAAGGAAAGACTCAGGGAACCAAATGGGATGAGGGAAAGGGATGATATTCTTTGCTTTATTTTTCAGAGCAAATAGCTGGGGAGGAAAGGGATTAACTGACCTACCCTAGGATAGTGATCTCCGGGATATCTCTTCAAATACCCCCAGTGGTTTCCTCTCAGATAGATTCCACTTATACAAGGATATATCCTAATTCTGTGCCAAATTCAGTGAAGGCTTCAGAGCCCAGCCTTCATACGGTTTCATGAAGGAGATTTCTCAAGGAGGCTCCATGAGTTTACATAATCAGTGAATAGTCAGAGGGCAGAGAGGGCACAAGTGTGTGTGTCTGTGTGTGCATGTGCGTGTGTGAGACCCAGTTATTAGTTTAGGTTTCAAATTCTTAAAATGTAATTACAGGGTCTCTGCAAGTTCATAAACACAGAACAGATGGCAGGTACCTACTAAATGACTATACTCTTTCATAACAAAATAAGCCCTGCAATAGATAGAGGAGATCAGTTAAGCAGAAGAACAGAAACAAGATATTTTTCAAGGTATCTTTATATAATAATAGTTGACTCTTTTGTCTCCAATTTTCTCATAATCTTCCTTTTAGTGAATTTTTATGAAACTTGTGTTTTAAGTGGCAACCTCCTGTATTTTCTTCACAGAGAGTCATAGCAAGTTTGGCTCCCCCAGGAGCCTTTGAAGAAGTAATTGCAGTAATCCCCTCACTTCACCGCATGTCAGTTTCATGGGAACATATGGCTTGGTGACTTTCCTGGCCACTGAACACGAGTCTGGATCAAATTCTGCCTTGGTGCTATTCGGGTTCAGTCAGAAATGAAACTTGACTTTTAACAGCGGAGTGAGACCTGTAGTGCAACAGAACTATCTTTTGGTAGCTACTTTGCATACCTTTTGCAAAACAACAGGCCTCAGAGGGGCCACACCTTTTATGATTTAGGGCTGTATTCTGGTCTTCATCTCCCTGTTGTTTTGGTCTGCCCTCTGGCAGGATCTTTGACATTTCCCCATGACCCAGTTGAGAAGTTGATAAATAATGGGTAGCATCACCAAGCACCCTGTTCATTTTTTTTCCTGTTTAAAGAGTAAAACCGGGCTTCCCTGGTGGCGCAGTGGTTGAGGGTGTGCCTGCCGATGCAGGGGCCGCGGGTTCGTGCCCAGGTCCGGGAGGATCCCGCGTGCCGCGGGGCGGCTGGGCCCGTGAGCCATGGCCACTGAGCCTGCGCGTCCGGAGCCTGTGCTCCGCAACGGGAGAGGCCACGGCAGTGAGAGGCCCGCGTACCGCAAAAAAAAAAAAAAAAAAAAAAAAAAGTAAAACCTATATTTAAACGTATTTAAGCACTTTCAAAAAAATCAATAGCCATCAGTTTCCTGACATTGTGATACTTACAATGAAATAAGACTAAAAATATTACTATTGAATTGTAAATCATCTTTTATTCATCTTAAATGTTACTGTTTAAGGCATTACTGAGGAGAGCTGGGAGCAGGTGGTGACCTTTGTGATGCTGAAGAGCCTTTTTGGGCATATCCCAGGGCATCTGAGGTTGGAGGAGTTAATGGGCTGAACATCATAACTTTTTTTCTTGCTACCTGAAACTCATGCTTATTGATCAGGAGAAAACTAACATTTACAAGGCACTATTCCTTCCATTTCCAGAATAAAATATCTTATTCTGTCTTGGCTTCTTCTCCCAGCCTTCCATCCTTTTTGGCTTGAGGGTCTTTTGGCCTTTCCATCTTTCCCTCTGATTTTCTCAATGTTTTTCTCTTTATCGTCTCTGGTTGGGACTTATGTGGGGTCTGCAAACAGCTCTTTAAGCCTTGGTTCTCCAGGTCTTGTGATTCTTACAGCTAGCAGATGGAAGCCTGTGGCTGGTGGAGTCTTTGCTGAGATGACAAGTCAGCACCATGGGTTACATGGTGACAGCCAGCCCTATCCCACTGACTGTAGCTAGGATCAGTTTATTTTTAAGTATATACATATTTACATTTATATTTAAATTAAAGAAGTATATATATATGTTTCCACATTTTAATGAGAAAATATTATTTTGCATCAAAAATCAAGATTTTCAACCTCTGATGCTTATTGTTTTCACCTGGTAGCAATGATCTTCAAAGATCAGTTATCATTCAGTGATCATGTGTTACACTGGAAAGAATTCAGCTCATTAATTTTCATTATATTCAAAGTTTGGGTCATTAATTGCAGCAACGGGTTAATTCCTGCTTTTATCCACTGGAATTTTAGGGTTCAACATATTAAACTGTTGGTTTATCTAAATGGCATTTAGCTCCTCATTCTTTTTTTTTTTTTTTTTTTTTGCGGTACGCGGGCCTCTTACTGCCGCGGCCTCTCCCGTTGCGGAGCACAGGCTCCGGACGCGCAGGCCCAGCGGCCATGGCTCACGGGCCCAGCCGCTCCGCGGCATGTGGGATCTTCCCGGACTGAGGCACGAACCCGCGCCCCCTGCATCGGCAGGCGAACTCTCAACCACTGAGCCACCAGGGAAGCCCTAGCTCCTCATTCTTCATTTGATCTTAGCGAAAAGGCCAAGAAGCGATTAGCTCCTCATTCTTAATTATGTCTTTAAACTAGGTGATGCTATATTTTTCTTTAGCTAAAGCTATAGGCTTCATCAATATTGCAGAACAATGACATGACTTTAAAACAACCTGAGGTAACTGGGCTGACCAAATTTAACTTATTCAATTAATCCAAAAGAGAGTTTTTGATGAAAAGAAAAAGAAATTTCCCCATCTCATTTAACTGCATGGCACAAAATGTTGATCAGTACTTTAATATCCAATGATGACAATTCAGTATAGTTACATATACCAATATGTATAGTTATAGAGTAACTAATTGTCAAATCCATTGTGGTTGTGGCTTCTTCTTATATGTGAGAGACTGTTTATCTAGAGTGATGGCCTGAGAGGTGACAAAACGTCATGAGAGTCCAAAATATAGCTCACACAGGCCTGAAATTCTTTCTTTCTTTTTTTTTTTTAACCTCACAAAACGATTAAACCAGGAAGGCTCTTTGGGGAGCATTTAGGAAAAGGGTAGAAAGATGGCGTCTGTTTATCATATAAATAACAATGGCAACTACATATAGCTCCTCCTATGTGCCAGAGCTTCAGTGCTGCCAGTTTAGCTCTCTGGCTCATTTTTCAGTTTACATGAAGGATCTTGAGAAGAGTTAGAACTTTTTTAGCATTTTGCAGTCTACTTTTCCAACTTCAGACTCCTACCCAATGCTAGAAGTTCTTCAAACATTATACCTAATGGGATTCTCTCGTGTTATTCTGTCTTTCTATTGGCATGCAATGATAATTTGTATTTTTTGCATAACTCTCAAAAGATGACACTTCATGACAATATGTTAATGTGCGTTTCTAAGACAGATGTAACAGCTATTTTCTACAAAAAGGCAAAAGCTTTATGCAAACAGAAGAGACCAGTATCTATACACATGGAAAATATCATATACTACCATGAGTTTTTTTCACTGGACTATAAATTCCTTGAGGCCAGAAAGTTTATCTTATTTATCTCCATAACCTCCAACACTTAATGACTGTCTGGTACATAGTACGTTCTCAATTAAACAGTTCACCAAGGCAGCCTTAAAAAGTAGCGCCTACATGATATGCAGAAGCTGAGGCTGGAATTACAGTGCTTGGTTCTGCCATCACCAGCTCCATTTCACAATTAGAGATTGGTTTCTTAAGAATTTCCTTTCTTGCAACCTTCTTTTTTTTTCTTTAAGCTGTTTTATAAAAATAATACATATTAACAGACATTTTATGTAGATAAGTAAAAATAAGGAAAGGATGACTTATACTAATACCAGAGGTATCCATTATTAATGTTTTGGTATGTTTCCTTCCAGATTAATATCCCTAAGAGCAGGAAGTTTTATCCATTACTTCTGTTCCCCAAGCACTTAGCAGAGTGCCTGGCTCACTGAAGGCTCTCAATCCATGATTGTTTAAATGAATCAAACTGAATGCTCAAGGCTGACCATGTATGAATCCAAGTGTTACATGTAGTGTTCTCAAAGGGGCAAGGCTAGTACCTTCAGAGTGGTCAAGTCAGTGAAGGAAGCAACGGTAATCTGACCACCTGAGGGGGAGAGCCCATTTTACAGCAGTAGCTCACGTTTTCTCAAAGAAAGAAAAAATATTAACATAAAGGCCACCTTCCAACCTCCATATAAAGCATAAGTGGTCCTGCAACAAACAGTTCTGGGTTTAGATCTTGATTTCATTACTTATAACTATGTGATCTCAGGCAACTTTCTGAACCTCTCAGTGCCTCAAAAACTGAATTAGGTTAGTAATACCTGATTCATAGCATTACTGAAAAGATTTAAGTGAAATAATAGATGGGAATTATATGGTCATAACAAGTACAAATGAATGGGGGAAGTATTCCAGGGAGGCAATTCTGCATGTAATGCCTAGACATCTTTACAACTTTGTTACAGGCTTTTTTCCTATTTAATTATTAATTCAAATAATATTTATTGATTTCCTTCTATTAACAAAGGGAGAATCTGGAAAAAAAGAAGGAAAGCGTCACTTTTTCTGGAGTCCTTTTTTAAGAGTTCATGGAAACTCCCATTATTATCCTATAGTGTTTTTATTTGGTGATAACATATTGTAAAGTCTCCCCTAAGACAGTGGTTTTTCTGAACAATGACAGGAAACTTGCAGTCTTTTGTTTCTTCCTTGATGTGGTATCATTTTACTGCCATCGGGTTTTCACCTTAATGGCTCCATCATGGAGATCTGCATGTAATTTTTTTTTCTTTCTTAATGGTAAAGTATAATGTGCCATTAGGTGAAACAGAATGAAAGGACTCTGCACCTCTGCCAATAGTCAGCTCAAGAACAGAAATAGCTCTTCCAAGCAGACAGACATATGGGCAGGAGAGAGTGATTTACAAATCTTTAGGTCAGTCTCTCCAATAGAGGCATTACTTCTGATTTTTAAAATAGTATGAGTTATGTAAGATCATTAGCCTTTAGCTAGGAAAAAATAAAAGGGTCGTGGGCTTCACTGTCACAGGACTTGAGGGTAGGAACCCGCTTTATTATTTCTTGGCATTTGATTCAGCATTAGCAAAGTGCAGTAAAAAGAACATTTCAGGGGAGTTTACTAGGTGCCAGATACCATGCCAAGCACTTACATCTCATTTAATTCTCCCAATGAATCTGTGAAGTAGTTACTGTCCTTATCCTTAGCTTACCGAGTGAAGGAAATGAAGTTTAAAAGAGGTTAAGGAACTTGCTCAAGGTCAAACTAATTGTAAACACAGTGATAAGACTCAAACCTAAATTTATGCTTTTAAGTACTCTGTAATATTACCAGAACTGAGTGCTCAGGAACCGAACTGTATTTATATCTTTGTCACTCATCTCATGCATAGTTATTGAGAGCATACTTTATGCAAAATATTGTGCTAGGAATGAAATAACTTTTTTTCTACTTTTTATTTGTTGAGGCCCTTAATTATTGTAGCTTAAGTTGGCCCTACTCCTAGTTCTTCAATTTTTCCATTTATAATAAGTGCACAGTGATATTTTCTGCCTGGCTCAGGGAAATGCATAACACTAAGGGAGCATAAGTGTATAACACAGGATGCATGCCAGGCTAGTGCAAGCTGGTGTTTGTGGGGGGAGCGGGGAAGACTGCCAGTGAGGACAGTGTGTCCCCTAAGCCCCCAGGGGTCCCTCCATCTAAGCAGAGCAATGAGAGTGGGGAAAGGGTGTGTTAAATACTGGGTATGGAGTTCTCTTTCTGGCTTTTTGTGCTCTTTTCTGATGCACAAACATGAATGGATTGAGTGGGGAGTGCGTAGGTGCCCTTGATGCTGTTCATGGGTCGTAACTATTCTCTCTTTTGCCTACCGAGAGGGAGAAGTCTCCAGCATGTAACGCAGAGGGCTCTTTATTATAAATGTGAGAGTTCTCTGCACAAGAGGAGGAATAAACACTATAGATTATTTGCAAAGCATTTTAGAAGTGAGCAGTGAGATAAATATATTAATGCAAATATATGACATTGTTGGTGGCTAATGGCTCAGCCGACTTAGACCGTAAGAGTTTTAAAATGTTAGACAAGTAGTCTTCATACTTTGTATATCATGCATCCCTACCCATAAAAAAATTAAGTATGCACTCCTACTATACATGTATTTGTTGATACACCATACATATATAATGATATTAACATATTGGGCATATTAAAATGTAAAAAAATAGGAATTAGAAAAAGAGACCATAAAATATAAAGTTACAATATTTTCTTTCAGATCATCTTGCACACCGTTTGAAGCCCACAGGCTAAGATCAGAGGTTCTCAAACTTTAATGTGCATTAGAATCACTTGAAAGGCTTGTTAAACCATAGTCTGCTGGGCTCCATCCCTAGAGTCTGGGCTGTGGCCTGATCATTTGATTTCAAATAAGTTCCCAGCTGATCTAGGAAACACACTTTGAGATGCAACAGGTTAGCCTAATACAGCCTTACCCCTTAGGGAAGGTATGCAGCATCCAATGGAAAGAAGCAATAATGATGGCCAGTAGAAAGGCTGATATTTAAAGCAGACGACCCTGTGGAGAACCCCCAAATCATAACACACAGCCACAGAGATGATTTCATTAAGCAAAAGAGTCACTTAATGGAAGCCAAGTATGTTCCAGGCACAAAGAGAGAAAAATGTTTTCAGATAACATTCCAGATACACATTAAGGAAATCTTAGTAAGTAGGTCCAAACCCACACCTTAGCTCAAACTTAAGCAGATGGAAGACCATGGGAGGTTCCAGGACGGCAGTGATACAGCATCCCACATGGCAGACACCCCTGAGAAGCCAAGCATGGCTTGGCAGACTCTTCTGAGAGCCCTCCTGGAGGGTGAGCATTCAAGTTGAAAATCCTATTTGGTTTGCTCTCCAGGTTTTACTGGGCAAGGCTTTATTCTAATTTTAAAAACGTCTTGTTTTAAAAGTTTTGCTTCATTTTGGCCTTCTTTCATTTCTTGTCTTTGAACTCACATTGCAACACTCTTAATACAAACTGACATCTTATTGCAAACCAAAGGAAGTGCGGTAACACCGACTTTACAAATTAGTATATGAGTTAATGAAGAGCCCCCAAATGCTGAGATGACTGGAAAGTGACACTGTTCGGGCAAGGGCAAGGATGATAACCTCTACCTCCTGCTCTGAACAAATCCCTTACAGGGGTGCTCATTTGGAAGCCAGTGGGAAAGGCAGGGAATTCATAAACTTATGTTCCAGCTCACACTACTAATATTCCAGAGACTCATAACAGAAACCAAACGTGCCTACAGCTGATGAAAACTGCTTGAAGGTTGTTAGGCTGTGGCATGGACAGGGGCCTGCAGTCTCAGGGCAAAGTAAAGACAGCTCCTCTCTGGCTTTGTGAAAGGTAAAAATCCTGCTTGTGTTCTCTGGACCTGCTGCAAGGGTGGGAAACATCCTTCAGCGGAGTGTAACAGGGAAACTGGAAAAGTTGATCCAGGCAGGAAATGGAAGAATAATAGAAGCCTGGCTGACACGAAGACAGAGGGAAAGGACCAATGGGGACAATTCTGTGTGGGAACTTAACTACATTTCATGGTGGAAGGTTATGCATGCTGGCTGCTAAACCTGCAGTGAAACATGGAATTTAGCCCATTCTTTCCCAGGGGTTTGGGTGGACAGGAAATATTTATTTATTTATTTTTTTAGGAATTAATTTCTATTTAATTTTTACACTACCATTTCTCTCTGTCTTGTTTTTATTTTTTATAAACAGTGCAGCTACTCTTTGTGAAGAATGTCATTCCTTTTCCAAGTTGATTACTTTGACTAGTGTGTGCTTAAGTTACATTTCCCAACATGAATATGTGAAGTCTCTGAGTGATATACACACATTCATTTCCCTCGCCTGTGAATTATGAAAGGCAATTTCTGTTGCAGTTTAAACATGTCGTGTAATTAAAGATACAAATCTTGAAATATCTTTTTTTCACCATTCTATCCTTGTTTTTACATACACACACACACACACACACACACACACACACAGAGGCACACACGGATTTTTTTATGTCAAGCATGCAGTGTTCTACCAGAAAGGAACAATGTCAAAAATAATAGCAAGGATAAAGAAAAATAATCACCCAGTCTACATGGAGCCAAGAGAAAGACTTAGAAAACAGAGTCAGAAGTTGTAAGGCAATTTTCCCAAGCATCAAGCAGTATTATATTTGTTTGCTCTCTGAAAATGAGAAAATAGTATTATGACAAAGTTAAAATCATTTTTAGATGAAAAACAAATTATGCCCAAATCCCACATCTTAATGTATCTAAGTTAACTTTCGTGACAAATTTTCTAAACTTTGACTATCTGGGTATTTGCTTTTACTCAGTTAAAATAATTGTAGGCCAATTTTGTATTTCTTTTTTTTTAAACTTATCACCCTATCATAAACATTTTCCCATTTTGAATAATTTCAACATGGTAATGAGGGTTAAGAAAACCAAATGTCTGTCCTGCAGAGCAGCATTGTTCAGCAGACCTTCCTGAAATGATGGAAACAGTCTTCTGCGCTGAGCAGTGTGGTAGCCACTCACTTCATGTGGCTGCTGAGTCTCTGAAATAGGCTAATGTGACTGAGGAACTGAATTTTTAACTTTTAAAAAAATTTATTGATGTATAATTGATTGACAATGTTGTGTTAATTTCTGCTGTACAGCAAAATGATTCAGTTATACATATATGTACATTCTTTTTCATATTCTTTTCCATTATGCTTTATCACAGGATATTGAAAACACTTCCCTGTGCTATACAGTAGGACCTTGTTTATCCATCCTATATATAATAGTTTACAGCTGCTATTCCCAAACTCCCAGTCCTTCCTGAATTTTTAATTTTATGTAAATCTAAATTTCAATGTCTCCAGCATTATATAAGTATACCAATTTCACTGCAGAACTACCAAACCTGGATGTAATTATTTTTTGACATGTTGCTAATTTACACTGTGTAAGATTCTATATATTATTTTACCATGTGCTTTATCACCTATTAGCAGAGTTGAATCTTTTCCTTCATGTTTGCTTATTCCAATTGTGTGTTTATGCCCTTTGTCTATTTTAGGCTGAAGTCTTTGCTATAAATCCCATGCACTGTATTTCTTTATTTCTGGCAATAGTTCCTACTAATTTCATATACTCCTTTTTTTTTCTAATTTGTATCCCCTAGAATTTCAGTACAATTTTTTCCATAGTATTTTTTTAATAAGCATTAAAATATTTCTGCATTTTTACTTACAATTTCTTGTTCGAGGGTTTAAAACAATTTTAATAAGATTAACAGTTTCGCCTGTATAAAAACTAAACTAGTATTAAAACAAGAGAAAGATGCAACCAGTGATTGCACTGAGTAAAATGGACAAAGATGTTTGAATAATATATGAAACTCACTCAGGTCATAAGAAAACAATCCACTGAGAGGTGTAGCAAGGTTTTTTGCTCATTTTTTGTGTGTGTGTGCCTATTATCTGCTACACATTTTATTCCATTGGCATCTGGCCTCAATTTTTGTTGTGGAGAAACCTGCTTTCAGTTTAATTGTAGTTCCTCTGTAGGTAATGTCTTTTCTCGCTGGTTGCTCTTAAGGTCTTCCTTTTTCCTTGGGTCCTGTTGTATCATTCCATTCTATTTTCTCTTTCTGATACTCTTATTAGAAATATGTTGGGCTGTCTCATTTTAGTCTTCATGTCTGCTTAACCCCTCTTTTATATTTTCTGTACTTTTCTCTGTTGCATTCTCAGCATTTTCCTTAGATCCATCTTCCGGTTAACTCTTTTTAGCTGTTTATCATCTATCCATTAGGTTTTCATTTTAAGGATCATATTTTTCATGTCTGGAGTGGGTTCTTCTCCAAATATAGTTGGTCTTTCTACATACCCTCTTTTGTCCCATGTTTTTAATTCTTCTTTTGTGCCTTTATTATGATTTAAGACATGCATACTCTAAGTCATTATCAGGTAATGCTATTAACTAAAGTTCTTGGAGAGTTAAAATCCTACTGTTTATTTTGCATGTTATTCTTACCTTTGCTGCGTTCTTTGTGTTTTACAATTTAAGCTTGCTGTCATTTTCAGCAGGACTTTATCTGTATATTCCTGAGAAGTATTGCTTTTACACTACAATAGCAGAGTAAATCCTGGTTATAATTTCTTAGAAGGCCAAGTCAAGTAAACATCGTGGTTACTTGTGCTGGTGGTACATTATGCAGGGACTACCTTTTCCACAGAAGGAAGGAAGGAAGGAAGGGAGGAAGGGGAGGGAGGAAGGAAGAAAGGAAGGTCTACAAATTCAAGTAATACTAGGTCATCTGTAAGATTAACTGTGAAACTACAAAAGAGAGAAACTACAAAAAAGAGAAACTACAAAAAAACTATAAAAAGGCTAAAAAACAAAAACACCAGAGATTCATTAATGTAAGAACTAGCATTAAAGTGTTATGTTTGCAGGTTTCAATTTGACATTGATTCTTCCATGGAAGTCATCATTAGGAGAGGAAAAAAAGTGAATCCTGATCATTTATTTTTCTTTGAACAATACGAGACTTGAAACAAAAATACCCTGATTTAAGATTATCTGAGCATTTACCACTATACCATGACCATGTTACTTCAAAACAGAATCAAAAGCTTCCAAATAGATAAAACCATCAACAGACACCTTAGAAAGAAAAAAGCAACATTTAAAAGTCCATAAAAATCTTCAATTTAAATTCAGACCCAGGTGTAAAAATTTGATGTAGACCACAAAGAAGAAATTCTGATTCCTGATTATGTTGAATCAGATCACATAATTGCTTCATGTGTAGAAGAAATTAAATATGAAGATGTGTTAGGCATATTAGGCCAGTTATATTTTAAAACGATTGTTTTACAAAAGCAAAGAAAAATTTTGTTTTGTTGAGAAATTAGTGCAAAGGCAAAAAAAAAAAAAAAAAAATAGGGTCGGGGAGTAGAAAAGAAAAGAAAAAGAAAAAGGAAAAACCCCTGGAAAGCAGTAATATACATTCACTTGAAAGGCCAAATAATCAAAAATATGTCAGAAGTAGCTAATATAGGCTGAAAACTGAATGAATTTTGGAAGGCTATTTAGAAAATATTGCTTAGGAAAAGTAATCAGAATTGATAGAAGAAAAAGGAGTTAAAAATAAAAAAGATAATTTTCCTAATATGTATATTTTAAAATATCATTTGGGGAACTGTTATTCAGGGGATATACTTTTTACATTAGACCACATTATCAACATTTTGTGATCATCAAAACCTAGTTTATTGAGTGTGGAGGTAATTTGCTTTAAGATATACCTTAAAAATAAGGAAAATGAATTCTGTAGATAAGAGATGAAGAGATGCATTGAATTTTCAAAAATATTTGACAAAGTTGCATATCCAGATTCTGATTAAGGAGAAAAGGTCAAGTTTGTAAGATATCAGACATGGAGATGGTACATTAACCTGATACTGTTTGGGTACACTGGTAAACTTAATATGAGGGTGTCAGGTTAACAAATACATTTTAAAAAGAAACTGTTTGTGAACAAGATGATACTTAATTGGAAGACATGAAAAATTGTCCTAAAATTTAAAAAGTGAAGGATTTTAGATTAACCACAAAGAATAGTATGCTAATATGTAATGGACTAATTAATTCAATATTGATTGCTTAATATATAACGAAAGAAAAGAAAGATGCAATGTTTCACAAAAAATTGCAGCAAAGCACACTGTATGATGCTGATTTAAAAAAGATCAGAAGCTGCATGGAAAAAAATCCCTTTGGTCTTATTAGCCAAGTGCTGATCTGAAATACTTTTTCTGAATACTTGATGTCTGAAAATGAATTGAAGCACACTCTATTGTTCTGATATAGGCTGACTCTCATAAACATCCTTAAGACAAAGTATGTTTCTGTAGAGAGTAATCTTTGTCTATTTTAGTATTGTGTTGGCAAAAGGGGTCACATTCTAGAACGATGGTAACAAATAAATGGAAATCCCGATACAGAGACAAGGTGGTAATAACTGGGTTTCAACAAAATAAAATATCATTTCAGTGAGCATTTGGTTTGAGAAATTGCTGATATGATTTTATTCTGATTTAATTGATTTAGAAAATACTATTTTGATAGGTTTAGGCTGCTTCATGTTTAATATATTTAAAAGTGTGTTTGTTTTACAAAATAAGGAATGTTCTATTTATGTTCTGAATGTTTATGTACCCTCAAAATTCATATGTTGAAGCCCTAACCCACAAGGTTTTGGTATTTGGAGATGAGGCCTTTGGAAGATAATTAGGGTTAGATGAGGTCATGAGGGTGGGACCTGGTCTGATGAGATTAGTGCCCTTATCAGTAGAGTCACTAGAGAGAGTTTGCTCTGTCTCTCTGCCATGTAAGGACACAGGGAGAAAGGAGCCATATGCAAGCCAGGAAGAGGGTTCTCACCAGAACCCAACCATGCCAGCACCCTGATCTTGGACTTCCAGCCTCCAGAACTGTGGGAATTAAATTTCTATTGTTTCAGCAGTCTGCCTATGGTAGTTTTTGGGTGGCAGCCTGAGCAGGCTAAGACATTCTACTAAAAAGGGAGGGCTATATTCTTCAAAAATGGAAATGTCATAAAAGACCCAGAATAGTTTATGGAAATATCCCAGATTAATGGAAGCTAAAGAGACATGGCAACTAAATGCATTACCTGACCTAGAGTGGAACTTGCACTGGAAAAGGAGAAAATGCTGTAAAAGACAGTATTAAGTCAACTGACAAAAATGGACTATGGATGATAGATTAGATGATTCTTGTTTCACTGTACATTTATGAAGTTGGTAACTATACTGTGGTTATGCGGAGTAGCCCTATTCTTAGGAAATATACACTGAAATATTTAGGCATAAAGGGCCATGATGTGTGCAACTTACCCTCAAATGGTTCAGAAAATAATCATATATATAATGACATGTACATATATAATGATAAAGCAAATAGGGTAAAATATTTACGAGTGAATAAAATATTTACAATGAGTATGCAGGTATTCTTTGCACTATATTTTTGCAACTCTTTTTATAAGTCTGAAATTATTTCTAACCAACAAAAATTATCTCATTTTGAAATTCATGCAGAAAGGAATATTTAGGTTCTTTTCAAGGTGATGTTCAGTAAACGGTATAGTCATACTGGTTTCATGAGTCAGTCCCTGAAAATAACAAACCAGTCACAATTGGCTTTGTTAGTAAGATGCATTTCTTAGATAACTGCTTAAAAAAATAACTCCTGAGGATCCTCGGAAAAGTCAGGAGCCCTAATGTCCCGCTCCCCACCCCTCTCCTCTGACACAAGGAAAGAAGGCAGTTCATCTCTATGACCCTCTTTTTGTTTAATTATAAAAGTATGAGATCAGACTTATTTCAAATGCCTTCATAGGGTTTTGTGGAGATAATGTGTGAGAAAGTACTTCACCCTTACCGATACAGATTTAGATCAGACAGAAATACAGCAGGAGCTACAATCAAGTAGGGTTTGGACACTTTTCTGTGTAGCAAAAGGAAGTAGAAAACACTTTTCTCAAAAGACTGGCAAAGCTACCCAATAGGTCACTCTTTTAAGGGTAACACTTTTTCCTTAATAAGAAATTAACACATACTCATCCTAGAATCTTTGAAAATTAACCTTAAGGAAGACAAAAAGTCACCCATGATTCCACACAGTAATTTACTGTATTTTGCATATGTTTTCCTTAGTGAATATATAAATATAAAATTCATAAGTTTAGAATGAATGGGATCATATCATAACTAGTATTTTGTAAGCTGCTTTAAGAATAATGTTACGTTGTGAACACTTTTCCGTGTTAATATACCCACAGACTTCCTTTTTAAGGAAAACATCCACAAATCTTTGAAAAAATGCATGACTGTTTTCTTGGGATAAGTCACTACAATTGGAATTTCTGAATGAAAGGTGGGAATTTTTTTTACAGCTTTATTGAGGGATAATTGACCAAAATTATATATATGTAAGGTGTACAATGTGATGTTTTGATATATGTATACATTTATGAAATGGTTACCACAATCAACCTAATTAATATATCCATCATCTCACATAGTTACCATTTGTGTGTCTGTGTGGTGGGAATATTTAAGATCTACTCTCTTAGCACATTTCAAGGTCACAAATACAGTATTGTTAACTGTAGTCATCATGCTGTACAATGGATTTTCAGAATTTATTCATCTTGCATATATTAAACTCTGTAGCCATTGGCCAACATCTTCCCATTTCCCTTACTCCATGGCCCCTGGCAACTACCATCCTACTCTCTCCTTTTATAAGTTCAATTTGTTTAGATTCCACATATAAGTGAGATCATGCAGTATTTGTCTTTCTGTGTCTGGCTGATTCTACTTAACGTAATGTCCTCTAGGTTCATCAGTGTTGTGGTAAATGGCAGAATTTCCTTCTTTTTTAATGCTGAATGATATTCCATTATATATATGGAATATATATATATAGCTGTCCAGTATATATGGCATATATGTGATAAATACAATTTTTTTTAAAGATTATTTATTTTATTTATTTTTGGCTGCGTCGTCTTAGTTGCAGCATGGGGATCTTCATTGAGGCGTGCAGGATTTTTCATTGTGGCCTGCAGGTTCTTCGTTGTGGCACTTGGGCTTCTCTCTGGTTGTGGTGTGCAGGTTTTCTCTTCTCTAGCTGTGGCGTGCAGGTTCCAGAGTGTGTGGGCTCTGTAGTTTGCGGCACACAGGCTCTTTAGTTGAGGTGCATGAGCTTAGTAATTGTGGGGTGTGGGCTTAGTTGCCCCGCAGCATGTGGGATCTTAGTTCCCTGACCAGGGATCAAACCTGAGTCCCCTGCGTTGTAAGGTGGATTCTTTACCACTGGACCACCAGGGAAGTCTCTAAATAAATGTCATATGTCACATTTTCTTTATTTGTTCATTCATCCATGGACAATTAGGTTATTTCCATGTCATGGCTATTATAAATAATGCTGCAGTGAACATGGATGGCAGATATTTCTTTGATATACTGGATCTCATTTCTCTTAGATATATATATATATGCAGAAGTGGGATTGCTGGATGATATGGTAGTTCTTTGTTTAATTTTTCGAGGAACCTCCATACTGTTTTCCATAATTGCTGTACCAATTTACTTTCTCACTAATAGTGTTCAAGGGTTCCCTCTTTCCCCATCTTCATCAATAGTTGGTATATTTTGTCATTTAATAATAGTCATAGTAACAGATGTAAGGTGATATCTCATTGTGGTTTTGATTTGCATTTCCCTATGACAAGTAGTGCTGAGACATTTCTCAAAAGGAGACATACAAATGGCCAAGAGGCACTATATAAAAGGTAGGAATATTTTCAAGGCTTTTATATTGCTAAATAGACATCCATCAAGATTAAACTAATTTATGTTCTCTACCAGCCATTTATGATATTTAGATTTCATAATTTTTTTCAACATTTGGTGATCTAATCTGCATTTCTTTGATTACCAAGAAACTTAGAAATGTTTCCACAAATATTCTGATCATTTTATTTCTTCTTTCATGATTTGGGATTTCATGTCCTTTGCCTATTTTATTCACAAAGTGTTTACCTTTTTTACTGATTTCTAAAAGCCATAAAGGTAAGTTATAAACTTATTTCAAAAACATTTGTTGAAACTATTTTTCTTAGTATGTTTATCCTTTAATTGCTAAATAAGTAAATAGCTACAGAAATTGATTCATAAAGGAATTAACTTTATAATTAATATAGAAAGCATTCTTAATACTAATATGCTTCCAAATTTTATCAATGGTCCCTAAATAATTTTAAAAAATTATAAACCAAGAATCAATAAAGGCTCACCACACAAGATTAAATCTCTATCATCTCTTTTTAATCTATAACAGTCCCTTGTCTTTTTTATTTTTTGAATTGTATTTAATTTATTTTTTTATACAGCAGATTCTTTTTAGTCATCAATTTTATACACATCAGTGTATACCTGTCAATCCCAATCGTCCAATTCATCAAACCACCCCCCCACTCCACCCCTGCTTTCCCCCCTTGGTGTCCATATGTTTGTTCTCTACATCTGTGTCTCTATTTCTGCCCTGGAAACCAGTTCACCTGTACAATTTTTCTAGGTTCCACATATATGCATTAATATATGATATTTGTTTTTCTTTTTCTGACTTATTTCATTCTGTATGACAGTCTCTAGATCCATCTACATCTCAACAAATGACCCAATATCATTCCTTTTTATGGTTGAGTAATATTCCATTGTATATACGTACCACATCTTTTTTTTTTTTTTTTGCGGTACGCGGGCCTCTCACCGCCGTGGCCACTCCCGTTGTGGAGCACAGGCTCCAGACGTGCAAGCTCAGCAGCCATGGCTCACAGGCCCAGCCACTCTGCAGCATGTGGGATCTTCCTGGACCGGGGCACAAACCCGTGTCCCCTGCATCGGCAGGCGGACTCTCAACCACTGTGCCACCAGGGAAGCCCACCACATCTTCTTTATCCATTCATCTGTCGATGGGCATTTAGGTTGCTTCCATGACCTGGTTATTGTAAACAGTGCTGCAAAGAACATTGAGGTGCATGTGTCTTTTTGAATTATGGTTTTCTCTGAGTATATGCCCAGTAGTGGAATTGCTGGATCATATGACAATTCTACTTTTAGTTTTTTAAGGAACCTCCATATTGTTCTCCATAGTGGCTGTATCAACTTACATTCCCAACAACAGTGCAAGAGGGTTCCCTTTTCTCCACACCCTCTCCAGCATTTGTTGTTTGTAGATTTTCTGATGATGTCCATTCTAACTGGTGTGAGGTGATACCTCATTGTAGTTTTGATTTGCATTTCTCTAATAATTAGTGATGTTGAGCAGTTTTTCATGTGCTTCTTGGCCATCGGCATGTCTTCTTTGGAGAAATGTCTGTTTAGGTCTTCTGCCGATTTTTGGATTGGGTTGTTTGTTTTTTAATATTGAGCTGCATGAGCTGTTTAATATTTTGGAGATAAATCCTTTGTCCATTGATTCGTTTGCAAATATTTTCTCCAATTCTGAGGGTTGTCTTTTCATCTTGTTTATGGTTTCCTTTGCTGTGCAAAAGCTTTGAAGTTTCATTAGGTCCCATTTGTTTATTTTTGTTTTTATTTCCATTACTCTAGGAGATGGATCAAAAAAGATCTTGCTGTGATTTATGTCAAAGAGTGCTCTTCCTATGTTTTCCTCTAGGAGTTTTATAGTGTCCGGTCTTACATTTAGGTCTCAAATCCATTTTGAGTTGATTTTTCTGTATGGTGTTAGGGAGTGTTCTAATTTCATTCTTTTACATGTAGCTGTCCAGTTTTCCCAGCACACTTATTGAAGAGACTGTCTTTTCTCCATTGTATATCCTTGTCTCCTTTGTTATAGATTAGTTGACCATAGGTGTGTGGGTTTATCTCTGGGCTTTCTATCTTGTTCCATTGATCTGTTTCTGTTTTTGTACCAGTACCATATTGTCTTGATTACTGTAGCTTTGTAGTATAGTCTGAAGTCAGGGAGCCTCATTCCTCCAGCTCCACTTTTTTCCCTCAAGATTGCTTTCACTATTCGGGGTCTTTAGTGTCTCCATACAAATTTAAAGATTTTTTGTCTAGTTCTGCAAAAAACGCCATTGGTAATTTGATCGGGATTGCATTGAATCTGTAGATTGCTTTGGGTAGTATAGTCATTTTCACAATATTGATTCTTCCAATCCAGGAACATGGTATATCTCTCCATCTGTTTGTATCATCTTTAATTTCTTTCATCAGTGTCTTATAGTTTTCTGCATACAGGTCTTTTGTCTCCTTAGGTAGGTTTATTCCTAGATATTTTACTCTTTTTGTTGCAGTGGTAAATGGGAGTGTTTTCTTAATTTCACTTTCAGATTTTTCATCATTAGTGTACAGGAATGCAAAAGATTTCTGTACATTAATTTTGTATCCTGCTACTTTACCAAATTCATTGATTAGCTCTAGTGGTTTTCTGGTAGCATCTTTAGGATTCTCTATGTATAGTATCATGTCACCTGCAAACAGTGACAGTTTTACTTATTTTCCAATTTGTATTCCTTTTATTTCTTTTTCTTCTCTGATTGCCGTGGCTAAGACTTCCAAAACTGTGTTGAATGAGTGGAGAGAGTGGGCAACCTTGTCTTGTTCCTGATCTTAGTGGAAATGCTTTCAGTTATTCACCATTCAGGACAATGTTGGCTATGGGTTTCTCATATATGGCCTTTATTATGTTGAGGAAAGTTCCCTCTATGCCTACTTTCTTCAGGGTTTTTATCATAAATGGGTGTTGAATTTTGTCAACAGCTTTTTCTGCATCTATTTAGATGATCATATCGTTTTTGTTCTTCAATTTGTTAATATGGTTTATCACATTGACTGATTTGCATATATTGAAGAATCCTTGCATCCCTGGGATAACTCCCACGTGATCATGGTGTATGATCCTTTTAATGTGTTGTTGGATTCTGTTTGCTAGTATTTTGTTGAGGATGTTTGCATCTGTATTCATCAGTGATATTGGTCTGTAATTTTCTATTTTTGTAGTATCTTTGTCTGGTTTTGGTATCAGGGTGATGGTGGACTCATAGAATGAGTTTGGGAGTGTTCCTTCCTCTGCAATATTTTGGAAGAGTTTGAGAAGGATAGGTGTTAGCTCTTCTCGAAATATTTGATAGAATTCACCTGTGAAGCCTTCTGGTCCTGGACTTTTGTTTGTCGGAAGATTTCTTTTTTTTTTTTTTTTTTTGCTGTACGTGGGCCTCTCACTGTTGTGGCCTCTCCCATTGCAGAGCATACGCTCCGGACGTGCAGTCTCAGTGGCCATGGCTCAGAGGCCTAGCCGATTTGTAGCATGTGAAATCTTCCCAGACTGGGGCATGAACCTGTGTCCCCTGCATCGGCAGGCGGACTCTTAACCACTGAGCCACCAGGGAAGCTGTGTTGAAAGATTTTAAATCACAGTTTCAATTTCATTACTTGTGATTGGTCTGTTCATATTTTCTATTTCTTCCTGATTCAGTCTTGGAAGGTTATACCTTTCTAAGAACTTCACCATTTCTTCCAGCTTGTCCATTTTATTGGCATACAGTTGCTTGTAGTAGTCTCTTAGGATGCTTTGTATTTCTGCAGTGTCTGTTGTAACTTCTCCTTTTTCTTTTCTAATTTTATTGATTTGAGTCCTCTCCCTCTTTTTCTTGATGAGTCTGACTAATGGGTTATCAATTTTGTTTATCTTCTCAAAGTGCCAGCTTTTAGTTTTATTGATCTTTGCTATTTTCTTTGTTTCTATTTCATTTGTTTCTGCTCTGATCTTTATGATTTCTTTCCCTCTGCTAACTTTGGGTTTTGTTTGTTCTTCTTTCTCTAGGTCCTTTAGGTGTAGTGTTAGATTGTTTATCTGAGATTTTTCTTGTTACTTGAGGAAGGCTTGTATTGGTATAAACTTCCCTCTTAGAACTGCTTTTGCCTCATCCCATACGTTTTGGATCGTTGTGTTTTCATTGTCATTTGTCTGTAGGTATTACTTGATTTCCCTTTGATTTCTTCAGTGATCTCTTGGTTATTTAGTAACCTATTGTTTAGCCTCCATGTGTTCGTGTTTTTTACGATTTTTTCCCTGTAATTGATTTCTAATCTCATAGTGTTGTGGTCAGAAAAGATGCTTGATATGATTTCAATTTTCTTAAATTTACCGAGGCTTGATTTGTGACCCAAGATGTGATCTATCCTGGAGAATGTTCTGTGTGCACTTGAGAAGAAAGTGTAATCTGCTGGTTTGGGATGGAATGTCCTATAAATATCAGTTAAATCTATCTGGCCTATTGTGTTATTTAAAGCTTCTGTTTCCTTATTTATTTTCCCTTTGGATGATCTGTCCATTGGTGTAATTGAGGTGTTAAAGTCCCCTACTATTATTGTGTTACTGTTGATTTCCTCTTTTATAGTTTTTAGCAGTTGCATTATGTATTGAGGTGCTCCTATGTTGGGTGCATATATATTTATAATTGTTATATTTTCTTCTTGGATTGATCCCCTGATCATTATATAGTGTCCTTCCTTGTCTCTTGTAACATTCTTTATTTTAAAGTCTATTTTATCTGATATGAGTATTGCTACTCCAGCTTTCTTTTGATTTCCATTTGCATGGTATATCCTTTTCCATCCCCTCACTTTCAGTCTGGATGTGTCCCTAGGTCTGAAGTGGGTCTCTTGGAGACAGCATATATATGGGTCTTGTTTTTGTACCTATTCAGCGAGCCTGTGTCTTTTGGTTGGAGCATTTAATCCATTCACGTTTAAGGTAATTATCAATATGTATGTTCCTATGACCATTTTCTTAATTGTTTTGGGTTTGTTTTTGTAAGCCCTTTTCTTCTCTTGTGTTTCCCACTTAGAGAAGTTCCTTGAGAATTTGTTGTAGAGCTGGTTTGGTGGTGCTGAATTCTCTTAGCTTTTGCTTGTCTGTAAGGCTTTTGATTTCTCCATCGAATCTGAATGAGATCCTTGCCGGGTAGAGTAATATTGGTTGTAGGCTCTTCCCTTTCATCACTTTAATTATATCATGCCACTCCCTTCTGGCTTGTAGAGTTTCTGCTGAGAAATAAACTGTTAACCTTATAGGAGTTCGCTTGTATGTTATTTGTCATTTTTCCCTTGCTGCTTTCAGTAATTTTTCTTTGTCTTTAATTATTAGCAGTTTGATTACTATGTGTCTCGGTGTGTTTCTCCTTGGGTTTTTCCTGTATGGGACTCTCTCTGCTTCTTGGACTTGGGTGGCTATTTCCTTTCCCATGTTAGAGAAACTTTCAATTATAATCTCTTCAAATATTTTCTCTGGTCCTTTCTTTCTCTCTTCTCCTGGGACTCCTATAATGCAAATGTTGTTGCATTTAATGTTGTCCCAGAGGTCTCTGAGGCTGTCTTCATTTCTTTTCATTCCTTTTTCTTTATTCTGTTCCACAGCAGTGAATTCCACCATTCTGTCTTCCAGATCATTTATCCGTTCTTCTGCCTCAGTTATTCTGCTATTGATTCCTTCTAGTGTAGTTTTCATTTCAGTTATTGTATTGTTCATCTCTCTTTGTTTATTCTTTAATTCTTCTAAGTCTTTGTTAAACATTTCTTGCATCCTCTTGATCTTTGCCTCCATTCTTTTTCTGAGGTCCTAGATTATCTTCACTATCATTATTCTGAATTCTTTTTTCTGGAAGGTTTCCTATCTCCACTTCATTTAGTTGTTTATGGGGGGTTTTATCTTGTTCCTTCATCTGGTACATAGCCCTCTGCCTTTTCATCTTGTCTGTCTTTCTGTGAATGTGGTTTTTGTTCCACAGGCTGCAGGATTGTAGTTCTCCTTGATTCTGCTGTCTGCCCTCTGGTGGATAAGGCTATCTAAGAAGCTTGTGCAAGTTTCTTGATGGGAGGGACTGGTGGTGGGTAGAGCTGACTGTTGCTCTGGTGGGCAGAGCTCAGTAAAACTTTAATCCGTTTGACTGCTGAAGGGTGGGGCTGTGTACCCTCCCTGTTGGTTGTTTGGCCTGAGGCAACACAAACCTGGAGCCTACCTGGGCTCTTTGGTGAGGCTAATGGCAAACTCTGGGAAGGTTCACCCCAAAGAGTCCTTCCCAGAACTTCTGCTGCCAGTGTCCTTGTCCCCACGGTGAGCCACAGCCACCCCCGCCTCTGCAGGAGACCCTCCAACACTAGCAGGTAGTTCTGGTTCCGTTTCCCCTGGGGTCACTGCTCCTTCCCCTGGGTCCTGATGTGCACACTACTTTGTGTGTGCCCTCCAAGTGTGGAGTCTCTGTTTCCCCAAGTCCTGTTGAAGTCCTGCAATCAGTTCCCACTAGCCTTCAAAGTCTGATTCTCTAGGAATTCCTCCTCCCATTGCCAGACTCCCAGGTTGGGAAGCCTGATGTTGGGCTAAGAACCTTCACTACTGTGGGTGGACTTCTGTGGTATAAGTGTTGTCCGGTCTGTGATTCACCCACCAAGCAGTTATGGGATTTGAATTTACTGTGATTGTGCCCCTCCTACCCTCATTGTGGCTTCTCCTTTGTCTTTGGATGTGGGGTATCCTTTTGGTGAGTTCCAGTGTCTTCCTGTCGATGATTGTCCAGCAGCTAGTTGTGATTCTGGTGTTCTCGCAAGAGGGAGTGAGAGCACATCCTTCTACTCTGCCATGTTGGTTCTGATTTTTCAGTCCCTTGTCTTTTTTCCCCCGTGACATTGACTTTTTTTAAGAGACCAGGTCAGTTGTCCAGTAAAATGTTTCACATTCTGAATCTGCTTTTATGTGGCATTATTTTACTCAAATACACAAATTTAAAACTTTTAAATATTTAAACGTGTCAAACATTTTATTACTTATGGTCCTGGATTTGGTTTCATTTTTAGAAAGGCCTTTCCCATTACAATTACATAAATGTGTTTCTCTATTATTTTCCAGTACTTCTATCACTTCAGGTTTTACACTTAAATCTGTAACCATCTTATTTTGGTAAAATTGTGAACAGATTTCTTAATAGATTTACCATGATACTTATGAGAATTTAGTAAATTATTAGGTGATGACATCGACAACCAATTTTGTGTGTAATAGTAACATGAATAAACATTTATTTAATGCAACAATAAATCATACAGGTAATGTTATTTGAGTGTCATATATTTATTTTCTTTGTCAGGTTTCAGATATTGCATCAAACAGAAACTGCATCAAACAGAGGGAAAGATTGTGAGTCAGATTACAAAATAATCAGTATTTAATTTTGTGTCCACAGTTTATTCTATTTCATTATTTTCCCCCAGAAGACTCACTAGTATTCTTCAAAATAGTGGAGTCCATAATTCCGTTCATAGTGAGTGATGATTTCAAATACAGTTCATTTAAATGAAAATGAGAAGAGGAAACAGAGCCATTACCTCCAAACTCACTACTTACACAGAATGTAAATTGGAATTATGTATCAATGAAGAATTTCTATCATCATATAAACCACTCCATTCCTACTTGTACATTGGATGGTAATATTTCCAACATCTTCATAATTAGGACTGAGATTCTTTCTGACAGGATTTTCCTGATCATTATGTTATAATTTAGCTAACTTTAAAGGAGAATTAAGTTACCTCTTTCTTATGAAGCATCCTGACTTATGTTTACATGTGTTTAATATTAGATTTGGTTTACTGAAGGGCAGTAGCCAATGATGGGAAATACTTAAGGTAAAATTCTTTGTAATTTTTATAAGTACCAGATGAGAAGCTGTGGTTTGTAATCTCAGAAAACCTGACTTTCAAAATATCTGCTCACCAGAAAGGTAAAATTAAAAAGAGAGACAGTACCAAGCTTTGGTGAGAGGAATTTCTATATCTTGGGAGTATAATTGGTACTTCAAAAACACATGGCTAAAAAACCGCCCAAAAAAGCAAAAAAAAACCCCCATGGCTTTATTTATTCAAGCTAAATATACACCTATCCTATGATCCAGCATTTACCCCTAGGCATTTCCCCAAGAGAATGGAAAACCTATGTCTACCAAAACATAATATACGAGAGTATTCATAGCAGCTTTATTCATAACAGCCCCAAACTGGAAACAACTCAAAGTCATTCAACAGGAAAATGGATAAATTGTAATACATTCATACAATGAAATATTTTACAGCAATTAAAAAAATTACTGCTGCACGCAACACATGGATGCATATCACAGATATGCTGTATGATTTCATTTACATGAACTTGAAGAACTGGCAAAACTAATCTATGGTGATAGAAAGCAGAATAGTGGTTATTTACCTCTTGGGGATGAGTATGAGTGAGAAGAGTCATGAGGGAAACTTTTGGGGAGCTGGGAATGTTCTGCATCTTGATCTAGGTGGTGTTTATTCACATGTAGGAATTAAATAAACTGTACACTTAAGACTAGTGCATTAACTCACTATTCTGCCTCATATGAGAAAAAAATTCTGTTGTTGATGGTTTTAACTGTATGAAGGTTAGAATAAATATATTCAAGTTTCTTCCAGCTTAGAAGAAATCCTTAATCCTGTGTCCCCTCCTGGTACCTTCCTATCTCTGTCCTTTCCTTTATAGTCAAAGTTCTTTCAAAGATGTCTATATTCACTTTTTTATTTCTAATCTCCCAACCACTTGCTTCAACCACTGTCCTCTTATCTCTCCTGAAACCCTTTCCAAGTTCCTGTTATACTTGCTATCAAATCTAATGGACAACTTTTTGTTATTTTTTGACCTCTCTGGAGCATTCCACACTCTTGACTTCTTCCTCCTCCTTGAAATTCTTTCTTGTTTCTGTTCCGCTGCCTTCTTATTTTTATTCCTACCTCTGAGGGTGCTGCTTCTTAGTCTCCTGTGCTGACTCTCTTACCTGTCTGTCCTTAATTTTGGTGTTCCTCAAGGTTTTGCCCTGGCCCACCTTACCCATTCCCATGTATTTTTGACAGATTCGCGGGAGGGTGTGAGCTCTACATCCTTCTACACCTTGATCTGCTCCCCGCCCCCACAGAGTAAACTTCCTAAAATACAAACTTGATCATATTATTCCTTTGTTTAAAACTCTTCAATGGCTCCCCATTGCCCTTAGGATAAAACCAGCCGCTTAATATGGCTTACAACATGGCTCTTGATTACCTCTCCTGCCTAATCGCTCTCTTCTGCTCACTGATTACTACACCACAGCCCTATATTAAAATTACTTGTTCTAAGATGTGCCATCATTTCTGGCATCTCAGGGCCTTTGCACATGCTCTTCCACTGGCTGTCACACTTTTCTCAACTCCTTTATCCTCTCCAATTCCTATACATGCTTAAAGTCTCAGATGTCAACATCATTTTCTTTGGGAAATTCTCCCTAAAATCCATAACCTGCATTAAGTGCCATCCCTGTGAGATAACTTATCCCTCGGATGACATGTGTCATGCTGTATTATCATTGCTTGTTTGCTCCTCTCTATCTCCCACTTCAGTGTAAGCTTGATGGGCACAGGGGCTGTAACTTGTTCACTTTTGTGCCCCAGTGCCTGATACAGTAACTGACACATTGGCTTAATATTTGTTAAGTGAAGAATAAGCCAACCATTTTTAAAGTACTATATTTTAAACATCATTAGTGTATTTATATGCATAACTGTGCTACTAACAGGAAGTAGTGAATCAGAGGTGTCTAAAGCATCATCTTTTTGGCATTTCTGGAAAGGGAACTCGATTCAATTTTTTTTTTTTTTAAATACTCAAAGTCCACTGGTTGTAGAGAGATACCAAAGACTTGATTTTGGCCACAGAAACTAAAACGTAAAGTTTATGATTGAAGACCATGGTTTAAAGGCTTCTGCCCTTCCCCTTTCTCTGTTCTTTACAGGAAGGATAGAGTGGGTACCCTTTTCTCTGCCCTCCACACTCTCCACGTTTGCCTGAGCACTGATGCCCTGGGAACAACTCCTCTCCCTGCTCCACTCATGCAGCTCCTATATATCTGTCATTTTCTTTCATGAACCTGCTTCCCTAGACACAGTAATTGATAGAGGTGGCCAGCAGACTTACGCTGTTTCATCACAGTACCCATCCCTTGCCCCCAACTGATTAACCAAGAGGTGGGAGAGAATCTGTTCTGTCTCCAAGATTTCTTTTTTTCACTTTCTCTCCAGGTGGAGGGAGCTAGTCTTGAGTGAGGGGATGAACTGTCACAGAGATGACAGAGACTCCTCATGGTGTTTAAGTTCTGGATTCAGTTATTATGCAAGTTATTCCTGAAAGGACAGGGACCTCCCTATCCTTCCTACACCTGATTTCAACACTTTCATAGAGTTCTTGTGCCAATTAATTCTCTCTCTCTTTTTTTAAACATCTTTATTGGAGTCTAATTGCTTTACAATGGTGTGCTAGTTGCTGCTGTATAACAAAGTGAATCAGCTATACGTACACATATATCCCCCTATCCCCTCCCTCTTGCGTCTCCCTCCCACCCTCGCTATCCCACCCCTCTAGGTGGTCACAAAGCACCGAGGTGATCTCCCTGTGCTATGTGGCTGCTTCCCACTAGCTATCTATTTTACATTTGGTAGTGTATATATGTCAATGTTACCCTCTCACTTCGTCCCAGCTTACCCTTCCCCCTCCCTGTGTCCTCAAGTCCATTATCTACGTCTGCATCTTTATTCCTGTCCTGCCTCTAGGTTTTTCAGAACAAGTTTTTTTTAAATTTTTTTTTAGATTCCATATATATGTGTTAACATAAGGTATTTGTTTTTCTCTTTCTGAGTTACTTCAGTCTGTATGACAGACTCTAGGTCCATCCACCTCACTACAAATAACTCAATTTCATTACTTTTTATGGCTGAGTAATATTGCATTGTATATATGTGCGACATCTTCTTTATCCACTCATCTGTCGATGGACACTTAGGTTACTTCCATGTCCTGGCTATTGTAAATAGAGCTGCAATGAACATTGTGGTACATGACTCTTTTTGAATTATGGTTTTCTCAGGGTATATGCCCAGTAGTGGGATTGCTGGGTCATATGGTAGTTCTCTTTTTAGTTTTTTAAGGAACCTCCATACTGTTCTCCATAGTGGCTGTAGCAATTTACATTCCCACCAACAGTGCAGGAGGGTTCCCTTTTCTCCACACCCTCTCCAGCATTTATTGTTTGTAGAGTTTTTGATGATGGCCATTCTGACCGGTGTGAGATGATATCTCATTGTAGTTTTGATTTGCATTTCTCTAATGATTAATGATGTTGAGCATCCTTTCATGTGTTTGTTGGCAATCTGTATATCTTCTTTGGAGAAATGTCTATTTAGGTCTTCTGCCCATTTTTGGATTAGGTTGTTTGCTTTTTTGATATTGAGCTGCATGAGCTGCTTGTAAATTTTGGAGATTAATTCTTTGTCAGTTGCTTCACTTGTAAATATTTTCTCCCATTCTGAGGGTTGTCTTTTCCTCTTGTTTATGGTTTCTTTTGCTGTGCAAAACATTTTAAGTTTCATTAGGTCCCATTTGTTTATTTTTGTTTTTATTTCCATTTCTCTAGGAGGCGGGTCAAAAAGGATCTTGCTGTGATTTATGTCATAGAGTGTTCTGCCTGTTTTCCTCTAAGAGTTTTATAATGTCTGGCCTTACATTTAGGTCTTTAATCCATTTTGAGTTTATTTTTGTTTATGCTGTTAAGGACTGTTCTAATTTCATTCTTTTACATGTAGCTGTCCAGTTTTCCCAGCACCACTTATTGAAGAGGCTGTCTTTTCTCCATTGTATATTCTTGCCTCCTTTATCCTAGGTTAGTTCAGTGTTGGTTTCTGTCCCTCATAATTGAAAGAATTTTATCTAATTTACAGTGAAATGTTTCTCTCTTTGCTGATACTGCTACAAGAAAGCTCCCCAAACATCTCATAATCTGGTCAAGTAATCAATACACAAACTATGGATAATATGGTCCAATCCTACCAGCAGATGTCTTTCCTAGCATAAACCTTGTGTGTGTATCCACAGAGTGATTCCTCCTCCATTTTACTTGTTCAGAGGGTGACTCTTTGTGAAAAATTCTTGTCATTACCCTATTTCTGGCTCTAAAATGTTGATTATTTTCAATGTGTTTTTCTGATGTATGTTAACTCTCCTCAGTTTTCTAATACTTTTATACTGATGTTTCTTGTGCAAAGTAAAAAGGACTTTGCTTAGAGTTATAATGGTTTTTGTGTATTTGGCCACACTTAAGTAGACTTTCTATGTTTAAGACATGTTCTATTGAAAGAGTTATATATTTTCCTGCATATGTCATATGTATTCAAAGCATTTTCCATTTAACTACTATGAAATTCCAATGTAGTACCACTTATAAAATGGGGATATGCCTCCTGTTATGGATCAGAATTAGGACATTACTTCCACATGGAAGGAAATGTTTGGAATGAGTTAAAAGGGTTTTCCCCCAGCACTGACTTCGGAGCCATATGGGACCAAAAAGGAATGATGCATGTACAAGAGACAAGTATCATATGCTTAGTAACTTTGTACTTATTTATTTTTTGTTCTTTTTTTTTATATATTGGAGTATAGTTGATTAACAATGTTGTGCTAGTTTCAGGTGTACAGCAAAGTGATTCAGTTATACATATATCTATTCTTTTTCAAACTTTTTCCCATTTAAGTTATCACAGGTTATTGAGCAAGAGTTCCCTGTGCAATACAGTAGGTCCCTGTTGCTTATCTATTTTAAATATAGCAGTGTGTACATGTCAATCCCAAACTCCCAATCTGTCCCTTCCCCCCCACCCTCCCCCCCGGTAACCATAAGTTCATTCTCTAAGTCTGTGAGTCTGTTTCTGTTTTGTAAATTAGTTCACTTGTATCATTTTATTTTTTAGATTCTGCATATAAGCGATATCATTTGATATTTGTCTTTCTCTGTCTGACTTGCTTCACTTAGTATGATAATCTCCAGGTCCATCCATGTTGCTGCATATGGCATTATTTCATTCTTTTTAATGGCTGAGTAATATTCCATTGTATATATTATATGTACCACATCTTCTTTATACATTCATCTGTGGATGGACATTTAGGTTACTTTCATGTCTTGGCTATTGTAAACAGCACTGCAATGAACACTGGGGTGCGTGTATCCTTTCAAAGCATGTTTTTCTCCAGATACATGCCCAGAAGTGGGATTGCTGGATCATATGGTAGCTCTATTTTTAGTTTCTTAAAGAAACTAAACAGTGTAGGAGGGTTCCCTTTTCTCCACACCCTCTGCAGAATTTATTGTTTGTAGACTTTTTGATGATGGCTATTCTGACTGGTGTGAGGTGATATCTTATTGTATTATAGTTTTGATTTGCAGCATTCATTCATTTTTGTGATGAAAATGTGGTGCCGTAAAATGCTGATGAATTCTAGGCACAGAATTCAGGTTATTCAATTCATGGTGCTGGAAGGGACATGGAAATTGGATACAAAAGAAATTGTGTATGTTACCTTTCATTGGTAAATCAAGTGATACTCACATGGGAAATAAAGAGTTAACAGCAGGCCAGGGACTCCCGCCTTCCTTACTAGGGGAAAAGGATTGACCACAGCCAGAGATACTTATAAACATGTTGATGGTACTTATTAGTGGAAAGATACCCAAGAGTCCTTATCTGAAATACTAATGCTTTTTGGCAGCATAGACCTGGTCTGTCTAGAATGTGTATTCTAAATAAGCCAGCAGTTTATGGCTTGATGTGGCAAGGCTGGCTGGAGATTGAGAGGGAGTCATGTAAGCATTTTCTGTCCAACTAAAGGAGTATAAAACTGGGAACCCCAAAATCAAGATTATGGGTTTTGTTTTGTGTGTGTGAGAACAACATGTTCACATAAATTGTTCAGAACTCAGTTGTCAATCTGAAACCAAAACATATCCTAATGCAGGAAAAAGGGACAGTTTTGGGAAGCTGTGTCTGATGGACTCAGGCTTCTCCAGAAAGGAATAGGTATCATCTGTGATGAGTTCTTGTCAGTATGCTTTGTGTCACTTGTAAAGCTTGGTGTTGGGTAAGATGTATGATACTCAGGAGCCTGCTCTGATCTTTCAACTCTTTGGCTCACATATCATGTATACACAAGAGACAAGAAGTTGATGAATGTGGCATAACAGAACAGAGAAAGAGTATAGATTATTTACAAAAATAGTGCTGTGAAAATTGGTTAAAATTTAGAAATAAATGGTTCCTACTCTGGATTATATACTAGAACAAAAAATAAAAAAGGAAAAATCATTAAAAAATAGAATGAAATAGAAAATGTATGAAAATATTTCTGATTTTGACTTAGGGAAGCTCTTTCTAAGCCAAAAAAACACAAAAGATGAGCTAGCAGAGAAAAGATTGATAGACAAATAATACACTGAGGAAATGTATTTGCACTGCATTTAACAAAAGTAGATTTAGTATATTAAGAGTTAAAAAGCACCGAAAAAAATTAATACCACTGTAGGAAAAGGGCAAAAGTGATGAACAAGTAATGGCCAAATGCAAAAATATAAATTATCAATGAACATAAGTACAACTACATTACTTATCAAGAAAACTCAAAATAAATTTAAAAATAATTATTATTTTCTACTACATTGGCCACGCTTAAGAGTAATGTTAACATTCTTATGGTTGGAACTGAATGTGGCAGCCACAGGAGAGAGAACATGCTGTGAGGAGTGCAGCGAGCTCAGGGCCTCTGGCTGCTGTACCTCTGGGATCCACCCAGGTGTGCATGCCAATGCCACATTCTGCAGAGCTCCTAGCAAGTGACAGAGCACAGTGGCCACTAGAACTGGACCACGCCTGCCCAATGCAAGATTCCTCTAAAAGGTCATCTTTGCTCAAGGGCTGCTCGTTGGCCTGGCTGAGAATTTTTCAGTGCTGCACTTCAGTGCATTGCTAACTTCATGCTGAAGAAAATCAATTAGTACAATCTTTCTGGAAGTCATTATAGTAATACTCTTTGACCCACCTTTCACTTCTAGAAATTGACACTAAGGAAATTAACAGATATATTTATAAATTTTATGCAGGATTATCTGACAGTATTATTTATAATTGAAAAAAGTGAAAAGAAACTAATAAAGGATTGGATAAATTATAATATCTTATAAAATAAAACAGTATATATGGTCTTAATTTTAAAGATATGGGATATTACTTATTATATTTATTAATGTAAAAAAGTTTACAAGGGGTACAAGTTTATTATAATATATATGTAGGGCTTCCCTGGTGGTGCACTGGTTGAGAGTCTGCCTGCCAATGCAGGGGATGCGGGTTCGTGCCCCGGTCCGGGAGGATCCCACATGCCTCAAAACGGCTAGGCCCGTGAGCCATGGCTGCTGAGCCTGCGCGTACAGAGCCTGTGCCCCACAATGGGAGGGGCCACAACAGTGAGAGGCCCGTGTACCGCAAAAAAAAAAAAAAAGTAAAAAAAAATATATATATATATGTAGACAAAAGAAGAAAGTAATATTCAAGGATGTAATTTTAATTTTCTTCTTTGTGCTTTCCCTTTTAATTTCTAAATTCTGCAATGAACACATTACATTATGGTAAAAATACATGTTACTTAAATTATGCCTATATAGGCATTTAAAAAACAGGAAAAATACCAAGATATAATTAGCAGTTATTCTTTGAGTGATGATATTATGACTAATATTTCTTCTTTACTCTCCTGAATTTTTAAAATTTTCTAATATTAAAAATAATTTTCATTAAAATTAGATTTTACTAATTTTTTAAAACAATGCAAATCAATTTAAAATGGTGCTTGAACAATTGTACATCTGTATTCAAAAATATAAACTCAGCCTATGCATCATACTTTATACAAAACTTAGCTGAACATGGATCACAGACACAAATATAAAACATAAAACTATAAAAATTTTAAAGGAAAACATAGGAGAAAGTCCTTGATGTTTTACATGAGACAAAGAGGTTTAAACAAGACACCAAAAACATGATTCAAAAAAGAAAAATTGATAAATTTAAGTTCATCAAAATAATTTTTAAATTGTTCTGTGAAAGACACTGTTAAGAAATGGAATAGAGGGCAGACAGCAGAAGCAAGAAGAACTACAATCCTGCAGCCTGGTTTTTGTGGAACAAAAACCACATTCACAGTAAGATAGACAAGATGAAAAGGCAGCGGGCTATATACCAGATGAAGGAACAAGATAAAACCCCAGAAAAACAACTAAATGAAGTGGAGATAGGAAACCTTCCAGAAAAAGAATTCAGAATAATGATAGTGAAGATGATCCAGGACCTCAGAAAAAGAATTGAGGCAAAGATCGAGAAGATGCAAGAAATGTTTAACAAAGACTTAGAAGAATTAAAGAACAAACAAGGAGAGATGAACAATACAAAAACTGAAATGAAAATTACACTAGAAGGAATCAATAGCAGAATAACTGAGGCAGAAGAACGGATAAATGACCTGGAAGACAGAATGGTGGAATTCACTGCTGTGGAACAGAATAAAGAAAAAAGAATGAAAAGAAATGAAGACAGCCTAAGAGACCTCTGGGACAACATTAAATACAACAACATTCGCATTATAGGGGTCCCAGAAAGAGAAGAGAGAAAGAAAGGACCAGAGAAAATACTTGAAGAGATTATAGTCGAAAATTTCCCTAACATGGGAAAGGAAATAGCCACCCAAGTCTGGGAAGTGCAGAGAGTCCCACAGAGGAAAAACCCAAGGAGAAACACACTGAGACACATAGTAATCAAATTGGCAAAAATTAAACAAAATGAAAAATTATTGAAAGCAGCAAGGGAAAAACGACAAATAACATACAAGGGAACTCCTATAAGGTTAACAGCCGATCTCTCAGGAGAAACTCTACAAGCCAGAAGGGAGGGGCATGATATAATTAAAGTGATGAAAGGGAAGAACCTACAACCAAGATTACTCTACCCGGCAAGGATCTCATTCAGATTCGATGGAGAAATCAAAAGCCTTACAGACAAGCAAAAGCTAAGAGAATTCAGCACCACCAAACCAGCTCTACAACAAATGCTCAAGGAACTTCTCTAAGTGGGAAACACAAGAGAAGAAAAGGACCTACTAAAACAAACCCAAAACAATTAAGAAAATGGTCATAGGAACATGCATATCGATAATTACCTTAAACGTGAATGGATTAAATGCTCCAACCAAAAGACACAGGCTCGCTGAATAGGTACAAAAACAAGACCCATATATATGCTGTCTCCAAGAGACCCACTTCAGACCTAGGGACACATCCAGACTGAAAGTGAGGGGATGGAAAAAGATATTCCATGCAAATGGAAATCAAAAGAAAGCTGGAGTAGCAATACTCATATCAGATAAAATAGACTTTAAAATAAAGAATATTGCAAGAGACAAAGAAGGACAGTACATAATGATCAGGGGAATCAATCCAAGAAGAAAATATAACAATTATAAATATATATGCACCCAACATAGGAGCACCTCAATACATAATGCAACTGCTAAAAACTATAAAAGAGGAAATCGACAGTAACACAATGATAGTGGGGGACTTTAACACCTCACTTACACCAATGGACAGATCATCCAAAATACAAATATATAAGGAAACAAAAGCTTTAAGTGACACAATAGACCAGATAGATTTAATTGCTATTTATAGTACATTCCATCCAAAACAGCAGATTACACTTTCTTCTCAAGTGCACACGGAACATCCTCCAGGATAGATCACATCTTGGGTCACAAATCAAGCCTCGGTAAATTTAAGAAAATTGAAATCATATCAAGCATCTTTTCTGACCACAACGCTATGAGATTAGAAATCAATTACAGGGAAAAAATCGTAAAAAACACGAACACATGGAGGCTAAACAATAGGTTACTAAATAACCAAGAGATCACTGAAGAAATCAAGGAGGAAATAAAAACATACCTAGAAACAAATGACAATGAAAACATGATGATCCAAAACCTATGGGATGCAGCAAAAGCAGTTCTAAGAGGGAAGTTTATAGCTATACAAGCCTTCCTCAAGTAACAAGAAAAATCTCAAATAAACAATCTAACCCTACACCTAAAGGACCTAGAGAAAGAAGAACAAACAAAACCCAAAGTTAGCAGAAGGAAAGAAATAAAGATCAAAGCAGAAATAAATGAAATAGAAGCAAAGAAAACAATAGCAAAGATCAATAAAACTAAAAGCTGGTACTTTGAGAAAATAAACAAAATTGATAACCCATTAGCCAGACTCATCAAGAAAAAGAGGGAGAGGACTCAAATCAATAAAATTAGAAAAGAAAAAGGAGAAGTTACAACAGACACTGCAGAAATACAAAGCATCCTAAGATACTACTACAAGCAACTCTATGCCAGTAAAATGGACAACCTAGAAGAAATGGACAAGTTCTTAGAAAGGTATAACCTTCCAAGACTGAACCAGGAAGAAATAGAAAATATGAACAGACCAATCACAAGTAATGAAATTGAAACTGTGATGAAAAATATTCCAGCAAACAAAAGTCCAGGACCAGATGGCTTCGCAGGTAAATTCTATCAAATATTTAGAGAAGACCTAACACCCATCCTTCTCAAATTCTTCCAAAAAATTGCAGAGGAAGGAACACTCCCAAACTCATTCTATGAGTCCACCATCACCCTGATACCCAAACCAGACAAAGATACTACAAAAAAAGAAAATTGCAGACCAATATCACTGATGAATATAGATGCAAAAATCTTCAACAAAATACTAGCAAACAGAATCCAACAATACATTAAAAGGATCATACACCATGATCAAGTGGGATTTATCTTAGGGATTCAAGGATTCTCCAATATATGCAAATCAACCAATGTGATACACCATATTAATAAATTGAAGAATAGAAACCATATGATCATCTCAATAGATGCAGAAAAAGCTTTTGACAAAATTCAACACCATTTATGATAAAAACTCTCCAGAAAGTGGGCATAGAGGGAACCTACCTCAACATATTAAAGGCCATATACGACAAACCCACAGGAAACATTATTCTCAATGATGAAAAACTGAAAGCATTTCCTCTAAGATCAGGAACAAGACAAGGATGTGCACTCTCGCCACTATTATTCAACATAGTTTTGGAAGTTCTAGCCACAGCAATCAGAGAAGAAAAAGAAATAAAAAGAATACAAATTGGAAAAAAAGAAGTAAAACTGTCACTGTTTGCAGATGACATGATACTCTACATACAGAATCCTAAAATTGCCACCAGAAAACTATTAGAGCTAATCAATGAATTTGGTAAAGTTGCAGGATACAAAATTAATGCACAGAAATCTCTTGCATTCCTATACACTATATGATGAAAAATCTGAAAGAGAAATTAAGGAAACACTCCCATTTACCACTGCAACAGAAAGAATAAAATACCTAGGAATAAACCTACCTAGGGAGACAAAGACCTGTATGCAGAAAACTATAAGACACTGATGAAAGAAATTAAAGATGATAAAAACATATGGAGAGATATACCATGTTCTTGGATTAGAAGAAACAACATCGTGAAAATGACTATACTACCGAAAGCAATCTACAGATTCAATGCAATCCCTATCAAATTACCAATGTCATTTCTTATAGAACTAGAAGAAAAAATCTTAAAATTTGTATGGAGACACAGAAGTCTCGAATAGCCAAAGCAGTCTTGAGGGAAAAAAGCGGAGCTGTAGGAATCCGACTCCCTGACTTCTGACTATACTATAAAGCTACAGTAATCAAGACGATATGGAACTGGTACAAAAACAGAAACATAGATCAATGGAACAAGATAGAAAGCCCAGAGATAAACTCACGCACCTATGGTCAACTAATCTATGACAAAGGCGGCAGGGATATACAGTGGAGAAAAGACAGTCTCTTCAATAAGTGATGCTGGCAAAACTGGACAGCTACATGTAAAAGAATGAAATTAGAACACTCCCTAACACCATATCAAAAATAAACTCAAAATGGATTAGAGACCTAAACGTATGACTGGACACTATTAAACTCTTAAAGGAAAACATAGGAAGAACACTCTTTAACATAAATCACAGGAAGATCTTTTGTGATCCACCTCCTAGAGTAATGGAAATAAAAACAAAAATAAACAAATGGGACCTAATGAAACTTCAAAGCTTTTTCACAGCAAAGGAAACCATAAACAAGACGAAAAGACAACCCTCAGAATGGGAGAAAAATATTTGCAAACGAATCAACGGACAAAGGATTAATCTCCAAAATTTACAAGCAGCTCATGCAGCTCAATATGAAAAAAATAAAGAACCCAATCCAAAAATGGGCAGAAGACCTAAATAGACATTCCTCCAAAGAAAATATACAGATTGCCAAGAAACACATGAAAGGATGCTCAACATCACTAATCATTAGAGAAATGCATATCAAAACTAAAATGACGTATCACCTCACACCATTCTGAATGACCATCATCAAAAGATCTACAAACAATAAATGCTGGAAATGGTGTCGAGAAAAGGGAACCCTCTTGTACTGTTGGTGGGAATGCAAATTCATCCAGCCACTTTGGAGAACAGTATGGAGGTTCATTAAAAAATAAAAATAGAATTACCATATGATCCAGCAATCCCACTACTGGGCATACATCCAGAGAAAACCATAATTCAGAAAGACACATGCACCCCAATATTCAGTGCAGCACTATTTACAATAGCCAGGTCATGGAAGCAACCTAAATGCCCATCAACAGACGAATGGATAAAGAAGATGTGGTACATATATAGAATACATAGAATGGAATATTACTCAGCCATAAAAACGAATGAAATTGGGTCATTTGTAGAGATGTGGATGCATCCAGAGACTGTCATACAGAGTGAAGTAAGTCAGAAAGAGAAAAACAAATATTGTATACTAATGCATATATGTGGAACCTAGGGAATGGTACAGATGAACCAGTTTGCAGGGTAGAAATAGCTACACAGATGTAGAGAACAAACGTATGGACATGAAGAGGGGAAAGTGGCAGGGGGTGGGGGTGATGGTGTGATGAATTGGGTGATTGGGATTGACATGTATACACGGATGTGTATAAAATTGATGACTAATAAGAACCTGCTGTATAAAAAAATAAATAAAATAAAATTGAAAAATTAAACTAAATAAATAAATAAATGAATAAATAAAAGAAAGTGAAAATACAAACCTCAGACTGGAAAAAATATTTGCAAATTACGTATTTGACAAAGGAGGCTTATATGGAAAATACAAAGTACTCTCAAAACTCAACCGTTAGAAAACAACCCAATAAAAAAAATAAGCAAAACACTTAACCAGACACTTCACAGAAGAAGATATGTGCATGGCAAATAAGGACATAAAAAATGCTCACGGACTTCCCTGGTGGTGTAGTGGTTAATAATCCACTTGCCAATGCAGAGGATACGTGTTCAAGCCCTGGTCCCAGAAGATCCCACATGCCACAGAGCAACTAAGCCCATGCGCCACAACTACTGTGCCTGTGGTCTACAGCCCGTGTGCCTAGAGCCTGTGCTCTGCAACAAAGAGAATCCACCACAATGAGAAGCCCGAGCACAGCAACAAAGTGTAGCCCCTGCTTGCTGCACTAGAGAAAGCCTGCATGCAGCAACAAAGACCCAACGCAGCCAAAGATAAATAAATTAATTAATTAATGGGAAAAAAAAAGATGCTCAACACCATTGGTCGTTAGGGAAATTCGAATTAAAAACACCAAGTACCTGTATATGCTTTTAGAATGCCTAAAACGAGCAAAAACTAACAATACTAAGTGCTGGCAAGGGTGCAGGGACACTTCAATTCTTATACATGCTGGCTGGAGTGCAAAATGTTACAATCACTTGGGAAAAAGTTTGGCAGCTTCTTATGAGGTTAAATACATAGTACATAATTGCCTCGTGACCCAGACCTTCTACTCCTCGGTATTTACCCAGAATAAATGAAAATTATGTTCACCCAAGAACCTGTATGTCAATGCTTGCAGCAGGCTTATTCATAATCACCCAAACTGGAAATAACCTAGATATCCTTCATTTGGTGGAAGGGTAAACAAATGGTGGTGTATCTGTAAGATGGAACGCTACTGAGCAATAAAAAGGAATGACCATTCAACAACATGGAGGAAGTTCAAGTAGAATCAAGTAGAACCTCAAGGGAGTGAAAGAAGTGAAAGAAGACACAGTTAAAAGGCCACATGCTATATGATTCCATTTACATGACATTTGACAAAGACAAAATTAGAGTAACAAAGAACAGATCAACGTTTGCCAGGGGCTGGGGATTTCCGGAGGGACTGACTATGAAAGGCTGCATGAGAGAATATTTTGGGGTAATTGAACTCTTCTGTATCTTGATGGTGGTGGTGCTTAAATAACTGTATGTATTTGTCAAAACTTATAGAAATGTGCAGCAAAAAAGTAAATTTTACTCTATACAAGTTAAATAAATTTTTAAAAGATAAAAATAAAGTAGGGGCACTAAAATAGAAAAGCTTGGAAAAAGTTAATTGTTGAAGCTGAAAAAATTGTTTTCTATCAAAACAGATCTAACATTAATTAAATTAGCTATATGTATGGTTTAGATTAAGTGGATAAAATAATGCATATTTATTAGGTTTATCAACTTTTAAAATTCACAAACCCACAAGAAAACATGTTAAAGCAGAGGGAAAGAGGAGCTTTATAATTAATCGGTTGAGACAATTATGTCAAAGGCTGTGATCTTTCTCCTCTTCCTTCCCTCTCTCTCCTACTCTTCCCATGTGGCTGCCTTCAGGCATTTAACGCTGCGTGAAGTTTTCCTGTGGGTCTTCATGGACTTTGAAGAGTATATCAGAAAGCTTAGAATAGCAGTTTGACAGACCAGGCAGAGACAGTCTTCATATGATCATCTCTTTTATGGATTCTTGATAAAAGTCAAGAGTCTAACACTAAAACATTTCTCTGAAGGAATATCCAGCATAATCTAGATCAAAATGGTCTGTGATGTAGCTTTCTGGGGATCTGACTTGATCCAGGGATAGAGCTGAGAGAAACTCATGGCTAACCTATTTCTAGGATATCTCTCTTGAATATAAATGATTTAGCCAAGCTTCTAGTGAGAAGTAAAGCTCAGAGACTCCAAAATGAGCAACCCTATCAGGTACAGTAGAACTCTCTTATCCAGTGTCACTGAGACTGGTCATTGTGTGGTTAGTAAGTCAGCTCTAACTCTATATCTTAAACTGTTATTTTAAGCTGAGACGTAATTTTACAGTCATCCACCAGTTTTCTGATGAAAAGCTAAGGTCTTCCCTTTAAATGTGGATTCATTGATTGGGATTCTTCGTCTGACGACAAAACCCCACACCCATAACAATCATCTCCAATTTCCAGTTTCAATTTCTTTAAAGTGCAGCAAGAACTTAAAGACACTTGTGATGCACACCAAGTGCAGAATCCTCCTAAAATTTTATGATTGTTGTTCATAGTGTTTTACAGTTATCTTGTGCATACCTAATTTGATAGTAATTTTCTCTTACCAGCTCACATTTATGGTCACTTTCTAAGGTGTTCAACTACTTAGTTTGTATGTTAACAGCTCTCTTTTTGCCCCTCCTATCTCATCAGTTTACCTAATCAAAATTACAGTGTAAAAATAAACATATTTGGAAACCAACATAACTGACTCTTGATAAGCATACAACTCAACTGGGGTGGGGTGGGGATGTGCAGAAGTCCATGGCATGTATTAGATGCTTGCTAACGTGGGCATTTGGAAGTTCTATAGAGGAAATGGAGAGCTTCCCTTAATCCAGTGGCTCAAGTAAGTGAAGGTCAGTTAAAAGGATACCTATGGAGAACAGTATGGAGGTTCCTTAAAAAACTAAAAATAGAACTACCATATGGCCCAGCAATTCCACTACTGGGCATATACCCTGAGAAAACCATAATTCAAAAAGAGTCATGTACCACAGTGTTCATCGCAGCACTGTTTACAATAGCCAGGACATGGGAGCAACCTAAGTGTCCATCAACAGACGAATGGATAAAGATGTGGCACATATATACAATGGAATATTACTCAGCCATAAAAAGAAATGAAATTGAGTTGTTTGTAGTGAGGTGGATGGACTTAGAGTCTGTCATACAGACTGAAGTAACTCAGAAAGAGAAAAACAAATACCTTATGCTAACACATATATATGGAATCTGAAAAAGAAGAAAAAAAGGTTCTGAAGAACCTAGGGGCAGGGCAGGAATAAAGACAGACATAGAGAATGGACTTGAGGATACGGGGAGGGGGAAGGGTAAGCTGGGACAAAGTGAGAGAGTGGCATGGACATATACACTACCAAATGTTAAACAGATAGCTAGTGGGAAGCAGCCACATAGCACAGGCAGATCAGCTCGGTGCTTTGTGACCACCTAGAGGGGTGGGATAGGGAGGGTAGGAGGGAGACGCAAGAGGGAGGGGATATGGGGATATATGTGTACATATAGTTGATTCACTTTGTTATACAGCAGCAACTAACACAACAATGTAAAGCAATTATACCTCAATAAAGATGTTAAAAATAAAAGGAAGGATACCTATAGTAGCTGAAATGTAGATATTCTGTGCTGTTGGTTGACAGATGACATGACATGTATGCTTTATACACATTTTTTTTGAAAGTTAAAGTGTGTGATATGTATTCCTTGCCTTGATGAGAAATCAACCCCTCGAACAAAGATAAATTGCAGGAATAAGTGCAAACAGGATTAAGATTTTCATACTACTACTACTACACATATTTGGATTTTTTAAAATTGTGAGTGTACATGGCAATGAACACCAGAAGGAACATAATCATCGTGGTTAACATAATTTCTTTTTCTTCATGCTGTCCTCTCCCAGGATATCTGATGCTTAAAAGGTCCCTCTCAGAATTTTCTTATTTCTCCTCTTCCTCACCATGATCATCACTTCCTGCTCCCACTTGAGGTTTGCCCACAGAAATCAGAAATATCTTGTTTTTACTGTTACGACTACAGGTTTCTGTCTTTAAACGTGGCCCTGTTCCAAGATTATGATCCAGTTTTTGGCTGTTCCTTGATATTTAATGAGGATATTACCTACCTGAAGAGACTTCTGGACTCCAGTTCTGAAAGCCCTGCTATACAGGGCAAGGCTATTTTGACTTTGAGAGTTACAAATTATCCTTTTCTGCAAAATAGAGAAAAGGATAAATTGGTACCTCTATAGCATTTTTTTTTTCAATCATGACTGCACCCCAAAGGCTTGTCTATATGGACACTCTAGACAACTAAGTCTCTGAATTTTTTTGGGTTTTACATTTTGATTCCCAAGACTCTCTTCCAAAAGACTAGATTTTTGGGCTTTCCTGGTGGCACAGTGGTTAAGAATCCGCCTGCTGATGCAGGAGACATGGGTTCCAGCCCTGGTCTGGGAAGATCCCACAGACCGTGGAGCAACTAAGCCCGTGTGCCACAACTACTGAGCCTGCGTGCCACAACTACTGAAGCCCACGCGCCTACAGCCTGTGCTCCACAACAAGAGAAGCCACCTTAATGAGAAGCCCGTGCAACGCAATGAAGAGTAGCCCCTGCTGGCCGCAAGTAGAGAAAGTCTGCACGCAGCAATGAAGACCCAACACAGCCAAAAATAAAACAAATTCAAAAGACTAGATTTTTGCCTTTTTAAAAACTGAAATTAAGCTGTTCCACTGACAGTAACTAGTCAAGCACATTCAATTGCTTCTTCAGGCCACCACCTAAAAGGTGTTGGCAGGACAATTTAATCTCCGTAACGGAAGACGTGCATCTTCCTATCTGCTAGAGAAGGAGGGTGAAAAATCTAGTTCAGCTAAAAGTTTAAAATGGAAATGAATAGGAATTTGAGGAAGGTTTACTTTATGCTATTTAATATCTAAGCTATGCTAGATAGCCTTTTTGTCATTTAATAATCAACTTTTACTTATAGCTTTTAAGCTGACCATATATTTTGCTCTTTGATTATGATGGTTAGCTGGAGAGGTGAGCCTGGTAGGAAGCAACTTTCCAGAAGTTATTCACGCTTGGGGTGAGAGCAGAACCAATCCTATCCCAAGCATTCATTCAAGTTTCTTGCAGCCATTATGCCAACCAGGGGATGCCTTGAATATATGACATTCAAACTGGGATCAGGCATCTGATGTATTCACCTGCCTTGACAAGAGAAATGTGTACACTCTAATGGGTTTCTTCAGTGATCTAGATCAGGACAGAGATAAATACATGCTTCTAAGGCACAGCAAAACTTCTTGGTATGTGTGTCAATAGCCACTGTCTCCACTTCCTCACTTCCCATTGTCTCTTCAACCCTCCAGTCTGGACTTCTGTCCCCATCGCTCTGCTGGCTCCTCACATCAAGGTCACCAAGAACCTCTCTCTCACAGACTGCCCTGGTCCCTCTGTCCTCTTACTTGACATTTCAGCAGCATTTGACACGGCAGTCACACCTTCCATCTTGAGACACTTTCTCTCTTGACTCCCAGGGCCCTCTAACCCGAAATTCCCGGCTCCTCCTACGTCTTCTTGACTAGATCTCACCTTTCTTCCTAAACTGGCTCTGCCCTGAGCTCTATCCTGTTGTCTATCTACACTATCTCCCTAAGTCAACTCATCCAGTCCCAAAGTTTTAAATACCACCCCCATGCCAATGACTTCCAAATTTAAATGTATAGTCCCGACCTTTCCTCTGAGCTCCAGACTTGTCCTAATGGACATTATCTTCTAATGGGTATTAATGGATGCCTAAAGGAATCTCACAGTTATTATGTTCAAACAGAGCTTTTGATTTTTGCTCTCTCATCCCCCGAAATGCGCCTCACCTAGACCTCCCTGTTTCATGACAAGGCGCTACCATCCGGTCAGCTGCTCAGGCCAAAAATGAAGGACTCATTTTTGATTCTCCCCTTCCACTCATCCTCTTCCCCCACCTCACCCCCTTCAGCTTTCAGTCCATCTAGAAGTCCTTCTGGCCTCACCTCTAAAATAAGCCACTCCCACCCGCGGAACTGATTCCTCTCTTGTCCTCTACAGTCTTCTCCCATATATTTAAAAAACATAAATCTCATCCTCCTATGGCTTTTCACTGCACTTTGAATCCCATCCACCCTGTGACCTCACAAGGCCCTGCTGGGCTAGCTTCTAAGTCCCTCCTTGACCTTGTCTTGCCCTGCTCTCCCACCCTCTCACCACTCCCCAGTCTGTCAGGTTCTGGAGCTCGCCAGGCTTATTCCTACCTCAGGGTCTTGGCACTTGCTTCTCCTTCTGCCTGGAATGCTCTGCCCCAGATCTTCGTAGAGCTAGTTCCTCTTACCATTCAGGTCCCATCTCAAATGTCACCCCTTCAGAGAGGACTTCCCTGTCCACCCAAACCAGCTGCCTTTCCCTTGCCCTGGATGTGACACACTTGTCACGTTGTCCTTTTATATTATACTCTTTGTACACATACCGCTTTTGTAATTATCTTGTTTGTTTTCTTATTTATCATGTCTCCTCTAGCAGGTATAAATTCCATGAGGGTGTATCACATCTGCTTTATTTCCTGGGGTAACCCCAGTGCCTGGTACATAGTAGATGCTCAATAAATCTTTGTTGAAAGAGTAACTGTAGTTCAGAAATAAGCATGAGAAAAAGATTGGAGTAACCTCCGACTTTTACTTGGGACACAGTTTTACTGCATTGTGTTGAACTACAAAGAGGCATAAAGCTTTGAATGGGTGTGAAATTGTTCTTAAAATCCAGGTTTCTGGAAGGTATATAAATTCATTTATGAAAGAAAAAATATCAGGTGACGATCTCCATATTTAATTCCTTACCCTGCCACTTTCAAGGGCAGTGGTTCTCAACTTTGGTTGCCTCCTGGAATCACCTGGCTGGCTTGTGTCTCACTCGTAGAGATGCTGCTATAACTGATGTGGGTTGTAGCCTGAGCATCAGTAGTCATTAAAAGCTTTTCAGGTGATTCTAATATGCAGCCAAAGTTGAGAATCTTTGTTCTAGGGGATATTTTTTGACCTCATGAAATATGGTTTCCAAAACCCATGAAATCTTGAAAATAGAGCCATTTGTCTTAGAACCTAGTATTTGAGGTTTCCACAGCTTCTTATTCATTAGTACACCCAGGGCTGGAAAGGCCTACTATATCCTGGCTGAGTTTCAGTATCACCAACCACATCAGTCTCTCTAAAGCTGGGAAGGCAACAAAGAGGCTGATGACATTTCAGAAGCGATAAGAAGAGAATTGAATGCAGTTAAGAGATGATGTTCCACTCAAGAGGCAAGAAAGTAAGGGGCTACGTGTGCGATTCAGTGGAGAAATTGGAATGATTCTCTCCTGGACCATATCAATAGATGGAAGAGTTCTCAGGGGTAACACCCGGGGGATGCTTGGGCAGGAGGAGAGATTAACTGGTAACAGCAGCCTCATGCTAGCGGTGTCTTGGGAAATGAAGACACAGAGCAGTAGTCTCGATTTCAGTCAGTATGTGTATAGGATGAAGCTGTGAGGAAAGAGATTCAGAGACACAAGAGCCAAGAGCAATCCTGGAGTGGGGTAGTCTGGTAACATTAGTGATTCAGGCTGCAGCATGGGCTGACTCAGCAGCGCACATAGGACAAGGCCCCTGTTAGCCAAATGTACCAGAGCAGAATTCTTGGAAAGGGAGTCGGGGAAGCACCAGACTCCCCAGAGAAGGTCAGAGGTGGACTAAAGGTAGGAGTAGTTCCCCAGGGACTGAAAAACAGAGAAACATAGTTTCATTATTTATAGAGGTATTTGAGCAGCTGATGCTTTTACTTTCTCTGTGAAGTAGGAGACTAGATCATCATTCTTTTTACTCATTGTTTTTAAATGCAAATGGCCTTCCAAATACTTAGAAAAGCAAACATAGATGCTCTAACAATTCAACTTCCTGAAACAAAAGGTTATTATTTTGACACTTGAAAGGGTATTTACACAATTTCTCCTAAAAGTAAATGCTCTTCATAAAGCCCATTCTGCCTCTCTCTGCTTTACAGATAAAGCCCCTTTGTTCTAGGAAGCTCTTTCTGTTTTGGTTTATGAAAACAGACACGGAGCTGACACAACCCAGGTTCAGCTTCAGGAAAAAAGGATATTACAACAAACTGTGGTGGTGCTTGCGCTGTTTAGAAAAAGATTTAAACAGTGATAACATTAAGTCATTGTACAGCTCTTCCCATTTACGGTTCCAGCTCCATTTTTATCATCTAAATTAGTCTGACTTTCAGTATAAACTTGTCTTTGGTGAGCTCCCTCCTTTGAATTTTTCTGAAAGGCAGTAAGCATGTCAAAAAGATTTATGGAACAAAATCTTTCAAGACCTAAGATTCTCTCTAAAAACAGCACTTACCAGTAAGGAACTTTTACACTTTAGTTGTGCGTGTATGCACGTAGCAGAAAAGGGGGAAAAACCTAGCAAGTAGGAAACTAGAAGATAGAACAGGAGGTGAATTTCCAAGATGATGAACATTTAAACACTGTTTAAACATATTAGTCTCTCTACCACTCCAGTGTTATCACTACGGGGTTCTCTAAATCACCTACGTCCACTGTGTGGTTTTAAAAATGAGATTATCTCTAATTCTTACATCGCAGCATACTTAAGACCCGAGGACTCATACATGCAAATTCATACATGCAAGGACAAGCCCACCACACACATGAACAAACAAGATATTGTTTGTAAGGATCTATGAATTTTTAACTTTGAAATCCCAGAACGAGGTACTGGAAGCCTCAGTGCCTAGCACACAGAGAAGTGCATGATGACTATAGGAAGAATAAATGAACAAACAAGGAGGGCGTTTCCAGAGTCTGGCTTGGAGCAGCCATGACCCAGTTACGTGGGGTGACTCTTCATGCACTGGAGCTGGATTAGAACCCTGAGGAGAGTGTGACCCTCACACACCTCCGAACTTGGGAGATGGCAGATAACAAACTCCCCAAGTGCGGAGTTTTATTTTCTTCTTGTTATGCAAATTGATGTCTCCAATGACTCTGAGGCATGAACCACAGACTTTTCAAATTAAAAGAATGAATATAGATATTTTTCTTTTTGTAATAGCTTGTAATTTTCCTTAGAAACCTCTCGTGAGGTTTTTTTTCCTAACACTGCAGGAAGATAGAAAAATGCAGATATATCTTTTAAACCATTGTTTTGCAGAAGACGTTTGTCCTTTCTTTGGCCGTCCAACATTCGACCCTTCTTCCTGTTGGGACATTCCCTGTTATCAGTGGTACTGAGGGGTCACAGTGTCCTGATTCCCATTATGGAAGCTGAAAGGAGGTCAGCCATTCTCTCCTTACTCCCTGCAGCCAGGATGTTGCACATGACCAGCTGGGCAATCTTACCAGGGCTCTGAAGCTGCATGTGTGACCCAAGAGGAAAGGGTGGTTAGGACTCAGTTGGGGTAGCAAAGTCTATCCGTGACATTGGCCAGGGCAACATCCTGGCCAGCCTGTTTCTGCTATGTAGCCTGTACAGTCTCCTTGGTTCATGTCCATTTTCCAAGCCCTCCCTCACATTCCCCCACTGGATTGTATGATCCCCACATAACCTTCCAAAATATCCTCCTATTTGCTTAAGATATCTAGAGCAAGCTGCTGTTACTTGCAACGAAAACCCAAATTGATATTACAATTACTGATCAATAACAAAACAGTTCTTGGCAGTTACTTAAAAATGGAGGGGAAAGTAAAAAATTATAAATTATCAAATAAATTTGAATCACATTCAGACATTATTTATGTTCTTCCAGTGGTGGCACAGGGGAAAATCTAGTGGCCTTTGAATCAAGAGGTCATGAGTTCAAGTACTGACCTTACCATTTATTGACTATGTGACCTTGGGCAAGACACTTAATCTCTATGAGCCTCCATTTCCTCACTTATAGCACAAGAGTAAAAATATCACACAGGTATGTTCTAAAGACAATAGGAGATTATTTTTATCATTAAAGCAGTTTTAAAATCTTAAAGCTATTTTATCACTCCAGGCCAACCAGTCTCTTCTATAGAATCTCATCTTGTCCATAGTCCACATCTGTTATGTATTTCCTAGTTTCTTCTTTGGGTATAGCCTGAAAGGTGAAATACTTATGGCTTCAAATTCTTGTTCAAAAAGGTACCTTATATTATTACTTCCAATGTAAGCAATAAAGCGAAAACTCTTGAAAATATGAGTAGATGACTTCCTTCCTTCTCAATTCAACAGCTGAGTTTATATTTGACCCAACTTATGTCACTCCCCTACAGACAGACAGACAGAGCAGAGCTCAAACCATAGCTTTTTTACCTATTGATCACCAGATCCTTCAAAGCTACCATTTGAACTTTGGCTTCTACCTAAAATTTGTGATTGAAACATGTGTTCCCAGTTTATTGATGTCATTTAGTATAGAACTAAAGGCCTGCCCATGGAGGCTCTTAAGTGGGACATAAATGGAAGTTTTCTGGTCATGTGATGCAGGCACAGCTAAAGGAAGACTGTGAAAACTGAGGCAGAGAAAGGGAGGTGGCATGATGCTGGCCCAGCAAGGATTACAGTCTGAAGTCTGGTCACTGATCTTAGATGATGTAACATAAATGGTTTACGGGCAGTTGATATAACCCTTCCAGCAGAAGGCAGGAAAAAGAGGGGGAAGGAAAGAGGGTCCCATGTGGGGCTGCCCTCCATTGCCACAGCCCGGGAACATCCCCTTGAGGAAAAAGGAAGGGAGACGCCTGGGAGCCGTGTTTGCTGGGTGGATCCTTTGTCTGTGCCAGTGGTTCTCAAACTTGTCTACGCATCTGAATCACCTGGGGATATTTAATAAATTCTGGAGCCCAGGCCATGCCCCCTACGCTTAAATCAGAACCTCTGAGGGTGGGACCCAAGCCCTCATATTTTTTGAAGCTTCCCAGGTGATTCTAGCGGGCAACACAAGTTTAGGAACCTCTGGTCCATGTTGTTCTCAGATCCTGTTCATGTTAATAAAGCTTGTGAACTGCAGCCATCAATGTCAGAGTTTCTTTTTCCCCATTCCCCCCTTAGTCCTCTTGAACTTCGAGTCTGACAACAAAAAGCCAAGATACACTCATTATATTATATACATATATTGTGTTGTTTTGAAAACATTTCTAAAGGCCTAACCACTTTTATAAAAGAAAAAGACTTGCCTTAAACCCAAAGTCATTTTTCTAGTGTAACTGCCTTTATCAGTGGCTCATTATTTCTCTAAGGCATTTTTTCTGAAATGAAATATTCTATTCTTGGTGTCAAACCACAGAAGGATTATTCTTGAGCACTTGAAATAATACTCTTTTTTTTTAGTACTGAAATGGTAGGAAAAATACATTTTTCTAATCAAAATATAATCTTCCAAACTATTTTTATCATTTCCCTCCCAAATTGTTAAAGCTATAAGCTTGTACCATTCTCTTTTTCCGGATTACAACGGAAGTCGTACCGAAAGGTGTTTTTGGTTAAGGAATACTGGAAAAAGGTGTAATAATAATAATAATAATAGCTGGCACTTATGAGGTGTTTGATGTTTGATGTTTTGCTTAAGTGCTTTACCTACATCACATCATTTAATTTTCACAGGAACCCAGTGAGGTTGGTGCTATTATTACTGTTACTTTTTCAGGGGTGGAACCTGAGGCTTGCAGGGGATGAGGACGCTGTGAGGTCATGCTCTTGGTAAGTAGCTAAGTTATTCTCTTCACAGAGGCATGCGTGAATGAATGGAAGTTTAGTGAGCAATTGTGTACAGAAAGGTGTGCTAAGTCCTTGCTCTGATGTCTCTCATTTTATCTTCATAACCACCGACACACAGGCAAAAAATATGACAGGATGCTCTAGGGAAGAAGAACAGATCAAAAGCTTCCTGGCTCTCTGTCCTCCCGACTTTCTCGATCCTGCTTCCTCTCTAATTATTCTCTCCAGTGAAATGGGGGCAGCCCCGCCAGGACCCAGAACAAATACTGCAGGAGAAATTCTTTCTCCCATTTTTTTTTCTCTAGATCAGTAGTTCCAAATCAGGAAAATGAATGCGTCTAAAGCTAGTACAGTTTTGAAGGTAACGTAGAGGACAAGCAAAGCATCAGGTTTTTGCATATATCTGCCCAATAAATAGAAGAGCTAGAATTCCACATAGACAAATATAATTATTTTTGAGATTTTCTACAGTTGTGTTCAAAACGGATATTCAACGCTTGACATGTGAGTCGATTTTCTCCCTTAATGTTTAATATGGAATATTTAGAAAACACAGGTATATAAAAAAGAAAATGAAAATCATTTATCCAGAAAGGAAAAACTGTAAAGGTTTTGGTGCATATCTTTGCAATTATATCTAGCTGTATAATTTTCGTGTTTTTTTTTCAAAAATGGGGTCATACTGTAAAACTGTTTTATAATCTGCTTTTTCCACTTACTGTCATTTTCAGTGTTTGCACAGTATTCCAGCACCTGGGTGTACTGTTTTTCATTTAATGAATCCTCTATTGGATATTTAGATCATTACTCATTTTTGACCATGACAAGTGATTCTGTAATGTACAGACACACGTTTTTGCAGCTTGAAGGAAACTTAGCAATGATATGAAAACTACAGCTCAGAGTAGGGAAGGGATTGATCAAAATTACTCAGTTGAAAGCTTGGCTGAAATTCTAAACGGACTACCAGTCTGGGCCTCATTCCTCTACACCAGTGGTTTTCAACCTTGCAGAAATTTAAAAAAATATTCTGTCCAGACCTCACGCTGAGACATTCTGATGTAATTGATCTGGGGTGTGGAATCCAGGTATCAGTATCTTCAAAAACTCCTCCAGGAAGTCTAATGTGCAGCAGAGTTAGAACCACTGCTTGACACTGTGGGGCTTCTGGAATCAAGAGCACACAGAGAGGTGTTCTGGGATCCTCTCGGCATTCACTTCCGCAAGTTAAAGGGGGAAAGCGAAACATCCTACAATTAATTTTTCTTTCTTGAGCTAATAGCACTCGAGTATGTTACCCTCGTGACTTCTTAGTCAATTTTCATGGGGCATTTGGTCTTGAAAGCTGAAAGACAGGTGCATATTCTTGTAATTGCTCAGGTTTTAGACAGCTTTGAATGTTTGCTTTAGAGCAGGTACAGGGGGAGGGCTGGAGGGCAAATGAGGAGCTGCAGCCTGAGGGAAATATGAGTGCCTTCATGTACTCACAGTTACAAAGCCCTTTCGAATTAGCCCTGAGATCTCAGAGGCTCTGATTCTCCCAGCTGTTTGGCTGCAGCCAGCCTCCCGAGGCAACTCCAGGAACCCCAGGGTTGTGTTTCTGGAAAATACCGGTAGGTGTCTAAACAGTCCCATTAGTTGCTCACTGGCATAGTAAGCTGGCCTGAGACTTTGTTGCCCCAGGTCCCAACTATCCCACAAAGGTGCCAATCAAACTAAAACTGGCCATCACTGCCATGGTCTCTTTCTGGCTGCAGTGGAGTTGGAAATTGATTGTATCCTGAGGCTGGGGAAAGTGAAGCTCACCCATCATTCCAGCAGGTCAGAGATTGAAAGTTAGAAAAAGACTGTTTGCTATGTCTTCTATTTATTTGGAGAAACATCTGGAAGCAAAGTTAGTTGGACTGCAAAACTCTAGCATTTAATGATTTAGCTTTCAGTTCAAAGCCACAGGTTCTATCCCAGGGCCTGGGTTGGAAAGAGTTTAGGGACCATGCTGTATCAAGAATACTACTCTCTTAGAAATTACAGAAAAGTGCCAGATTTTCCTCCCTTATCGTGGATTTGTTCCTGGGGACTCCCTGCTGTCCTGGCTATGATCTGGATTCCTCAGATCTGTATAATACAGCAGAACACCAGCTGAAGGGAAATAAGGAAATATTTACCAATGGAGGTGATTCATGTCCATTTATAAGAGAGAGAAAAACCTCCATGGTCTCAGCTCTGGTTCTCCAGAAATTCCTTAGAGACAAATAACAGGATGATTGGAGAGTGGTACCTGGGGGTCGGTGGACAGGATCATGGACTGGAAGGCAGGAGACCCGGCTTCTCATTCCAGCTCTGTCACTTGCATGCTATCTGGCCAAAGACAAGTCACTTCACCTCTCAGAGCTTCAGTTTCCTCATACATAAAATAGGGATAATAATTCCAGGGTTAAATGACTTAATATTTGTGGAAGCATTCTGCATCCTGTAAAGCAGTGGAGATCCATCATGACAGGGGTTCTGTTTATTTAGTAAAGGGTAAGTGCACCTCTCAGGGGCCTCTCAGGCTCGAAGAAATCAATAAATATTAGAATATTAGGCAGCACCCACTTTAGCTCTAAAGGTGTAGGCGCAAAGAACCCCTGCAATGATCGGCAGGGGAACAGTCTTCATAAGACCACCTGGGATGGCTTATGAGCCCCAGTAATTGTTCTTCCAACTGCTTGAGGGAGGGAGGGGTGGGGCAGGGGGAAGGGCAAGAGAAGAATGGATGGTCCACTGGGCTACATTAAATCTTGAGTCTGGAAGGGACACGTTGAGTTAAAGGAAATGTTTGATGTAGGTTCCACACTCGTAAGCAGAGAAAACTGATCAGAGAATGAATACTCTTTGCTGGGAATTCAGATATAGCTATCTAGAAATGGCCTTAACTCTTTTGTGCAAATTGACGTTTGTCACTATTTTGTATACCACATCCTCTTTCAGTTAAATCCTACTAGATACTAAATCATATAAGTAATATGAAATCAGGTTAAGAGAGTATTTTCCCCCTTTAGGATCTCATTTAGATAAAGTAAAATATGTATGTCCTATATTTAACTTTCATGTAGAACTCAGACTCTGTTATATGCCTGACAGGTTATTTGTCTTGATGTTGATCCTAATAAGATCAATGGGTCCTGTGTGATATGAAAGAGTAATGTGTAATATGATAATTTAAATAATTGTCTTAGCAAAAGAAAGGATCTTTCAAGCAATTTGACTTCAGGATGCATGTACAAATATTGTAATTTCTTTCCTTAGGTTCAATTCCAAAAATGTTTAACATGTTCCTAAGGCTAATTAAATATGTTGAACCTTCATTAACAATTCAAGGCCAAAATATATATCTCTGTTTTTTTCTATATTTGGTAGGGATTTTTTTTGCAGGGGGGTTTGTTTTTGTTTATTGAGGTGACAGGTACTGACAAGTTTTAATACTCCACAATGTGCTATTCGGAAAGTAACAAAGAAATTAAGAAGTGGTTACAGTTACTAACATAAACAGAAAATGCTAAGACATCCTGGCATCTCTCTAATTGTTCACATCCACTGATCTGCAAATATTCTGAGCAAGCAAGTGCAGGCTAATTAACAGAGGTAGACACTAATGGCTGAGGGCCTCTTTCAGTCGGCAGACATTTTCTGTTGGCCAACTTTTAAAAATCATATTTCACACACAAACATGAATTCATGGACTCTCTTAAGAAAAAAAAGCCACAAGTATGGCACATTTGGCCCATCTTTCTGCATGGGAATCAGTAATCAGTGGAGCTTGTGTGGCAGCCTGCTTCAGACCCACAGGCATGGGTTCCCCAGACCACCAGCACCCCACCTGACCCGCTTCACTTTTTCACATCGCCTCTCTGGCCCCTGATGGATCTGGGTTTGGAGACCTTGAATTGCACATTGCCTCCAATCCTACAACTGCATTTTCCCTTTTCTTTTCCCTTTAGCTTCATTCCTTTTATCCCCTGGCAGTGCCAACTCCTTAATCAGCATAGTTCCCAAAGAACTAATTACTTCCTCCTTCCCTATTTTCTTTCTTCTTTTCCAGCTGAATCATTCCCCTTTCCTGCCTCTTCCCCCCTCACATCCCACAACATTTCTTTCTCAGAAGTTGGAGATTGTCTTTATAAAGGTGAACCATGAAGCAAGACTTTCCCCAAATGAACTGTGACGACATGTCTTTTGGAAAGATTACACCTAAATAGATATTTTAACTCGCTTCACATTTTCACATCAAATCTACCATGGTGCCTGTACGGTAACCTAATATGAAAATTTCGAGAATAATTTCAAGCTACTCTGAATCTGAACAGACTTGGTAGCTTAAAACATATTTCCTCCTTAGAAAACAAAAGATTGAAGGCATGAATATAAAAATAGTTGATAGGGCTTGTTTCCTGGAGGGAACATTTGCCGAGTGATTTTGCATTATGGTACATGCTGTGGCCTAAAATAATCTGAGCAGTTTCCTCATTATTCAATGATGGTACAGTATGCAAACAGAGGCAGCCATTTGAGCTCAAACTTCAGATAGTAAGAGAACATGGTGTACGGCAAAAAATGTTCATGGAAGTCACCCAGCTTGGAAGATACAGCTGTCTCCTTTAAACACTGTTGTACGCTCAGGTGGGGACCAACTGAGTCCTGATTCCTGACTGTGTGCTGACGGGCAGGAACCACGTCAAGTCTCCCCTCTCACCATGCACAGAGAGAAGTCTTCTCAAATGTCCACAGGTGATCTCCTCACAGCCACTCTCAGAATTATGAATTCTGGGGCTTTCAGCCATCTGCTGTGGTCAAGGCAACTGACCCAGTGTAATGATTAATTTTATGTGTCAACTTGACTGGACCACAGGATGCCCAGATATGTGTTTAAACACTGTTTCTGGGTGTGTTTGTGAGGGCATTTCTGGAAGAGATTAGCATTTCAATTGGCACACCGAGTAAAGCAGGTGGTCCTCTCCAGTGTGGGTGGGCACCCTTCAATCCCTTGAGGGCTCAAATAGAACACAACGGTGCAAGAAGGTTGAATTCTCTCTCTCCCTCTGCCTGATTGTTGAGCTAGGACATCAGTCCCCTCCTGCTCTCAGACTGGGACTCACACCATTGGTTCCGCTGGTCCTCAGGTCCTTGGACTCTGAGTGAATTACATCACTGGCTTTCCTGGGTCTCCAGCTTGCAGATGGCAAATCGTGGGACTGCCCCGCCTCCATACGTAGTTGTGTGAGCCAATTCCTCATTTTATATTACAGCCCCCAGCCCCTGCTCACACACTCCTGATCGTGGCTGTTTCTCTGCAGAATCCAAATACGCCCAGTTTGGGAAAGATTTTCCACTCACCTCTCAGTAGTGTTTCTTTCTTCCACGGTGAGGACAGCTGTGCTCATCCAAACTATATGTCCCCAAATCACAACCACAGACAGATTCTGATCATTTACATTTGCCTCCTATAGCTCATTTGGCAGTGAAAACTCTGCTGTGGTCCTCAGAGAGAAGGTCTTTCTATATCTGCCACTATTTTTGAGCAGGACCCAGATGCGGATTATCACAAAACCAAAACCAATAGATTTTTATAAAAGTTAATCAAGTGCTAGTAAGAACAAGAACAAGACTCTTCAGGTGATGTATCCTCTGCTCACTTTCCCAATACTCATTTCTTACCACATCTGCTGCTTCTTACAGCAGAACAGGACAGACAGGAGTGGATTTTTTTTTTCTTTTCCAAATAATTCCCCTTTAAATAGAAATAATGACACAAACCCCCAAAATGTTTGAAGTGTATAATTCAAGAAGCATGAATTATACATGATTATACACCAGAGGTAATTTTAGGAATTAATTTCTATTTTCTACCTAAATTTTTCCTACATCAGAAATATTTTGGTGAGGGTGAAGGGGAATGGTTTATTCTTTAATTCTAAGACAAATAGGAATTTTCATAGTAATGGACTCATAGGAATATGATATTGAAGATAAAAAATCAAAAATTATCTGTATAGTGATAATGAATATCTGAGAGAGAAAAAACCAGCAGCTTTGCATAATTCCTCAGCTCAGGGAGTGGATGGCAAGAATGGAAATGAGAATTCCAAGCCAAATTTGAATGCTTCAAAATTAGACCCACTAAGGGAATAAAAGGGCCTAAAACTCAGAGCCTGAGCTCTAACAAGCCATCATTCTGGCTGAAAACTAGAAATCCCACAAAGAGGGCAATTTAGATAATTACTATGTATTATGATTTTAAACTCCATTTTCAGGAAAGCAGGACCTCTTGTGGGTTTATTGACAAGATTTGGGTATTTAAAGAAGTGATGTTTTGAGACTGGTCTGGTAATCTCTTCCCATTCTTGTCACCGATGAGTCCTTCCCATCTTTTCACCCAGCCTCAATGTTACTTTCTTGAGTGTTCCCATCACCCAGTGGGAAGCTCTCTAGCCCTGGATACCACTCCTCACCCTCACCTCCATTTCTCTTTTCACCTCTCTACTCACTGATGCCTTGGAGAGGAGCTGGGTGGTCAGTGTCACTGTGGTAATGGAGTGTCCCCCTCTTCCTTAAATGTCTTCTGTGGGGAAGAAGCAGGTCGTTTCTTGAAACCCAGAATTCAGCCCACCTTGACCTGGGTCCAACATTTCTAGGACTTATGTAGGCAAACAAACAAGAAAGAAGGTGCTCAAGGATGGAGCAATTTGAGATAGACACAGTATTGAGAGAGGAAGTCTGAAAAATTCAGGGCCCAGAGAGAAGTGCTGAGGCCCCGAGAATGCAGAGCCGAGATCCATTCACATTCCACTGGCAGCTTCAGCAAGGCCATAATTTTGTTATTTTTTTCCTGCCTGCCTGTTTTCCTCTCCTTACTAGCTGAGGAAACCTTAAAAACCCTCAAATCAGCTGTGTGCCGGATGAAGAGGTCCTTGTGCTGAAGTGAGTCCAGGGAAGGAGAGAGACTCTGAGTGGAAATAATACTTTGTGACAGTGGAAGGGAAGGAAAGCAGGTCGGCCAATCCTGGGGCCTCTCCAAGAAAGGAAGGGGCCGTCTGGGGAAACAAAACAGCCCAGTGTAGTGTCAAGAATAAAGACTCTGGTCACAGAGAGACCAGTGTTCAAACCCCAGCCCCACCCAATATCTTGACCAAATACCTCAACTTTCTGAACTAAATGTACTAAAAAATGGAAATTTAAAAAATATTTAGCAGTATGGGTGCTTTGGAAAGCTTCCAGGTGAGGCATGCTTTATCTAGAATCGAGAGCCAGCCCTGGTGTTTTATTGGCTCTGGATGGGGCCACTATCTTGGAACCACAAGGGACAAGTCACTAGGACCACAAGAATCACTAGGACCACTGTCCTGACATGCTCCAACTTGTGAAATAATCCCAGCTCCCACCTACCTACAGAGTGGCCTCTGATTAGGCCACTATGGGCTAGTTTCTGTTACTTGTAGGTAAATGCATTTCTTAGCCAACATATCTCACTTTAAAACATTATCTCTCTGGGTTCTAAGTAAATATTATTTCAGATGAACTCATTTAATCATGAAGGAATGTATGCAAAGGGTATAGCACACAGTTGGTTCTCAGCACATCTAAACTATTTCTGCTTCCCCTTGGCTCAAGACAGACAAATAGCATCCCTTAAAGTATGCTCATGGCAGGAAGCCCAAGGCTACACAAATAAAAGCGAAAGTACACTGCTCGTTGCTCTCAAAGCTCAGTCCAAGTGGCATCCTGTCTTTTATGAAGCTGTCTTTCCTGCCTACACCCACCCAGGCAGAGCTGATTGCCGCCTCCTTTATGCCTCTCCTCTATCATCCGCATATTTCTATTGTAGCAGTGATCGCACTGTTTTGCAATGATTTGTTTACATGTCTGTCTCACACAGATGCTGGGTGATGAGCTCCTCAAAGGGCAGGAGCTGTGTTGTATTTATCTTTATACTTCCAGAGCCTAGTACAGTGGCTGGCCCATAGTAGGTGTTCAATGTTTTTTTTTTTCTGTGCTGTACGTGGGCCTCTCACTGTTGTGGCCTCTCCCGTTGCGGAGCACAGGCTCCGGACGCGCAGGCCCAGCGGCCATGGCTCACGGGCCCAGCCGCTCCGCGGTATGTGGGATCTTGCCGGACCGGGGCACGAACCTGTGTCCCCTGCATCGGCAGGTGGACTCTCAACCACTGTGCCACCAGGGAAGCCCTTCAATGTTTAATGAAGGAATGGATGGACCAATAAACCAAGAAGGAAATGGGCAGGAAGGAGAGGTAGATGCTAGGGCATGTCCTCCCACTACTTTCTCCCCCTCTAGCACCCCTTTGCTCACTTCTCACATCCAAGCTCCCTACACTTCCTGTCTCCCCAATCTTGCTAAAGTTCTCCTAACCTAGGCCTCAGGAAGCATCACTTTGGCTTACAGATTGGGAAATTTTTGTCCTCACTAGACAGCTGGTATGGAGAGAGATATATGTAAATCAGATCATGAAGCTTGTAGCCAAGAAAGCCACAAGACACAGTCCTGGTCAACAAGATGTTCATGGAAGTTGTCGTGTGAGGCTTCTGAGAAAGCTCTTTTAAAAGGGACACAATTGTCTTATGTTTTTGCCTTGCGTCCTTCCTACTTGCTGGGAGCATGGACAGAATTTCTGGAGGTGAAGCAGCAATCTTGGGACCTAGAGGAAAAGGCCTGATTATAGAAATCTCAGGCCTGATATCTTTAAACCGTGAAGCAATGTGTGCTATCCCCTATCCCTGGGTTTATAATTATGTGAGAAAATAAACCTTTATGTATGGATGCCACTAAAATCTGGTCTATGTTACTTACAGCTGAAGACAATTCCAAACTGAAACTCTAGTCTCCTTTCTTTTCTTCAGACCTGCCAAGGTCACTTCATTTTAGGACTTTTACACTTGCCATACCTTCTACCTGAAATGTGTTTCTCTTAGATGATCACATGACTGTCCCTTCTCAAAGTCAGATATCAAGTTAGAACGTCACCTTCTCAGATGTCACCACGTTGCATCCATCATTCTTTAATAATACTATCCAATTTAATTTTCTTCATTGCTTTTATCACTCTCTGAAATGCTCTATCCTTTGCATGTTTCTTTTTGTCTTTGTTCATTCAGGCTGCTATAACAAAATACCACAGACTGGGTGGCTTAAAAACAACAGAAATTTATTTCTCACAGTTTTGGAGGCTGGGAAGTCTGAGATCAAGGCACAAGCTTGGTCATGTTTTGTGAGAGCCTTCTCCCTGGTTCATAGCCAGTGTCCTCCTTCTGCGTCCACACATGGTGGAAGGGGTGAGGGATATTTCTGGAGCCTTTTTTTATTAGCGCACTAATCCCATTCATGAGGGCTCCACCCTCATGGCTTCAGTACCTCCCAAAGGCTCACCTACCAGTATCATCACATTGGGCATTAGGATTTCAACATCCACATTTTGTGGGAACACAAATCTTCAGACCATAGCACTTCTTGATTATCTTCACCATGAATGCAGGGCCCTTCTCTATTTCAGAACTGCTATGTCTCCAGCACCTAGAAAAGCATGTGGCATATGGTGGGTGCTCTATGAATAGGTTCCCAGAAAGGAAGATGACTTCCAGAGTTGGAAATGAATATATTTCCCTATCGAATATACTGTCATATGTGTTGAATAGGTTTATAATTTAGGAAATTATGGATTAAATACCATTTATGTACTGACTACTGGATATAACATTGTTTACATGATATAATGAATTTCAAGTTCAATTTCTTTTAATAAACTCATAATCTTGATCACAGATCATCTTATCCCCATATCCAGAAAACCCTGCCTCCCTCCCTTTTATTCCTGTTATAGCTCATCAGATTTTAACTCCTTGATGGAATTTTTTTCCTTGATTTAAAAGAAAGTTTAAATTTATTTTTTAAAAGAAGAGTTCCACTCAATCTCTGGTAGGTTTTTAAAAATTGATTTCTTGAGTGCCAGTACTTATCCTCCTTACAGGCCCTATCTTATTTCACATCCTGCTTTGTGAAAATTATACTCAAGCCCTTTCAAAGGCACCTTGCCTGACTTCCTGTCCTCCCAAGTTGTTCCTGAACCTCTAATCTTTTCCATGGGTCCATTTAAAAACAGCAAAATTTTCTTAATCCCTTTGGGACCCTTCCATCTGCTCTGAATTTCAGTGCGAGGAGCATGGCAGGCAATGAGACTGCAAGTAAGACCTTGACATTTAAGAGAGTAAATTATTTCTTTTAATAGCTAGAACGTGCTTTTTCATATAAAAACCATAGATGTAGACTCATAGACTAGGGCCATCCTATTACACACCAGTAAGGAATAAAAAGCAGACTAGTTCGAGTAAGTAAAGCATTTACAAGTTAAATGGTAAAAGTTAAGTCCGGGAATACAGGTTGGGGACAGAGATCGTTAGTTGTTTCCCAATATCTGCTCTCTCTCTTTTCCTTAGTAATAAAGTCCTCCTTTTTTTTAAGGTGGCAGTGATAAAAGAATACATTTCCTAGTCTCCCTTGTAGTTAGATGTGACAATATGATGCAGTTCTGGAAGAAGTTTTGTTTGGGTCTGCTTAAAAAGAGCAGACCCAGCTGGGAAGTGTGGCTTTCCCCCTTCATCCTTTCTTCCAGTCTGGAACTGGGACTCATGGCTGCAGCTCCTATAATAATCTCACATCATAAAGTCAGATTGAGGATGGAAGACATAAACAAAGAGTGGGTGACAGAAATGCTGACTTCCTGGAGCCAGCACACCGGTTCCGAATTGGCCATTCTAGGGCTTCTTTTCTGTGAGAGAATAAACACTGGTGTCTTTGAATTTTTTGTTCAGTGTAGGCAAATGTAATCCATTTTTATACAAATGCTCACTTGGGGAGTTTTAAAAAATATCCCAATGCCCAGGCTGCCTCCCAGATCATTTAAATCAGAAACTCTAGGGATAGAATTCAAACATCGACAATTTTTTTTAAGTTTTCTGGGTGATTGCAGTGTGCAGCCCAGGTTGAGAATCACTGCTTCAGGCTGACAGGCCTCATATTTAGCAAGTTCAAGAATCTCCTGGGGGATGGGGTGGTGCATGTTAAAAAAAATTGGATTTTCAGGGCTCATTCCCCAGAATTTTGGTTCTTTCGGTCCGAGGGCACCCCAGGTGGTTCTGAGACAGGCAATGCAGGGAACACATGTGAAGAAACACTGCTTTAGGCAATGGGGCATCTTTGGAAGTTTTAAAGCAAAGAAGTGACAAGATCAGAGGAGAGTGTTAGGAGGATTAGTCTGGATCTAGTGAATAAATTGAAAAGAAGAGGTGAGAGACTGGTGGTAAGGAGAACAACTGGGAGGTACTACAATAGTTGATGGCCTGAGGGGACATGATTCTGAACTAAGTGGGTGGCTACAGAAATGGGGGAGAAAGGGGAAGATACAATAGACACTGAAAAAGATAAAATACTACAGGACTTACTAACTGACAGAATAAGACCGAGGGGAACTTTAAGATACTTATTTTTAGTGACTGAATAATACCCTAGGGGTTTGATGACTTCTGGGTTAGTATGTACTAACCCAGAAGTTAGTATGTTAGTATGTTCCCCCTTTTGCTCGAACTCAGTTAAATTGCTGTAGATTATTAGTTTACTGTTTATCTACACCTGCAAATGTAATTTTTGTTAACCTGATTGTATCATAGAGTTTTCCATTAGATTGGAAACATTATTTGCTAAATCAACGCTTCTATTTAAAGGTTTAGACACATTATCCTAGCAAGGGTCTATTTCACAAATTTTAGTATTTGTTTATAAATATATCTAAATATATGTATATGCACAAGCAATATACATATGTGTAAATATGTGTATAGACAAGCAATTGAATGTTTTTCATGAGATTTTTACTTTTTAAAAAACGTCATGTCTTCTAGAGCAGAGGAAATAAATGAACTGACTGGTGGTTTAGTTACTGCTCCGGAGCTTGCTGTATGTAGATATCTTTTTGGATGAGACACATCTAAACTTGCAAGGGCTAAAAGTTTAAAGAATGGTTTTTTAAAAATGACCTCAATAGAAAATGGTTATTTAACTATTCACTAAAAAGCCACCAAGCAGATGTTAGGGTGATATTTTATCAAATAATCTCAAACATGATTACCTTCTGAGTAATTCTAAAATACACACTGCCCACTGATTCCTTATGATAAGGAACACCTATGCCTCAGAAAACAATCTTAAGTGTGCTCTTCAAGTCCTCTCATTTAAAAACCAACATTGGTTTTATAGTTACAAACCAGAAAGAAATAACAGTCAAATGTAATAGAAATATAAAATGTAAGCTAATGTATTTGCTCCTTTTTTACTAAAGTGTGTGTCTGTGTCAAGACACAGTTTCTTTTTCTCCTCTTATTGAACTACAGTTGATTTTTTCAACATTTTCTATTTTATTGTTTTTTAAAAGTATTTATTTATTTATTTATTGGCTGTGTTGGGTCTCCATTGGTGCGCACAGGCTTTCTCTAGCTGTGGCGAATGGGGGTTACTCTTTGTTCTGGTGCGCAGGCTTCTCATTGCGGTGGCTTCTCTTGTTGCGGAACACAGGCTCTAGGCGCGCGGGCTCAGTAGATGTGGTGCACGGGCTTAGATGCTCCGTGGCATGTGGGATCTTCCTGGACCAGGGCTGAAACCCATGTCCCCTGCATTGGCAGGCAGATTCTTAACCACTGCACCACCAGGGAAGTATAGTTGATTTTTAAATTGAAGTATATAACACAGTGTCTTTTAAGAATAGATTTAAAAATACCAAGTAAACTTAATGAACAAACAAGATGCACATTTCCTCACGAGCTTGGCACTTGGTGCAAACATGAATGAAACACAGCTTTGCTCTCTTGTACTTCACGGTATAAATAATAAAGTGATGATGAGTTTCCTAGAGTTTGTTTTAGGTTTAATTTTCCCTCTAATTGGAGCGTCTATTAGAAAGCTCTAACAAGGTGAAAGTCATTAGATCTGTTCAAAACATAAAAAGGCTAAACTTCAACTGGCAGTGGGAGACCATGTATCTAGATTCCCTATCACGTTTAGTTTGGTTGATAAGAATAGCACATTCCTTTAATTTGGTGTGAGGCAGTCCTTTGTCACTTGCTCCTGAGTATGCTACGGCCCTGAAGCAACAGAATCAGCACCACTGAGGGACCACCACCTAATCACGTCTAGCCATGCAGATCAGAGAAAGTGAACGTCCTACGTGTGGACTGTAGGTGCATCTATGCCTCCTCCTAACATTCTCTTTGGCAGTTGGATTTTGCTCCACCTTCAGACAGCAGTAACTAAACTGGTTATAGCAAAGTGCTCACCATATTGGGGATTCTTTGTGAACACATCCATTTCATACAGAAAGCATTCTATTCTATGGTCACAGACCCCACCCCTAATATGAGCTATAGTCTTGCAAATGATAAAACACTGGGTGCTGGGAAGTCTGTGTGCAAAAGTGTTGAGAAAGTATGTAGACAGTGTTGGGCAAAACACCATCCCCACTGGGCGAAACAAACAACCCAAAGTGTGTATTCTACTGCAGATGGGTGAAGGGAATTTGCTATGGGTGGAACTTTCTTCTCCCCACCCCTCCAATTCATATGTTGAAGCTCTGACACCCAGCATCTCAGAATGTGACCTTATTTGGAAATAGGTTGGTGCAGATGTGATTAGTTAAGTTAGCATGAGGTCATACTGGTACAGTAGAGTGGGCCCCTAATTCAGTAAGACTGGTGTCCTTATAAAAAGGGAAAATATGGACACACACTCACACAGAAGAACATGTGAAGATGGAGGCAGAGATACTTCAACAAGCCAAGAAACACCAAGATTGCTAGCAAACCACTAGAAGCTAGAGACAGGAACAGACTCTTCCTCCCAGCCCTCAGGAGGAACCAACCCTGCCTTACCTTGGTCTTGGACTTCTAGCCTCGAGAACTGTGAGACGAGAACTTTCTGCTGTTTAAGCTACTCGGTTTGTGGTGCTCTGTTACTACAGCCCTAGAAAACTGACACAGAATTGTGCTCCCATCATTACCTCAGATGGACAGCATATTCTTTTGGTGCAGATATAACTCACCTTTCACTATTTGACCAGTGAGAGTTAAAATTTAAAAACCCAAACACCTGTAATAGGAAGGAAACATAAAGGACAGTGTAGGTGGCTTGGCATGCTTGCCAACCAGGCTTATTTTACTATACCTCAGGCCTCCTCCATCATGCGGATTAAAGAAAGCTGAGTGAGCTGCCTCCATGGTCAACAAATACTCCTTCCGTTCTCTACCACCCCACGTAATTGCTGCAGTCTCAGCCGAAGTGCTGAGAGGAAGCATCACTGACTAAGCTGCAGTTCTGTATTCTCTCTCTCCCATTTCAACATCCTAGCAAACACGACAGGGAATGGACAGAAAGGGGGACTGGAAAATACAGAGCAGAAGAGTCAAATAAGAATCAAACAAAACTAAAATAGACCAAAAAACGAGAAGAAAAAACACAAGGAGAGATGCAAGGAGAAAGGAAACACAGGCGTTGTTGGCCAGGAAAGTAATTGCTGAAAGGAAAAACCTAAAATCTGCGGGTATGGATCCCTAGGATAATCATTCTGTTGTTCCCGGAAGCCATTAGGAGATTAAGATTCTCCTTGTGATCATAGTATGTTCACATCCTGACAAATTATTTCTGGACTTCAATCATCAAACTTCCTGCACGTGCTGATTTTTTCATAGCTCAGTTCTGTAAACAAAATCTATGTGACTCTACACGAATTAACATAGAACACTAGAATGATGAAGCCGGACAACTCAGAAATCATTCAATTATTGAGGTGTACAGAGAATTTAATAGTCTTGTCCAATGGCATAAGTTTTGTCCACATAGCTTATACCAGAGCTAGGCCAAAAGATTTTGTAAATATTATGATTTATGAAGAATCTAGGTTGATGTATACCAAGGAAGTATTTCTAAACTTAACTACTTTTGAACTTTCACATCTCCATATTGCTTTTAAGATATTATAGAAGAGGCCTTTTGGTAGCCATCTGGGAAGTTTCAACCTAGAAAATTCCTCAGAACATAATGTAAGAAACCAAAGTAAACAAAAATTTATTTCAGCTAAAATATTTATTTGAAAAATATTTGAGGGGCAGATTTTTTTAATATAAATGTATCTTGACCACCTGAATTTTAAATTTCTTATTAGTAATTACAGTTACACTAATCTGAACTTAATAATAGCATTTGCTGTGTGCTAGGCAGTCTTCTAAGCGCTTCCTGTATGTTACTTTACTCAATCCTCAGGATGCTGTATGGTTTGGTCCCATTATTTATTAGCCCTATTTTGCTGATTAAGAAATTGAGGCAGAGAGAGACAGCATCTTTGCCCAAGGTCACACTATTTATGAGTGGTAAGGCTGAGATTTGAACACTGGCAGTCTAGCGCCAAAGTCTAAATACTTAACCTCTGGGCCGCACTGCCGTTTACCAGCCTATGAAGCAATTTGCAATATCAGTACACATGTATCCCTAGTAAGTGGTAAAAACAGGATTTTATCTGGGTCTAATCTGATTTAGAGTCAATGCTCTTTCCCACGACAGCTATATTGCCTCTCACATTAGCATACTCAAACCTCACTTTCACTCTAATCAGCAGTCACTAACAGAAGGTCATGGTGTGAATATCCAGTGCAACAAAGGTACCACATCAGCAAAGGAAAAGGACTCCTAATAACCAGCCCACCACCACAGCATAAACTCCTGGGGTTTGCTGGAGGTTATTGGTTCTTCTGGGCCCTCCTAGCTTATATGCTGTATTCTTTCTCTCTTCACTCTCAGGAGATGGTGTGGTTGATAGAACAGGCACTAGACCAGAGAGCATGAAACCTGGGTTCTAGTCTTAGAGCAGCCTGGGACTGGCAGAATACCCCTGTCAGGGTAGGCATCACCCACCTGGCTCCCTAAATCCTCTCAACTACCCCAGGAGTGAGCATGACAACTAGTTTACAGATAAGGGAGTTGAGACTTAGAGAGTAAGTAATTCCATCAAGGTCAGCACAGATGGTATTCAGCTCCGGTTTGCCTGACTGTAAAATCCTCATGTACACTCGACCAAGCTGTCACTTTAAATCCTCCAAATCTCAGATTCCTCAAACATAAAACAAGGATATTTTGCTAAATCAGTACTCTCTGTATCATGGAGCCCTAGGGATTCTTCAAAGATGTCTCAGAAGTCATTTTTGGAGGGAAGTTCAAGGAGACAGGGTCCAGACAACTGCCTACCCCTGCACACACACATACACAGAAACATTGAGCAGTGCCCCTCTTAGCTTTAATGCCTAGGAGAGGATCAGCATGGTGAAGGTATAATAACTGTGGTAAATCAAGCCATTCAGAGGAGACTTTGGATTCAGCTGCCTGGCTCTGCCCAGAAAACATCCAATGCCTTTGAAAGAAAAGGCTGTACCTGAACTTCTGCTGATCTAAACACAATTTGAGAAAGTGTTTCAGTTGTATCTGTGAAGATGGTCTTCTTACCCAGGGTCAGCTAGTGAGAAACACAGTCCAAGTTTTCTTCTCTTGTGTTCACCATTCCTTGAGGGTTTCAACTGGTCAGGGATGAAAGGGATGTAGCATTTGTGGCTTAATTCTTTTTTTTTTTTTTTAACTTTTAACCCAAACTGTATTTTATTATATTTAGACATCATCCATTGTAAGAAACACCACTGTTTTATGTACCATTAGGAATGAAAAGATGCTGCCACTCAATATGATGCATCATCCATTGTAAAATGAACTGTAAATTCAGAGACATTAAAATGTTAAAGACCTTAGGGATGATGAAATTGTGGGTCTCAATAGAGAGGTCTCACAATGCCATGGGCTACCTGTGTGGTTTAATCCAACTCTGTTTTTGCTCTTCCTCTCTGTTTATCTTGCCTCATTTTCCTTTTACCCTGTCCACTTTCAACACTGCCTTCTTCCTCTGGCCCCAGAGCCAGGTGGTAGAGAAGAAAGGAGTGGTCTGTGTTGGTAAGAAATGAGACAATTCATTTACTCCTTCAAGTCCTGCCTTTCCCCCCACCTGTATTCCTACAAAGAACAACGCATTGGTGCTTAGATGACCACTATCAGGCAGGCATCTTGATGAATGCACAGAGAGTCAAGATTTACTTTATCCCATCCTTGTAGCTCGTATCCCTTTTGCTAAAAGCTACATATGTAGAAAAGAATAAAGCCAATGAAAGTCAAGTGATGAGTTCATCATACCTTTTTGATGGTGATCATACCTTTCTAAAAACATTTATTGAGGTATCCTTTACATACCATAAAATTCACTCATTTTAAGTGTGCAATTCATTGATTTTCAGAAAACATACAATTGTACAAGCGTCACCACAATTCAAATTTGAATCATTTCCATTACCCCAAAAAGATACCTCAAGCTCATTTGCACTCACACCCTGTTCCCACTCCAAGCCCTAGGCAACCACTAATCTTTCTGTTTCTTATAGATTTGCTTTCTCTGAGCATTTCATATATATGGAATCATATAATACTTGGTATTTTGTGACTGGCTTCTTTCATTTTGTGTACTCTTTTGGAGGTTCATCTATACATTAGCACATCTCAGTACTTTGTTTTTTTTACATGACACCTTTTTGAATGGCAGCATTATATGGAGGAAATTTCACAGATTTCAGAAGCATGCAAATCTGGGGCCAAATCAAAGTTGTACCACTTCTTAGTTGTGTGTCTTTGGGCAATTTCCTTAACCTCTCTAAGACCCATTTGTAGAATAAGGATACTAATCCCTCCCTCAGAGGATTATTCTATCAACTAAATCGATTTTGCCAGCAAACAATGGGCAGTCAAGAAATCTAGTCTTTCTGTCTACATTCCCCAGGAATCACTGTTTTCTTACCCCTGCATTAAATTGTAAATTGAATCCTACCGCCTCCCTACCAGCCTTCTCATGAAGCTTGAAATGAGAGCCCACATAACTAGCAATATCAGGAATGGAATTCCGCTAAGGGGAATCACATCCTTCATTAATGGAGCCCAGATGGTGAGGATCTAAAGGCATTTCCTTCAATATTGCTGTCATTTTTTAGAAAGAAGGTTAAACTGTATTTCATTGTTATTTTAAGGAGGAAAATGTTTCGAATTGTATTCTAGAACATTCTACAGAGTTGGCCTTACTTTTGCAAGCCTCTAAGAACAACGTATTTTCCCACTAATTCTTATAAAACTGCCCCCAATAACATCAACTCTCAGATGACATGTAAGTAAGTAGTAAAGGGCTATAACCCCCTGAATTCATAAAATTCACCTCAAATCCTCAAAACTCAACTTTTAGCCAATAGTTTCAGACTCTTTCTTTCCTAAACCTTTAGAAGAACCTGAATTTCATGTGTGTAGCAGAATAGACTAAATTGAACTCCTTGTTCATTTCTCCAGTCCATTTTTTCTCATTAGAACATATCAATTTGAGTTCCAAGTTAAAGGAACTCTGGATATAAGCACACCATGCACTCTTGGACACAGAGTTTACATAGACGCAGTTCCTTAGCCCTGAGCCCTCTTTTTCCTTCTGAATCATTGTTTCTCCACAGTTTTCAGTCCACCATGATTCCCTTTTGTGTTTCTGATTGTTTTTCTCTCTTCTTCTCTGAGATTTATCACAGCTGCATTTCTTCCCCAAATTCCTTAAACACTTAATTCCTTTCCACCTCCTAGATTCACTCCCAGATTTACTTCCTATTAAGTATAGTATAACAGTTAAAACAGAAAAGGATAATACTTTTCAATATTTCTACTAAATTAAATAGGTTTGCAACATATTTTATGTATCTCTCACTTCAAGGAGGTTAGCACAAGTGAATCATTTTTCATCATGTAAAATGTCTGTTGTCAAGTGTAGACTAGTTATTAAGAGAGGCGACATATGGCTTTCTATCCTTTATATACTAATAATTGTCACTATATATATTAATGGCATTAAAGATAACAAAGAGTGACTCTTTCAAAAAAGTAAATTAGATATAATTCCTACAAGTGATCAATCTGCAACATTATCAGGAGAGTCTGACTAACTAGAACTTCTACTGTGATAAAACCATACTCACGAAGACAAATAGATAAAAGCTATATCCAGACCGAATCAAACACTTAAATCAATGTATCTGCATAAGGAGTCCTGTGTTTCCTTGCTCTCTGTACTTATCTGAAAATAGGAACTGTTAACAAAATCCAGGACTAACTTTTCTCCCACTATTGAGAGATCGGGAAGGAGTGAGTGCGGTCTCAGGAGAGAAGCTTTCACTCACTGTCTTATCACCTAAAATAGGCATGAGAATCCATAAATGTGATAAAAAGAAATAAAAATAATTGGGGGGGGCACAAAAAGCTTAAATTTAGTTAGATTTGTGAATTTCCCCAATCTTTAAAAAGATTTCCTCATGTTAAAACTTCCCTTTCATACACTACAGTGAAGAGAGTAATTTATATCCAAGACTTTATTTTAGGGAATTTATTTTAAATGATATCATAGGAATTTATCTCATGGTGTAAATAGTTTAGTAAATCTGGGATTCAGCAAAGATATTTCCCCTACTGCACAGGGCTTTTGTGCAGTAGATGTTTAGCAGCAGATGACAAATTAATCTTGAGGCATGATGATTTAACTTCAGTTTGGTGCCCAAACATTCTGCAAAAACATCTTAAGCCCCAAATTCCAACATGTGGCCAGCATATTGAAAGTTAATTTTAAAAAAAAATCACTTAATAACCCAAATATTCAATACATATATAAGAATCACACAACTTTTGGATAATAATTTGGTCTACAGTCTGTTCATAGCTCTCTAGAAAATCCTGATCTCAGAGTGATTGGTTAAAACCTCACATTTGCAGAGGACATCTCTCAGGCCTCAGTCACCATAAATATCTGCCTGCATGCACACATCATGTATATGAATTACCAAATAATGCCAAGAGTCTCCTACCCCGAGATGGCAGCAAGTTTTTGGTGTGCCTGGCGGGCCATTTCACAGCCTTTGGTTCTTGTCTTGTGCATTTCCCCCCTGAGTGAGGGGCAGCTGACAGAGACGTCCCCGATAGAAATGACCAATTCTCGATACAGGGCCACTTGCGTGTTGAACTCTTGGACAAGCTGGAAAAGAGAGCGAGTTTCTTTCGTAAGACACTGATCAGGAAGTTTCCTATTTTGTGTTACCTAAACAGAGGCTTTCGCTGACCCCTGAGCCACCTCCCCAAATCTCCTGCTAAAGAGCCTACAGATTGTTTAAAGATTGGGGCACAAAGATGTAAGTTCTCTTCATCCAAAGCAAGTGTTTATTTTTCATCGGTAAGTCTCGTCATGGAAGCTCTGTTTCCAGACCTACTTGCCGCCACCCGTTCAGACTCAGTTTCTGAAGAGCCAGAGCATATTTGGAGAGCTACCATGCCACTCCCAGGTAACTAGAGAGTGATGCTGGGAACTCTCGCATAAAAGTCTCCCCTCTACCACAGCTGGGATGTGGATTTGAATTGGCCTGGGGATAAAGGCCAAAGGTGGGTTATATTAGGCAAACCATTCACCTCCTGCCGGACCACTGAACCGCTCCGGGCCGGGCTCCGAGCTTGACGGGAAGACTGGCTACAGCCTCTGAGCTGGAACCTTCGTCCCCTCCGCAGAGCCCCGTGCACTCTATTTGGGTTTGTTTGCTACTGTCTCCCCACAAAGCAGCACTCTTACCTACTCAGCCCCTCCCTCCCTGGTGAGCCAGCCAGTTCACCGTGTCTTTCCTATCTGCCGTTCTCCGAGGGGGTAGAGGCACGACCTACAGCCGCTGACCCCAAGACCCTTTCCGCGGCACTTCTTGGCGGGGCTAATACGACCCGGTGTCACCCCGAATCTGGGGGACTGCAGATTTAAAAATAGTGCATGTGCACGTGACCGGCATGGAGGAGCTGAGGGTGGCGGAGTTCCTGGCACTCAGGCAAAAGATTAACGTACACGATTCCCCCCACCTCTCCAAAAAAAACAAAAACAAAAAACAAAAGGAGGCGCATTTTCCACCTACCATCTTGCAATCGTCCAGGGCTCGTTGGGTTTTGTGGGCGCTCTCGGAGCCGCTGCCCCTGCGCTCCCAATCCCGGCTCTGCAGCGGGGGCTTGCTGATCTGGAAGATTGAGGAGCGGGTGGACCGGCTGGGGCGCTTTTTGCGCCCATTCGGTGCAGAACTCATGCATACACATCCACCAAGCCGAAGCCGCTGGTGCAGTGCGCCCCGGCGCGGGCGGCCAGGTAGTTGCCCTGCGCGCCGCCTCCAAGCAGCCGGAGCCGGGACCCGAGGCGCGGCGCTCACAGGCTTGGGACTGGCTGCGCGGGTGGGTAACCTTCAGCTTGAAGGAGAGCCGGGGAAGCGCTGGCTGTGCCGTGCAGCATCGCTTCCACTAGCAGTGAGGAAGGAGCTCGGTCAAGTTCTGCTCAGCAGCACTGCCGGCCCTGTCCCGGGAGCTGGACGCTGGCGCGGGCTCGCACTGTCTTCCGCTCGGCATGGATCGCAAGGCTGGGCGAGAAGGAACACGCCGCCCGGCGGTTCCTAGTTTCCATTCAGATGGGTGAGCAGCTTTCAAAGCCTGCGCTGCCAGGTGGAGGGGAGGGCGGGCAGGGGGAGATTGTCGCTCTAGCCTCGGGTGTCTTCCCGCAGCGGCTCTCCGTTCGTCTATCTCCTCCCTCCCCCGTCACCAGGCCTGGAAGGGCTGGCAGTCCCCGAAGCAGGCAGTTGGTCGTTGTCTTGATTCTTCGTCTCCACGGGGCTCATCTGTTTGAGGATCCCTAATGAATCCGTGGCGGGACTGGCAGACGCAGGGAATCGGTCCGGCTGACGTTGTTCGCGGCCCCGCACATTGATAGGACAGGAATACTAATGTGATCCGTCCATACAACCCCCTTCCCCCTCCAGGGTTTATGCACTTATCCAATCAAATCCCCGGGAACATCAATTGCAATATTACTTCATCTGCTCTATTATTAGAAACGAAAAGTGTCATCAGAGTGGAGCACATTGCCACATGCTGGGACATAAACACGGATTTCAGATCAACCAGTGTGAGCTTGAGGCCCTCACCTTCCAACACATTCCGGGGCCACAGATTAGTAAAGCCCAACGAGGAGGGAGTGAGGTTTTTGCCTCAAAAGGAAGATCTCTTGATAACAGTTTTTAAAAATAGCTTTGTTTCCGGGAGTTTTGTCGTTGTGGTGGTGTTTTTGTTTTTGTCTATGTTCACCATGTGCCGGGAGAGAAACCTGCAGCAGTGGGGGCAGAATGCAAGAGGGCTTCAGTCAAACTGGTCCTCAACCCATCCCATCCCATCTTAACGAGTCAAGCTCCTGGTCTGAGATTCCAGAATCTCAGGACCCAGCTCTGAGAGTTTCCCAATAGAGATTTGAACAAATGAGAGCCAACAGGCCTCCCTGGACACTCAAAATGACTCAACTCTCCTTTATGGGACATCAGTGACCCAGAGGCCAATGGAGGTGGCCCAGGATAGTAGGGAAGATGACTGTGTGAAAGGGGGCCCTGGGGGGTGAGTTCCTTGGCCATTTAAGTTCACCCTGACCATTGGCATCCTAAGATTCTTGTGGAAGGAAGAGAGGCAGCATGGGCATTCAACTCCAATGCTCTGAGAATGCTTGTTCCCATGCATGAATGGTTTGTTTGGAGGGGACAGATAAAGAAGTCTGCCACAGGGGAACGACTTATGTGTTGCAGAGCCTAATGAAGAACAAAAAGGAGGTTTCTGGTCAATCTCTTAAGGGGTTATAGAGAGGGAGAGCCAGAAATAGCCAGAAAGGCTAACACCCTAAGGAGACATTTCTAGAAATTTTTTACAAGGCAGGTGAATATAATGGGGTAGTATAATAAGAAAGATATTTGGTCTTTGTCCTCAGTTCCTGGCACAGAGTTCCTAAATCCCTTGTAATTTCCCTAGTGATAAGGGTGATAGGAGCCCCTTGTCACCAGAAAGACCAAGACTTGATTAGGCATTTGGAACTTTCAGGCCCCCCCCCCCACCAACTTCCTCAGAAGGGAGAGAGGCTGGAGACTGATTTAATCATGAATAGCCAATAGTGTGACCAATCATGCCTACATAATGAAACCTCCATAATGAAACCTCCTTAAAAACCCCTAAACAATGGGGTTCAGGGAGCTTCTGGGTTGGTGAAGACATAGGTTTGCTGGGAGGTTGGCATACTCAGAGAGGGGGCATGGCATCTCCCCCTCCCCCCTCCCATACCCTACGCATCTCTTTCTGAGTCGTATTCTTTATAATAAGCTGGTAAGTAAAGTGGTTTCCCAAGTGCTGTGAATCATGCTACCAAATCTGAGAGGCATTTGTGGGAACCCCCGAATTTGTAGCCAAGTTGAACAGAAGTATAGGTAATCTGGGGATTTTATACTTGTGACTGGTCTCTGCAGTGAGGGCAGATTTGTGGGTCTGAGCCCTTAAACATGTGGGGCCTGACGCTAACTCCAGGTATTGAGTTGTAGGACACCCAGTTGGTGTTGGAGAGTTGGAGAAATAGTGTTGAAAAAGATACCATGTATTTGGTTGGGGAGGAAAAAACCCTAACCAGGGGATATCTGAATGGATATTCACCTGCATTTGCATAGTGCTTCACAAAAGATTGAGTAAGTTTTCCCTAAGGACAAGTGGGGGAGAGAAGCATCAGCTCCCACCCCAGACCTTGGTGTGCTATTATCCTCCAGGAGTTTAGATGGTAGGGAGACCAGGGTGAAGGGCTCTTCTGTTGGCTGAGTCTCCCCAAATGTAGGAAGATAAGGAGGTTAACTCTTAGCCAACTCTGACTGTTCCTTTTTCCCTCAGTCTCAAATTTCTCTCTACCTCATGTGTGTAGGGAGGAGAGGTCGAAGAACACATCAGGTGGTTTGGTGAAATTTTCTGGGATTTGGTGAGTGGTTGGGATGCTGAGGGAAGGTATAGGGAGGCGAAGGAAGGATGGATAATACTCATTTGTAAGTTAAGTCTTGTGATATAGACCCTTGTGTTACCACTAACTACCTCTCTCCCCACTACCAAACTTAAAAGTCTGCTCCAACCCAAGGTTGGTGGTGCTTTGGAAAATTAAAGGAAAAGGGACTGCATTTTACATGTGTGTGGACCTAGGATAGAGAAAACAGCACACTGGAGGTGAGTCTTCTGGAAATCTTTTGTCACCACTCTGCTGTTTCATCCCCTGTCCCTGCAGGGAAATACTGCCACCAGATTTGAGCGTCTCCAAGCTCCTTAGTAGTGGGTTTCTACTTCAGCTACAGCCATCTGGTTTCTACTCCCCGCTTCTTCTGCCTAGAGACCATTTCAACAAATTAAAAGAAAAAAAGGCAACACAATTGCACTGCTCTGTTTCTATGCCATATTTCTTGCAGTAGGTGGGGGAGGAGGGGATAAATGGGTCAAACTCAAGGGCACATCTGAAGGACCACAGATTTGGAAACCTGCTGGGGGATTAAGCAGAAATTGTCATTTGTAGGTGCCCCTTGGTCTTCCCTGATACACAGCCCAAGCCATTTTCTGAGAGGGAAGAAAAATAGCATCAATCCCAGAGCTGTCTCTCTGAGGGACAAATGCTGTAATCAGAATAGCAGCAGGCAGACTTAGTTCCCTCACCTTCCCCCTCATTCAAAACAGCATGAATTTACATTCCTGGGGCTGACTGCCAAATAGAAGGGTGAAGTGTAGTTGGAAATCCCAATAACAAGGGTACATTTTCTGGTTATCTAGACCCAACTTTGGCACAATTCTGTTAATGGGTCCTCTATAGGTAAACAACTTTGACTCAACTCACATCCTAGATTCACTGCAATATAAGATCCACCTCACATTTCATGTTCTCTCTATGGTAATTTTAGAGAAGTTGTTTTGATTTAGAATTGAGAATTTAAAAATTGAGTATTAGTTAAGAGTGAATATGAACAACTGGTAAGTTTCTTCAAATTGGTGCCATCAGGAACCACAGTGCGACCCAGAGATGCACATCTCAAACTGGGCTGTGCAAAAATGGTAAAGGACCTTATCTGTGTGGGTCTGTGACAGAGGCGAAGAAAAATACATTAAGATGCTGAATCCTGAGAAGTTGGAAAGATCTGAAAGGAATAATCAAATTATTTTCTATTAGTGTAAAAAGAGATTAAGTGGGCTTCCCTGGTGGCGCAGTGGTTGAGAGTCCGCCTGCCGATGCCGGGGACACGGGTTTGTGCCCCGGTCCGGGAGGATCCCACATGCCGCGGAGCGGCTGGGCCCGTGAGCCATGGCCGCTGAGCCTGCGCGTCCGGAGCCTGTGCTCTGCAACGGGAGAGGCCACAACAGTGAGAGGCTCGCGTACCGAAAAAAAAGATTAAGTTATTGCAAAGAATTTAGTGAATAAACTATTTAGTAAATGGTTTATTTCCACTAAAACCAGAAAGAAGTACAATATATTGGAATATTTATTAATTTCAAAAATATTTTTGAGCATTTTTATTAGATGCAGTTCCAGGTTTTATTGGTCCTAAAACATATAACTGGGGGCCCTTCTTTAAGAAAAAGAATCAAAATTAGATATATGGTCTTGGGAGGAGCCTATGCAATGAGGTTCCCTGCAGTTAGGTTTTGTTACCTTCATGGTAAATTGCCACATTTGTTGTTTATTATATGCACAGTGGGCATCTGGTGTTTTGCCTCCTCTGATTTTATTCTCCTTTTTCTCATAATAGCATCTTAAATTTCCTTTGAGAAAACCAGTCTTCTTTCCCTTTTTGTCATATGACTCATGGGTGGGCATATGAATCAGACCTGGCCAATAAGAGTACTATCTTCTAGTAGCCACAATGATTGGTTTATTAGTGGGTACGAAATCTAAACTGAAGTAATGAACTTTAGGCCTTGGGACTTTTTCTAGCTCTATTACGTTGAAACATTTGAAATTGCTATTACTCAACCATTTTAGACCTACGTAAATGACAAATTTTATATATTTCAACCTAATATTGAGAGTTTCTTTTCCTTGGGTTGCTAGGGGATAAGATGAAAGTCTGCCATTTCTGGTGCCACTCACGATCAACAAACTGCCTGAGAGCCAACCCAGAGAAAATCAGAATGGAGAGATGGAGAAAGATTGATTTTTGCGGGATGGGGGAGGATAATTGACATACAACATTATAGTAGTTTCAGGTGTACAACATACCAATTTGATATTTGTAGGTATTGCAAAATGATCACCAAAATAATCTACAGATCTTCCTCAACTTACAACAATGGAGTTACTTCCCAATAAACCCCTTATAAGTTGAAAATATGTGAAAATGCATTTAATACACTCAAGCTACTGAACATCATAGCTTAGCCTAGCCTACATTAAACATGCTCAAAACACTTACATTAGCCTACAGTTGGGCAAAATCATCTAACACAAAGCCTATTTTATAATAAACTGTTGAATATCTCATATAATTTATCACATACTGCACTGAAAGTAAAAAACAGGATGGTTGTATGGGTACAGGATGGTTGTAAGTATATTGTTCATTTACACTTGTGGTAGCGTGGCTGACTGGGAGCTACTGGTGCCCAGCATCACAAGAGAGTATCACACTGCATATCTGCTAGCCTGGAAAAAGTCAAAAAAATTGTATGTCAAACCATTGTAAGTTGGGGACCATCTGTAGTTAACATCTGTCAACATATATAGTTACATATTATTTTTTCTTGTGATGAGAAATTTCAAGATTTATTCTCCTAATGACTTTCAAATGTGCAATATAGTATTATTAACTTTAGTCACCATGCTGTACATTATACCCCCTTGACTTATTTATTTTATAACTGGAAGTTTGTACCTTTTGACTCCCTTTACCCATTTTTCCCACCCCTCTCAATCCCCCCCACTTCTGGCAACCACTTCTCTTTCTGTATGCTTGTTTTTTTCTTTTCTTTTCTTTTTTAGATTCCACATATAAGTGAGATTATATGGCATTTGTCTTTTTCTGACTTATTTCACTTAGCATAATGCCCTTGAGGTCCATCCATGTTGTTGCAAATGGCAAGATTTCATCCTTTTTTATGGCTGAATAGTATTGCTTTGTATATATATACCACAATTTCTTTGACCATTCATCTATTGATGAACACAGATTGTTTCCATGTCTCAACTATTGTAAATAATTCTGCAATGTACATAGGGATGCATATAACTTTTCTAGTTAGCGTTTTTGTTTTCTTCAGATAAATACCCAAAAGTGGAATTGCTGGATCATATGGTAGTTCTATTTTTAATTTTTTGAGGAAACTCTGTACTGTTTTCCATAGTGGCTGCACCAATTTACATTCCCACCAAGAGTCCACAAATGTTCCATTTTCTCCACATCCTTACCAGCACTTGTAATTTCTTGTCTTTTCCATAGCAGCCGTTCTGACAGGGGTGAGGTTATATCCCATTGTGGTTAAATTTGCATTTCCCTGATAATTAATGATGCTGAGCACCTTTTCATGTACTATTGGCCATCTGTATGTCTTCACTGGAAAAATGTCTATTCAGGTCTCCTGCCCACTTTTAATTGGATTTAAGAAAATAATTAATTTACTTTTTACTATTAAGTTGTATGAGTTCTTTATATATTTTGGATATTAACCTCTTATCAGATATATAATTTACAAATATTTTCTCCCATTCAGTAGGTTGCCTTTTCATTTCGTTGATGGTTTCCATTGCCATGCAGACGATTTTTTAGTCTAATATCATCCCACCTATTTATTTATTTATTTTTGCCTTTGGTTTGGTGTCAAATCTAAAAAATCTTTGCCAAGACAGATAACAAGGAACTTGCTGCCTATGTTTTCTTCTAGGAATTTTATGCTTTCAGGTCTTGTGTTCAAATCTTTGATCAATATTGAGTTAATTTTTGGGTATGGTGTAAGATAGTGATCCAGTTTCGTTCCTTTGCATGTTTCTGTCCAGTTTTCTCAACAACATTTAATGAAGAGAAACTGTCCGGGTCCCACTGTGTATTCTTGGCTGCTTTGTTGTAAATTAATTTACTATATATGTGTGGGTTTATTTCTGGGCTCTCCATTCTGTTCCATTGATCTATGCATCTGTTTTTATGCCAATAACATACTGTTTTGATTATTATAGCTTTGTAATGTAGTTTGAAATCAGGGAGCATAATGCCTCCAGCTTTGTTTCTTTCTCAAGGTTGCTTTGGCTATTCAAGGTCTTTCATGGTTTCATACAAATTTTAGGATTATTTGTTCTATTTCTGTGAAAAATGCCATTGGAATATTGACAGGGATTGCATTGAATCTATAGATTGCTTTGGGTAGTATGGACACTTCAATGATATAAATTCTTCCAATCCATGAACACAAATTATCTTTCCATTTATTTGTGTCTTCAATTTCTTTTATCAGTGTTTTATAGTTTTCTGTGTATACGTCTTTCATGTCCTTGGTTAAATTTATTGCTAGGTTTTTTATTTTTATTTTTGTTTTGATGCAATTGTAGAAAGGTTGATTCTTAATGATATTATTTGAGCACAGGGATCCAGTTTTGCCTTAAACCAAAGTATTCCTACAATTTAAGTTAGGTGAACCAAATCCCTTTTAAATTAACTCAGTTTGATTTGAGTTACTACCATTTGCAACCAAAAGAGTCCTCATTAATATTATACATAAAGAATAATTGCACACAAGTATAAAATACATCAGATCAATTCATCATTTAGTACTTAGTCAGTGTTCACTATGAATAAGCCACTGTGGCAAAGACCAGAGAGAATGCAATAAAATTAAAGATATGATTCCTTCTATGGTACTTACACTGGGAGGTGAACATACACACACACACACACACACGCACACATGTGAAATCAAGAAGAACAATAAATATATATTAATGTTATATTCCAATGTGTATAAATACTTTAAGAATTTAGAGATGGGATCAACCTCTCTGTAGGCTGAAGTTATTAGAAAAGACTACATGATAGAGATGCAACCTGAGGTAGGAATATGTAGAATCTGGATAGATGAAGGAGTAGGGAGAGCTCTTCAGGGGTTGGCTAATAGCAAAGGCACAAGAGTGGAGTGGAGTGCACAAAGAGCCTGACCTGAATTGGAGAGAAGGAAGAGAGGCTAGTGTAAGAGTGCTGTGGGTAAGGTCACAGAAGTAGAATAAATGACTCAGTTCCTTTGGTTTAGGAAAAGAAGGAAGATAGTAGGTGAGAAGCAGAGAAAACTTAACAGTTTTCTTTGGTTGACAATAATGTACATGATTTGAGGCCACATTGGGAAGCAGATATACCAAAGGACTAACCTGATGTCTACCACTGACTTCTTATACTTTTAAAGGACTGGATTTGGGGGTTGAACTCCAGTGTTCTGAGGAATTGATGATGCAAATTATGGGCAGAGTGGGAGTTAGTGTTATCTAAACATAAAATGGTTCACATTACTTAGACCTTTTAGAGCAAAACAGAGGAGTTTGATCCTGATACTGGGTTGGGTAAGACCTTGGGCAAAAGAGGACCACTGCCATTTCGTGATTATATGAATTAAAATGAGGCAAGTGATGCTTTAAGAAAATTAATCTGGCAGTGATAGGTAGGATGCATTGGAATGAAGAGGTAGTGAAGCCATTTATTAGGCTATTATCATAATCCAAGTGGACAAGGAGCCTGAGTGTGCCAATAAGAATCAGGGAGAAATTTTAGACTATTTTAAGGTAACAGCATTATCTCAAGAAAGGACTGACTAGAAGATAATAGAAACTATCCAATGTAAAAAGCAACAGCTATTTCAATATCCCATGGAAATAGCAAAACCCATTGGCAATTATCTTTGAAATTTGCATCTAACTTTGACTCTATAGAGCTGTTCCTGTCTTGTATGTACACAGAACATGTACCCATTGGCCAAACTCCAGCCTGCTTTGTCCATGGATTCTACTGTGACCTCTTTCCTATTGACTAGACCTCTTTCCAGCCAACCATGGCTCTGGCCTATGTCTTATCTGCACCTTTCCAAAGCTAAACACTAATCAGCTACTGCTTTGTTGGCCCTATTTCCTTTTGCTGGCCCCACCAACCTTACCTGCAGTGGCCACTCCTTCCAACACAACTTGGTTCTTTTGAGGACACTTCTGGACCAGCCAAGTATGCTGAAACACGCACTGGGGAAACACTGCAGTGGACGGGCTATGTCTGCAGAACCAGTTCCTTAACTGTCCTCTGACACAGCTCATTTCTGGCCATTCTATTTGATACTTTGCTTCATTCTCTGGTTTCTCTTTGCTCTCTCATTCTCTCTCTTTCATTCTCTCTCCCTCTCTCCCTGTCTCTCTAATAATCACACAACTGACATAAGTGTGACTTTTCCTTGTTCTAAAAAAATACATATTCAGATAAGGATAAAGTCCTCTTTGTTCACCATCCCAGCCTCAGTCCTCTCCTGCCTCCCCAGAAATAATCGTTCTAACCATTTTGCTGTGCAGATCTTCTGTTACACAACTGTTTACTTACATGTCCTTGAAAAAACATGTATTTCATTGTTGTTTATATATGTGTATGTTTTTATAGAAATTATATATTATATGTATCATTCTATAACATGCCTTTCTTTTTTCTATTTTACTGTGTCTTTGCAGAGGCTTCTGTATTAGTGCACATCTGCTTCAATCTTGTACTTCTGTGTGGTATTCTGAATAACAGATACATCACAGTTTACTAAACCGTTCTCTAGTTGGGACATTTAGATTATTTCTAATATTTTAATATTATCAATAATGCTGCAGTAAAATTCTTAAGCATGCCCTCTTCTTCATATGCCTTCGTATGTGGGTATATATTTCATTAGTGTATATGAAGAAGTGAAATTGCTGGGTCATAGAGTATACGCATTTACATTTGTAAGAGATACTCTGAAATTTCTTTCCAAGGTGGCTATAACAAATTATATGCATGCTGGCTAATTTTGAGAGTACCTGTTTCCCCACATACTGGTCAGTTTGATATCATTAAACTTTTTCAATTTGTGCCAATTTGACTCTTCATATTGATGCTATATTCTTACCTCTCAGCCTTCCAGTTTCTCTTAGGATTTCACTGATTTAGTCCTTCTTAACATCTCTGAATCTCTGTAGACTGATACTCTATAGCCTGGTAATTATCCCCTCCACACACTTGCGGTACTACCCTCCCACCCATCAGGGTCGCAGAATGCCTGCTCACATAAGTAGTCTTGAGTGGGTGCGGCCCATCTCTGAAAGACAGGGCTTCCAAATTGCTTACTCTTAGGACAACGAGGCAGGGCAGGAGTGAGAGAAAGGAGAAAAAGATGAATTCACACTTCCTAGTCTAAGAAATTGGAAAATGGAGCTTTCCTTGATAGAATTGGGCAGTTGAAGATATTAGGGCTGGAGATGAAAATTTAGAAGTTAGAAGCAAAAGGGGGTCATGGAAGCCTTGAGAATGGATGTGTCTCTAGGAAGAAGTAAGTGTAGAAAGGGAAAAACGCAAAGGGGTGATTAAGTCCCAAGACATGACAGCAGATAAGAGGTGTGATACAGGAAAGAGTCGATAGAGGGATGGAGAAGGGATGGCCAGGAAAACAGAAGAAGAAACCACTGAATGAGGTGTCACAGAGCAAAGGGCAGAGTCACTTTCAGGGAGTGAGCTGCCTGTTGTCCCAGAGATATCAAATAGGAAAGGGATTTAGTAAAATATCTTTTGGCAAGAAGAGGTCAGTGTGTAAATCTAATGAATGGAAGGAGCAAAACCCAAATTGTAAGTGGGCAATGAGGGTAAGAAGTGGAAGAAGCAGGTGGGGACCATAAGCGTGAGGGGAAGGACAGAAATAGGACATTGTTACAGAATGGCACGTTCTGATAAGTGCACGTTTACCTTTTTTTTTTTCTTTTTTAACATCTTTATTGGAGTATAATTGCTTTACAATGGTGTGTTAGTTTCTGCTTTATAGCAAAGTGAATCGGCTATACATATACATATATCCCCATATCTCCTCCCTCTTGCATCTCCCTTGCTTCTAGGTGGTCACAAAGCACCAAGCTGATCTCTCTGTGCTATGTGGCTGCTTCCCACTAACCATTTTACATTTGGTAGTATATATAAGTCCATGCCACTCTCTTACTTCATCCCAGCTTACCCTTCCCCCTCCCCGTGTCCTCAAGTCCATTCTCTATGTCTGTGTCTTTATTCTTGTCCTGCTCCTAGGTTCTTCAGAATCATTTTTAAGATTCCATATATATATATATATATATATATATATATATATATATACATACATATGTTAGTATACGGTATTTTTTTTTCCTCTTTCTGACTTACTTCACTCCACTCTGTATGACAGACTCTAGGTCCATCCACCTCACTACAAATAACTCAATTTCGTTTCTTTTTATGGCTGAGTGATATTCCATTCTATATATATGCCATGTCTTCTTCATCCATTCATCTGTCAATGGACACTTAGGTTGCTTCCATGTCTTGACTATTGTAAATAGAGCTGCAGTGAATATTGTGGTACATGACTCTTTTTGAATTATGGTTTTCTCAGGGTATATGCCCAGTAGTGGGATGGCTGGGCCGTATGGTGGTTCTATTATTAGTTTTTTAAGGAACCTCTGTACTGTTCTCCATAGTGGTATATCAATTTACTTTCCCACCAACAGTGTAGGGAGGTTCCTTTTTCTCCACACCCTCTCCAGCATTTATTGTTTCTACATTTTTTGATGATGGCCATTTTGACTGGTGTGAAGTGATACCTCATTGTAGTTTTGATTTGCATTTCTCTAATGATTAGTGATGCTGAGCATCCTTTCATGTGTTTGTTGGCAATCTGTATATCTTCTTTGGAGAAATGTCTATTTAGGTCTTCTGCCCATTTTTGGATTGGGTTTTTGTTTTATTGTTATTAAGCTGCTTGTAAATTTTGGAGATTAATCCTTTGTCCATTGCTTCATTTGCAAATATTTTCTCCCATTCTGAGGGTTGTCTTTTTGTTTTGTTTATGGTTTCCTTTGCTGTGCAAAAGCTTTGAAGTTTTATTAGGTCCCATTTGTTTTTTTTTATTTCCATTTCTCTGGGAGGTGGGTCAAAAAGGATCTTGCTGTAATTTATGTCATAGAGTGTTCTGCCTATGTTTTCCTCTAAGAGTTTTACAGTGTCTGGCTTTACATTTAGGTTTTTAATCCATTTTGAGTTTATTTTTGTATATGGTGTTAGGGAGTGTTCTAATTTCATACTTTTACATGTAGCTGTCCAGTTTTCCCAGCACCACTTATTGAAGAGGCTGTCTTTTCTCCATTGTATATTCTTGCCTCCTTTATCAAAAATAAGGTGACCATATGTGTGTGGGTTTAACTCTGGGCTTTCTATTGTGTTCCATTGATCTATATTTTTGTTTTTGTGCCAGTACCATATTGTCTTGATTACTGTAGTTTTGTAGTATAGTCTGAAGTCTTGGAGCCTGATTCCTCCAGATCCGTTTTTCTTTCTCATGATTGCTTTGGCTATTAGGGGTCTTTTGTGTTTCCATACAAATTGTGAAAATTTTTGTTCTAGTTCTGTGAAAAATGCCATTGGTAATTTGATAGGGATTGCATTGAATCTGCAGATTCCTTTGGATAGTATAGTCATTTCCACAATGTTGATTCTTCCAATCCAAGAACATGGTATATCTCTCCATCTGTTTGTATCCTCTTTAATATCTTTCATCAGTGTCTTGTAGTTTTCTGCATACTGGTCTTTTTTCTCCTTAGGTAGGTTTATTCCTGGGTATTTTATTCTTTTTGTTGCAGTGGTAAATGGGAGTGTTTCCTTAATTTCACTTTCAGATTTTTCATCATTAGTGTATAGGAATGCATGAGATTTCTGTGCATTAATTTTGTATCCTGCTACTTTACCAAATTCATTGATTAGCTCTAGTAGTTTCTGGTAGCATCTTTAGGATTCTCTATGTATAGTATCATGCCATCTGCAAACAGTGACAACTTTACTTCTTCTTTTCTGATTTGGATTCCTTTTATTTCCTTTTCTTCACTGATTGCTGTGGCTAAAACTTCCAAAACTATGGTGAATAATAGTGGTGAGAGTGGACAACCTTGTCTTGTTCCTGGTCTTAGAGGAAATGGCTTGAGTTTTTCACCATTGAGAACGATGTTGGCTGTGGGTTTTTCATATATGGGCTTTATTATGTTGGGATAAGTTCCCTCTATGCCTACTTTCTGGAGGGTTTTTATCATAAATGGGTGTTGAATTTTGTCAAAAATTCAGTTTTTTCTGCATCTATTGAGATGATCATATGCTTTTTCTCCTTCAATTTGTTAGTATGGTTTATCACATTGATTGATTTGTGTATACTGAAGAATCCTTGCATTCCTGGGATAAACCCCAGTTGATCATGGTGTATGATCCTTTTTTTTTTCTATTTGTCAACAATCAACCTTTCACTCCATTTTATTATTATTTAATTCTATAGAAAAAACAAGTTTTATTACATTCCTTTTTTTAAATGGGGTGGAAACTGTACAAATAAGCATGATCAAACCTCTGTTAGAGCTGGTTAATACTGATTTATTGCCTCAAAGTCTCTCTAGTAGTGTTGAAGAAATTATGTTTAAGGTCCATCTGAAGGAAAAAAGCACTGGAGAGGCAAGAAAGGACTCGGGTAAAAAGTTTCAGAGGTTTGTAGGGAGATGGAACTTGCTGCTTAAAAAAATTACATTGAGCTCTGGAGCATCTCCATTTCTTAACACACCTTCCAAAGCATTTATTGGGATAGTTTTACCCATGTTTAAAGGCTCATATTATATGCAATTTGGGGCTTTTATAAATTCAGAAATAAAGTAATATAAAGAGTAGAATATTGAAGTCTTCAGAGTAGGGCTATAAGAGTCTCAATACTGCTAAATAAGTCCCCAAACAAAAATGTTCAGTCCACCCCACCCCAAAACCTATGTGTAATAGGAGAAAATGCACAGCAAGAAGCAGAGGAAAAGCATGTATCCTGGAATAAATCATACACTGAACAGTCTAGAAGCAAAGAAAAAAAGCAGACAACATACACATACACAAAAGTCTAAGAAGCAGCTATTCTCCTCATGTCTTTAGGTGGGTACCTCTACCCAGTAGATTACAGTTATGAAAACGACTCAGTTGTTTTTTTGTTAAAGTAACAAACTGTTTCCCATCATGCTCCATTTTCTAGAATCTTTCCTTTTTGATTGGTTGATTGGTTTCCTTTTTGATTGGTTGATCAAAAAGCACAAAAAGCAAAGCACATAAACATGCAAGAATGCACACGTGTGCACACACACACACGTGCACACACACACCCTCCTAAAATGTGAAAAATGCAGATATATAACGCTGGTGTCAGAAATCACTTCAACTTTATACTTAGGAACTTATAGACCCTTGATTTGCCCCCCAAAAATATTTTCCTTGTCCTTATTCTTTAAATGCTCAACCACCAAAAGAGAAAAGGAAAAAAATAAAAGGCTTTAAAGGCACATGTTTCAAGTCAGTGTCTTGTTAACAAAAAAGGTAGCATTTTCTTCACTTTGGCCATTGTTAAAGATGCAGGCATAGATCAGGGAATGTTAAGACTAGCATGTATTAAAAACAAATGCAACATTAACAGAGCATATATCTTTCAAAAAAGGATAAAACACTAACAGATACAAGTCAATGCACATATTTTAACTAGTGCAATTTTATCTACAATGGAGTAAATGTTATTTTGTGTGCCAGACATTGCAATACTGTTCATTTCCCTTTTATCATGCAAACATGCCAACTTTATCATTAAAAAAACCTTTATGGGGTCACATTCACGTTGCCCTCCCACCCAAATTAAGGGGAAAAAAGTCAATAAAAGAACTCCTCAAGATTTCATAACTATGAACATAAAGCTCCTAGATAATAGTGTATAGGCTGAATTTTCTTATTTGTATAAAAAATTATAATTTAGGTAGATGTCTTCCTCATGGATTACAATACAATGTGAAGTTACACGACTCTGAAATTTGTATCAACTGTACAAAAACAAAAGGAAGAGACCATGAAAAAATTATGTCCTTCATGGCCTGAGAGCCTACACATTTTTGAGTAATTTAAAAGGGTAACTATGAGAGCCTGACATTTTTCTGCATCTCACATCTTCTGCTTCTCTATCTGTAGTATTTGTAAATCAAAGTCAGTAACAGGTTAGTAGCAAAGGTCTCATCTATCTCCCCCTTCCTCCTTCCTAACTAATCCTACTCATTTTTCTGTCATCTTCCTGAGCATTTTCCATGAACAGCATTGCAAGTTGGTTTAAAAAAAATAATAGAAAAAGAAAACAGAATGAAAAAAAGGAAAGAAGAAAAAGAAAGCTTTACAAGGGTTTTGTTGGTTAATTATTTACTGGTGGAATCACTCCACCAGGAGTTTGATTTCATTGGCTAGCAGTTGGTTCATGTTGAATAGGCCCCCTGGGAGCTTGGTGAGCAGCTCTCACTCCATGGTTTCAGGGTCGCTGCCAACAGAGCTGGAACTTATGCTCATGTTGTCGACAGCAGTGTTGTCTGCGGGACCCAGCTCCGGCTCACTAGTCTCACTGGTCATGGACACCACAGAGAGCAGGGACATACGCCAGGCGAGTCGGCTAGAGGGCAAAAGGGAGGCGGCATATTCAGCTATGATACCAGCTACATCTAGGTTATAAGCCTTATCAAAGGCTATGAAACCTACATTTGCATTGTCTCCTTCGCAGACACAGAAGGAGCCGTCGTCTTTCATCAACAGGTCAGTGCCACACACATCCATTCCCAGGATATTAGACACCTGGATAGCTAGCTGTTTACCTTGTTTACTCAATGAGCACATCATCCCGACACCACCTAGTGAACAGTTGCTTTGCATCCTCCCATCTGTTGAACAGCGTTATGGTGTCAACCACACGGCCTCCAATGACAATGACATATACATCTCTTCCATGAGACTCTTTAACATATCTCTGAAACGGGGATGGAGCTTCATGGCAAATAAGATGGTTTAGATCAGCCAAATGGCGCTTATCACGAGCCAAGAAAATTGCTTTGCCTCTATGACACCATGTATTCTTCACTACCATTGGGAACTCCAGTACTTCTGCTTCATCAATCATTTTAGCAAAATTTTCATGACCACCATAAGAGAAAGTATCTGGCAGAGGAACACCATGACCTGCCAACTCTTGAAACATCCAGAACTTATTAACACAGTTCAGGATGTCTTGAGGTCAGTTCATCAACCTGCATCCCATCTTCTCTAGATGGCGCAAAACAGTGATGTCACTATCACTTTGCACCCAACCGGTTGGTATTCTCACTACTACTGCCGGAGGGTAGGCAGTAATTAGTTCTCCATTGATACGAAGACCCAGGTTTCCTTGATGGATTGTTAGCACCACCTCATCCATCACCACAGCCCTAAAGTCCAGTTCCTCCTCACAACATTTGGTCTTTAAAGCTCGTAAGATCTCTATTTGGGGATAGTCTTCCCTGATCTGATGATCTGTCAAAAACCACAACTTGGTGGCCACAGAGCTACATATCTTGATCTGCCTGTTCTTCCTTTTCTGGGGTTACTTCCTCCTGAATATACACTCTTTCGAGGATTGTAGGAGCTCTCACAGAGTCTGAAATCAGTAGTGCAGGCTGACAAGAAAGACAGGTGAGAAGACTACGGCAGAACCTTCAGTCCTCTGCTGAAAAATCTCCTTGTATGATCCTTTTATTGTGCTGTTGGATTCTGTTTGCTAGTATTTTGTTGAGGATTTTTGCATCTATGTTCATCAGTGATATTGGCCTGTAGTTTTCTTTCTTTGTGACATCTTTGTCTGGTTTTAGTATCAGGGTGATGGTGGCCTCATAGAATGAGTTTGGGAGTGTTTCTCCCTCTGCTATATTTTGGAAAATTTGAGAAGGATAGGTGTTAGCTCTTCTCTAAATGATAGAATTTGCCTGTGAAGCCATCTGGTCCCGGGCTTTTGGTTTTTGGAAGATTTCTAATCACAGTCTCAATTTCATTGCTTGTGATTGGTATGTTTATATTTTCTATTTCTTTCTGGTTCAGTCTCGGAAGGTTGTGCTTTTCTAAGAATTTGTGCATTTCTTCCAGGTTGTCCATTTTATTGGCATATAGTTGCTTGTAGCAATCTCTCATGATCCTTGGTATTTCTGCAGTGTCAGTTGTTACTTCTCCTTTTTCATTTCTAATTCTATTGATTTGTCTTCTCCCTTTTTTTCTTTATGAGTCTGGCTAATGGTTTATGAATTTTGTTTATCTTCTCAAACAACCAACTTTTAGTTTTATTGATCTTTGCTATTGTTTTCTTCATTTCTTTTCCACTTATTTCTGATCTGATCTTTATTATTTCCTTCTGCTAACTTTAGGGTTTTTTTGTTCTTCTTTCTCTAATTGCTTTAAGTGTAATGTTAGGTTATTTATTTGAGATGTTTCTTGTTTCTTGAGGTAGGATCATATTGCTATAAACTTCCCTCTTAGAACTGCTTTTGCTGCATCCCGTAGGTTTTGGGTCATCGTGTTTTCATTGTCATTTGTTTCTAGGTATTTTTTTATTTCTTCAGTGATCTCTTGGTTATTTAGTAGTGTATTGTTTAACCTCCCTGTGTTTTTATTCTTTACAGATTTTTTCCTGTAATTGTTATCTAGTCTCATAGCGTTGTGGTCGGAAGAGATACTTGATAGGATTTCAATTTTCTTAAATTTACCCAGGCTTGATTTGTGACCCAAGATATGATCTATCCTGGAGAATGTTCCATGAGCACTTGAGAAGAAAGTGTATTCTGTTGTTATTAGAAGGAATGTTCTATATATATCAATTAAGTCCATCTTGTTTAATGTATCATTTAAAGCTTGTGTTTCCTTAATTATTTTCATTTTGTATGATCTGTCCATTGATGAAAGTGGGGTGTTAATGTCCTCTATTATGATAGTGTTCTGTCAATTTCTGCTTCAATATCTGTTAGCATTTGCCTTATGTATTGAAGTGCTCCTATGTTGGGTGCATAAATATTTACAATTGTTATATCTTCTTCTTGGATTGATCCCTTGATCATTATGTAGTGTCCTTCTTTGTCTCTTGTAACAGTCTTTATTTTAAAGTCTATTTTGTCTGATATGAGAATTGCTACTCCAGCTTTCTTTTGATTTCCATTTGCATGGAATACCTTTTTCCATCCCCTCACTTTCAGTCTGTATGTGTCCCTAGGTCTGAAGTGGGTCTCTTGTAGACAGCATATATATGGGTCTTGTTTTTGTATCCATTCAGCTAGTCTATGTCTTTTGGTTGGAGCATTTAATCCATTTACATTTAAGGTAGTTATCGATATGTATGTTCCTTTTACCATTTTCTTAATTGTTTTGGGTGTGTTATTGTAGGTCTTTTCCTTCTCTTGTGTTTCCTGCCTAGAGAAGTTCCTTTAGCGTTTGTTGTAATGCTGGTTTGGTGGTGCTGAATTCTCTTACCTTTTGCTTGTCTGTAAAGGTTTTAATTTCTCCATCGAAACTGAATGAGATCCTTGGTGTGGAGAATAATCTTGGCTGTAGGTTTTTCCCTTTCATCACTTTCAATATGTCCTGCCACTCCCTTCCGGCTTGCAGAGTTTCTACTGAAAGATCAGCTGTTCACCTTATTGGGATTCCCTTGTATTTTATTTGTTGTTTTTCCCTTGCTGCTTTAAAAATTTTTTCTTAGTATTTAATTTTTGATCGTTTGACTAATATGTGTCTTGGCATGTTTCTCCTTGGATTTATCCTCTATGGGACTCTCTGCACTTCCTGGACTTGACTATTTCCTTTCCCACCTTAGAGAAGTTTTCAACTATAATTTCTTCAAATATTTTCTCAGTCCCTTTTTTTTTCTTCTTCTTCTGGGACCCCTATAATTTGAATGTTGGTGCCTTTAATGTTGTCCCCGAGGTCTCTAAAACTGTACTCAATTCTTTTAATTCTTTTTTCTTTATTCTGCACTGCAGTAGTTATTTCCACTATTTTATCTTCCAGGTCACTTATCCCTTCTTCTGCCTCAGTTATTCTGCTCTTGATTCCTTCTAGAGACTTTTTAATTTTCATTTATTATGTTGTTCATCATTGTTTGTTTGCTGTTTAGTTCTTCTAGGTCCTTGTTAAACGTTTCTTGTATTTTCTCCATTCTATTTCCAAGATTTTGGGTCATCTTTACTATCATTACTCTGAATTATTTTTCAGGTAGACTGCCTCTTTCCTCTTCATTTTTTTAGTCTGGTGGGATTTTACCTTGCTCTTTCATCTGCTGTGTGTTTCTCTGTCTTCTCATTTTGCTTCACTTACTGTGTTTGGGGTCTCCTTTTCACTGGCTGCACGTTCGTAGTTCCCATTGTTTTTGGTGTCTGCCCCCTGGTGGCTAAGGTTGGTTCAGTGGGTTGTGTAGGCTTCCTGGCAGAGGGGACTAGTGCCTGTGTTCTGGTGGATGAGGCTGGATCTTGTGTCTCTGGTGGGCAGGACTGTGTCCAGTGGTGTGTTTTGGGGTGTCTGTGGACTTATTATGATTTTAGGCAGCCTCCCTGCTAATGGGTGGTGTTGTGTTCCTGTCTTGCTAGTTGTTTGGCATAGGGTGTCCAGCACTGTAGCTTGCTGGTTGTTGAGTGGAGCTGGGTCTCAGCGTTGAGATGGAGATCTCTGGGAGAGCTTTTGCTGTTTGATATTATGTGGAGCCAGCAAGTCTCGGGTGGGCCAATGTCCTGAACTCAGCTCTCCCACCTCAGAGGCACAGGCCTGACACACGGCCAGAGCACCAAGACTCTGTCAGCCACATGGCTCAGAAGAAAAGGGAGAAAAGAAAGAAAGAAAGAAAAATAAAATAAAATCATTAAAATAAAAAGTTTGAAAAATTAATAAAAAGTAATAAAAAGAAAAGGAAGAAAGAAAGAAACAAGAGAGCAACCAAACCAAAAAACAAATCCACCAATGATAACAAGTGCTAAAAACTACACTAAAAAAAAAAAACAAACCCCAACAGACAGACTGAACCCTAGGACAAATGGTAAAAGCAAAGCTATACAAACAAAATCACACAAAGAAGCATACACATACACACTCACAAAAAGCGAAAAAGGAAAAAATATATATTTATCTATATATAAAAAAAAGGAAGAAGAGAACAACCCAATCAATAAACAAATCTACCAATGATAATAAACTCTAAATACTAAACTAAGATAAATGTAAAACCAGACACAAATTAGATGCAGAAAGCAAACCCCAAGTCTACAGTTGCTCCCAAAGTCCACTGCCTCAATTTTGGGATGATTCGCTGTCTATTCAGGTATTCCACAGATGCAGGGTACATGAAGTTGATTGTGGAGCTTTAATCTGCTGCTCCTGAGGCTGCTGGGAGAAATTTCCCTTTCTCTTCTTTGTTCTCACAGCTCCCAGGGGCTCAGCTTTGGATTTGGCGCCGCCTCTGCGTGTAGGTTGCCTGAGGGCGTCTGTTCTTCGCTCAGACAGGACGGGGTTAAAGGAGCAGCTGATTCGGGGGCTCTGGCTCACTCAGGCCGGGGGGAGGGAGGGGTACGGAATGGAGGGTGAGACTGCAGTGGCAGAGGCTGGCGTGATGTTGCATCAGCCTGAGGCGTGCTGTGTGTGCTGCCAGGGAGGTTGTCCCTGGATCACAGGACCCTGGCAGTGGCAGGCTGCACAGGCTTCCGGGAGGGGAGGTGTGGATAGTGACCTGTGCTCGCACACAGGTTTCTTGGTGGTGGCAGCAGCAGCCTTAGCATCTCATGCCTGTCTCTGGGGTCCGCGCTGATAGCTGCGGCTCACACCCGTCTCTGAAGCGCCTATAAGCGGTGCTCTTAATCCCCTCTCCTCGCACACCAGGAAACAAAGAGGCAAGAAAAAGTCTCTTGTTTCTTCAGCAGCTCCAGACTTTTTCCCAGACTCCCTCCCGGCTAGCTGTGGTGCACTAGCCCCTTCAGGCTGTGTTCACGCAGCCAACCCCAGTCCTCTCCCTGGGATCCAACTGAAGCCGAGCCTCAGCTCCCAGCCACGCCCACCCCGGCGGGTGAGCAGACAAGCCTCTCTGGCTGGTGAGTGCTGGTCGGCACCGATCCTCTGTGCGGGAATCTCTCCGTTTTGACCTCTGCACCCTTGTGGCTGTGCTCTTCTCCGCGGCCCTGAAGCTTCCCACCTCCGCCACCCGCAGTCTCTGCCCGCGAAGGGGCTTCCTAGTGTGTGGAAACCTTTCCTCCTTCACAGCTCCCTCCCACTGGTGCAGGTCCCGTCTGTATTATTTTGTCTCTGTTTTTTCTTTTTTCTTTTGCCCTACCCAGGTACGTGCAGAGTTTCTTGCATTTTGGGAAGTCTGAGGTCTTCTGCCAGCATTCAGTAGGTGTTCTGTAGGAGTTGTTCCACATGTAGATGTATATCTGATGTATTTGTGGGGAGGAAGGTGATCTCTGTGTCTTACTCCGCCATCTTGAAGGTTTCTCCCGTTTACCTTTTAAAGGATGTGTTTGAAAAAAAAGGGAAGAACCAGTCGATAAGCAAAGATAGAAGATTTTTTAATAAAAAGATATAATTATAGAAAAAGGCATCAGAGGAGAGAAAAATGTAGTCCACCATGCAAATGAATGGAAACCTACTGATTTTTTTTTGCAAATGGGAAGAGTCTGGACAATCTTTCCAAGAGTCCTTAATAGGAATTCCAGTGTTGCTGATCTCAGTTTAAAACTGACAATAAAATCCATGTTGCTGATCTCAGTTTAAAACTGAAAATAGGGTTTCCCTGGTGGCGCAGTGGTTGAAAGTCTGCCTGCCGATGCAGGGGACGCTGGTTCATGCCCCGGTCCCGGAGGATCCCACATGCCGTGGAGCAGCTAGGCCCGTGAGCCATGGCCGCTGAGCATGCACGTCCGGAGCACTCCGCAATGGGAGAGGCCACAGCAGTGAGAGGCCCGCGCACCACCAAAAAACAAAAACAAAAAAAACTGAAAATAAAATCCATGTTTAATGTATCTAGGTCCTTAGAATAGGTTAATAAAATAATCTTTTGAATAAATAAAGCGTTACAAAATAACATGAGCTGGGTTTGTGGATTGAGGCATTTGAAATCTGGAGTTTTCAGTCTAATTCCTGAAATTCTGATGCATCACAGGGTAGTAAGGGACATTGAGTCTCCCACTATGGAGGCCAGCTCAGAACCTGGCTTGTATTTTTTCTCAAAGGTTGGTTCTGGAAAAATATTCTACAATTTCTTTCAATTACCTGTTCTAGCAACCAACAAACTTTGCAGTCAGGACACTGTTCTTTCTGCATATTCTAAATTTCTTCCTGGAGTAATTTAATTCCATTTCCTTAGTGCATATAGGAAATACATAGCATTTGGTGCCAGACTTGAAGTAAGATGGATGAGTTAAAATAAAAACTGGCTTTTGAAAATGGTGGTGTAGCTAAGTCTTTTAAACTCGGACAGAAATGGGGAGAGAATTAGGTCAGGAGAGTATGTCTTAACACCAAGGCATAGAAGATCTAGGGTTTTTCCTCCTTGAGGGAATTGAGGAATAAGAAGGTACCTCCAGGTGAGTGTGGCACAGAGGTTTCAACCTCAGACAAGATAGATTCCAGCCTCTTCTGTCTGGCTTGTTCTGCCCTCTCTCTATTTCTGTGGTAGTTGGAAGGACGTATCTGATGTCTCTGTTCTGATCGTCTGGCAGGAGGAGAGAGTGTCTGACTTCCAATTTGGCAGAAAATCCATCTGCAGTACCTCTGGCTTGTTTAAACTGCCAGTGCAGAGTCTATCACCAGCTCTACTGATTTGCTGCATGATCATGGGTACAATGAGGCCACTATTCTCTTTACTGTAACCCTTACATCCTTAAAGAGTCATATCAAGTCACCTGTCAGGTTTTTTCTTTCCAGGCAAAAATACTTTAGTTCCTGCATCCTTCCCTCAAAGATGTACACAGTTTTTAGCTTTCAAAATAATTGAAACTAACTTCTATAACAAGGCTCTAACAATAACTTGATTAAAGTAAAAGCCACTTTCTTATTCCTTCATATTATATCTAACTAATACATTGAGGATCTAACTACTACTTTTAAAATTAAATGGCTGCTTTAATAATCTATGTTGACTTTGTGATCCAAATGACAGATAGGAAATCATTCTCACCTTATATGACAATATTAGTAAGAGAAAGTATGTAACAGTAGACTTTTAGACCAGGCCTAAAAAAAGACATAAAATAGATAAGATAGAAATAAAGGTTGTTAACCAGAAATTTCAAAAAGAAAGGCCTTTGTTTTATTGCTTGGCTATTTTTTGTGCATTAAAAGGAGCTAATGACTCCCTCCTTTTTATAAATCACATCTCTCTTGTTACTCTATAGTTATAATTGCAATAAAAATTACTAAAATGTTCTTAGGTAAATAGACTGGGAAGGACTCCACATCTGGAGGAAATGTCTGAATCTGGCACAGTCAAGGATATAGTGAGGAAGAAGAAACTAATATTGAATGATTGATAGATGATCCTTCGTTACAAGACTAAAAGACAACAGAGCATTTCAGTTTTATACAATAACTCAGAGCATCATCAACAAAACCTTATTGAAGGTCTGGTGTTTTTAGACTCTCAGAGCCATCCAAACATATATCTAAGAGAGCAAGTGCTAAGAGAGCAAGTTTGCTAAAGCAAAGATATATCTATGAGAGCAAAACTCATGCCTGTCTGTGAGGGATTCTGGGAAGTTGGTAGTATTGGCTGATAGAGAAGAGGAAGAAGAAAGTCCGGACGGGATTGGAAACAGGAGAACTGATCCGTCGTGGAGAACTATCTATTACATTGTGTCCAAAGAGATGGGAGAAAGTTAGTGTGATTAATATTAGCACAAGTATTCATGGAGGTCCAACTTAGTGGAGGTGTTTGGGTGGTTCAAAAACATGACTGATGTACTTACTACATACTAGCTGCTGGGGATGCAAAGACAAATAAGGCAAATCCCTGCCAAAGAGAAATTTACAATAACAGAAGTAAAAATGATAAGTAATATACAGGGTGGCAGAACCATCTGTGAATTAAGTCTGTTGTTAGTGAATCTCCCAGCAAAGAGGGAACATGGGAGCAGGCTGATAAGAATTCAAAAAATTGAGGGGAGTCACAGAAAAGTGGGCTGAAATACAGAGCTGGACTCCAGAAGGAACCAGAGAGCTGAAGAAAAATTTGAAGCAGAAGGTCAGTGATATGGATGATGCCAACACTCTTGGGAACAGAGAATGGCTGTCATTCATTGACCACATTGGTATATACACTCATCCACACCAGTCTGAATGAAATATATTGCCTGCCATATCAGTAAACAAAGGATGTTGCAGCCATCAAGCCATCACATTATAGCTGCCCCTATGGTGCACCCTGAGGAAACTCAGGATGAGAAATCACAGGATACTGGCCCCAGATAGCTGAGGTGTATATCAAAGGAATGATTTCAGTGAGCCCAGAATCTTGCATCTTCTATACATAGAAAAATGATAAATTCCTTAACTTGAGATATCTTATTTTCTTTAAGTAACAGTAATGTTTAGATGTTCCAACTACCTGGTCTTTGTTGCAAAAACTCCTATATATCCTGGCTGCCCCCCACCCCCACCCCCACCCCCCTGCCTCTTTGGAGCAGTCTCTCAGAGTTATCTGAGATGCTGTGTCCTGGGCTTAACTCCTCAGTTTTGTCTGCCAAATAAAACATAACTCTCAACTTTTAGGTTGTGCTTTTTTTTCCAGTTGACACCAGGTATCTGGCCTTTGCCAAAAAGACATATTTTAGAACTGGAGATTTCTGGTGCACTACCTGCCTTAGAGAGGAATGTGTCAGGAGCTGGGAGTAGAGCTGACCTGGTTTGAGGTATACACAGTGACTAATTAGACTACAGCTGGGGAAGGGGGCTCACATTTTATTACTAAAAGAATAGTGGGACAGATTGCCCATAGAGGAGAGAGCCAGCACATTGCTGAATTTGTAAAGAAAGGTTTCAGGAAGAAATGAAATGAAATTAAGGTGAAGAAAAGGGAAGGCACCTTAGGGAGAATAAATGGGGAAAAGATTCAAGGCAGGGGAATCAGTATGAACAAAACACAAGAGGGGGGTTCGAATGCACATAATATGTATGGGGAATGATAAGTACATCAGTTTGGCTGGATCAGAGGGTTTGTATGAGCAAATAATAATCAAGTAGAATGGAAAAGTGAGTTGGCGCCAGATTGTAATAGCCTTGAAATACCAGTCTAAGTATTTTGGACTGTATCCTAGCAGAGAAAATTGATTTTTTCATTTTAGAGTGGAAGTCTAGCAATATTTTGAGAAGGTTATAATCTGGTATCAGTGTATGGAGTGGATAAGGTAGAGGTTAGAATGAGAAAGATATTGCCATTAAGATACTAGAGCCTGGAATTCAGTAGTAGTGGTGGGAAAGGAAAGAAGGAGTTGTGAAAGGCATTACAAAGGAAGACTTGATAGGAGGTATTAAGAATGCCTCCAGAGTTTTATATTTAGGAGGCTGAATAACGATGAGACCATTGCCTGAAATATCAAAATCCAGAGGAGAAGCTGGTTTGGTGGGAAAATAATTAGCTTAGATTTAGATGTGTTCAATTGAGGTGATAATAATACAAGTAATTATAAATGCCAGGTCTGAAATTCAGTAAAGAAATTAGGTTCAAGATGTATGTCTGAGAATCCTCCTGGTAGAAGTGAAAATTTAAGCCCTGAGAATAAATGATTCTCTATGAGAATATGTAGAACAGTGATTCTCCACCCAGGCCATGTATTATAATCACTGTTGCAGTGGAGCTGTTGTTTCTGCCTGCCCCCTCTTCTGCTGAAAGAAGACCTCTGTTCATTGTAGGAGCTGCCTCTCTTCCTCTCCCTGTGATTCTGGTGGTGGGCGGGGGGAGGCTACAATTAGGGGGTCCCACTTCTCCATCATAAAGGAGGGCCTGCAACCCAGTATGGACAATCAGAGCATCCATCTCTTAGATGTAGTGACTGGTCCAAACGTAGGGACGTGACTTAGTATCTTTTTAGTATTTAGCCTGTAGACCAAGGTAATGAGGGCCTGAGTCTTTTCTCTGTAATCACTAACTACGAATGATGGGAACCAAAAGTTTCCTATATTCCTCTTTTCTACCACATAAAGAAAGCCTGCCTGACAATGAAGCCACTTCATAAGGAAAGAGAGACAGAGTCCTAATGATACATTTGAATCCCTAGAACCAGATGTTCCTGAATGTAGTCCTACCACATGTCTGCTAATATGGCCACTTCATTTATATGCTATCATACCACAGTGGGGGGAGGGGGGCACCGACAAAGGCTGCCTAATATTAATTGGCTAAGTCACCTTGTTTATTTGGGTGTTTCGATCTTTGTAATGAGAGAATAGTTCTGTATCTTGATTATAGTGGTAGTTACACAAAACTACTCATGTGATAAAATGACAGATCTATGCACACTCATTGTACCAATGTCAGTTTCCTGGTTTTGATATTGTACTATGGTTATTTAAGATGTAAATGAACTGGGGGAGACTGAGTGAAGGTAATCTTTTCAACTTCCTGTAAATCCATAATTATTTCAAAATAAAAATCTTTAAACATTGCTGTTTATGAGACATTTAAAGATACAGAAAGGTGAAAAGTTTGAAAAGTTAAAGGATGAGAAAATATATTCCATGCAAATAATAACAAAAATTAAGTTAATAGATATGTTACTATCAGAAAAAATAAACTTTAAAATGAGAGGCATTAATGTGAGATAATGAGGGTCACTCCATGGTGGCAAAACTGTAATTTATTAGAAAACTATCTGATAACATAACCTCAAAATATATAACGCAAAAATTGACTTAAAAGGAGAAATAGACAAACCCACAATCATAATGGGAGATTTTAACATACTTTTCTCAGTAATTAATGGATCAAACTGATAAAAAATTCAGTAGTAATATAGATCCTTAGGACAATAAATTAATATATGCCCAGAATTGTACAACTACAAAATGTATACATTTAGGAAACACAACTCCCTACTGGGTCATAAAGCAAGTTTCAACAATTTTCAAAGACTGAAAGCATTCAGACTTTATTCTTTGACTACAATACAGTTAGGTTTGAAATCACAAACAAGAGATAACTAGAAAATTCCATATGTTTGAAAATCGATAAAAACATATTTCTAATAGCTAATGTGTCAAATAACTCATAATGGAAATTTAAAATAATATTCACATTGGATGATGAAAGTGCTATATATCAAAACTTGTTTGATTCACCTAAAGTAGTATCCAGAGGGTGATTTAGGTCTTAATTGTTTATATAAGAACAGAAGGACTAAACTAATGAGCTAAGTATTCAAGTCAAGATGTTAGAAAAAGAATAGCAGAGAAGAAAACCTCAAAGAAAATATCAAGAAGGAAATAGTAAAGATAAGAATAGTAATTAATGAAGTGGTAAACAAACTGACAATAGTAAGTGTCAACAGGAAAAAATTTTGGTTTTTTTGCAAGATTAATACATTTCACAAACCTCTGGCAAACTTGAATAAAAGAGAAGGCATATATACATAATATCAGTGATTTCAAAAAGAGGTTATTACTGCAGATGTTTCAGACATAAAGAAGACAGTAAGAGGCTATTAGGAACAACTTTATGCCAACACACTCCAAAATTAGATGATATAGAAAAAATCTTAGAAAAACTTATGTTAAGAAATTAAGATAAAATTCTCTTCACAAAGGAAAAAATACAAGCCCCAGATGGCTTTACAGGCAAGTTTTATCAAACATTTAAGCAAAAAATAATCCCAGTCTTAAGGAAATCATTCTGGAATATAGCTAAGGAGGGAACATTACTGACAACTTATGATACTACCATAATTTTGACAAGGATAGTATGAGAAAGGAAAATTATAGGCCAATCTCACTCATTAACATATATGGAAAACCCTAAACAAAACAGTAGCTATCAAAATCTATGTATGAAAATGTTAGTATTTTATTGCCAAGTTGGGTTTATTCCTTCCACGAAAGGCTGATTTAATATAAGAAAACCAATATATGTAATTTTTCATATAATTAGCTTAAAGTAGAAAAATTATATCATGATTTTAGCTGATAAAACTATTTCATAAAATTTGACAGTCATTCAACATAGCAGTTCACAAGCATTCTAAGAAATAGAAGGAAAATTACTGAAACCCTAAAAACATTCCCTTTAAGATAAGAAAAGCTACAAGGTACCTGTCATCACTATTTGCATTCAACACTGAATCAGAGACCCCAGCCAGCATGGTAATGTAAGAAAAAATCAAAGATATAAGGGTTGGAAAGGAATTGTTCTGTCTGTGAAGAAAACCTAAAATAATCTACAAATAAATGATTGTAATTAAAAGAAGTAAAATATACTCATAGTAAAAAAACTAGATGACATAAAAGAAAAAAAACTTATCTATAATCTTAACACTCAGAAAAGATCAAATGTAACATGTTGATATACTTTCCTGTAATTTTTTCTCCGTGTATTTTTTTAATTTTTTATTTTTCTACATATCTAACATTGTATCATACATATGCAGTTTTGTAGCCTTGCTTTACATTTTAGCCTTGCTTTTTTAAAAAAATTATTTAAAAAATGAGTTTGTTGACAATATTCTCTTGTTATGGATGATAATAATGTTTAGGGAGTTTCCAAATGTTTCTATTATAAATAGCCTTGTCGTAAAGAGCTTTGTCTTCATGTCACAGTATGTCCTTGTGATACATTCTTAAATGAGGCCTACCTTAAATACCATACATAATGTCCTAAAGACATTGGTCCATTATGGTCTTCTAAGACCATAACTATGCTAAAGACCCTTAATAAATATTACCAACTTGCTCTCCAAACTGTGTCACATTAATTAAGCTGCAACCACCAGATAATATGTTTTCAACTTATGAAACCCAACAATAATTTAATATTATCATTTGAATTGAATTTGAATATCATTTATCTTTGCTATTTTGACAATAGGAATTTTTTAAAGTAAACTATTTTTTAGAGCAGTTTTAGATTCAGAGCAAAATTGAGAGAAATGTCATAGCCTCCCCCACTATCAATAACCTCCACCAGAGTGGTGCATTTGTTTCGCTTATGAGCATAGACGGTAGGAATTTACATCCTATTTTATTTGGTATTTCCTTGGTTACTAGTAAGGTTGAATATATTTAATGTTTCTGACCCACTTATACTTTTCCATGTATCTTCTCTCTCCTTTTGCCATTTATCTATGGTAGTTCAAGTATCTTTATGATTTAAAAAATTGCTTAAATTCTGATTATAGTGAGAATATTATCATTTCTCTACTTTTGTTATAAGTTGTTTTCCAGTTTGATTTTTTGCTTTCTACTCACAAATAATAGTTTTTATTTTTTCATAAGATGTATAGCAAAAAAATGATTACTCTTATATTTTAACCTGCATTCCCATGTTTTTAGTGAGAATTATTATTTTGTTTCAGAGGAATTGAAAACATTAGAATATCATATATACACATTACCCAAAAAACAGGACATAGAAGAAAGGAAAGAAGATAGTTTTAGAGCTGAGAAAGCCACAGTGGTTCAGGAGTCCCAAGTAAAAATCTAGTTGATGACAGATTTACTTATTCATTCATTCATTTTTAAAGATATCAGAAAGCGCCCACCATATGTCTAGCCTTGTGCATATGGTAGACACTCTGAAGAAGAGTGATTATATGGACAGGAAAACTATTCCAGATGCTCCTATCTAATCTTTTCAAGATCGTGACAATGAAAGAGAGAGAGGGGGCAAAGGGATTAAGTTCTACAGTCTCAGGATGAAGAGAGTCTGAAAAAGGTAGAGAGAAAGAAAAAGTGAAGGCTGGCTGAGCCAGCACAGCTCTTTCTAATATTTCAGTCACATAACTATCAAAATCTGTGTATGAAAAAGTGTCCACATCTCTGTTAAACCTTTTAACCATGTACGGTGATCACTACCAACTGAAAGTGGCCAATTAAGCGTCCCAATGCCTAGTCAGTGGTAACAGTCATTTTTCTGAGGGTGGCATGAGTGTTTGTGTGTGTGTGTGTGTGTGTGTGTGTGTATTTTAGGGAGAGGAATGGAAAAGAACATTCAATTTCTTCTCTCTAAAAGCTAACATTCCTCTGTTTTTTTTAAAAAACTATTTTTTTTTCCTGTTAACTGATGGGCTTAAGATTTGCCCACTGGTTTATCAAAGGTATGATTTTATTTCCTTTGGGGAAAAAGAGATGAAAGGAATATCAGAGAATTCCTGTCCATAACTTTATATGGTTGCTTCTTCAGTTTTTGCCACTTCCTCAGTTTTTGTTCCTTCTTATTAGGGTTGTCCTCTGAAACTTCTAAAATGATCAAATCTAATACCGTAACTAATCATTTTGAGCCTTCCTTAAACGCGAGGCTAAGAATTTACTTCCAATTGTATTTCCCATCTCAATTTATGGTCAGTAACATTGTCCAAATGATCTCATAGAATATTATCAGTTAGCAATATGGTACAAATAATATGAAATTAGCAATATAAATTTCCTGAAATTTAAATTTTAAAAATATTAGCTCTCTTATTATTAGATTCCCTTGGGGAAACTTAACGCCCCACACACCCCCACATAATAAATTGCCCCTTCTGGTTTTTATTCTGCCACTGAAATTTTATTAGCTTCTTTAGCATTCCCTAATCCAACCTCAAATCTCACACTTGGGTATACAGATTGAAAAGCTCATTGCATTCTACGCAAAAATAAATGAAAAGGGACATACACTAACACACATGCTTGCAGTATTTTCAAATATTAGGATGAAAATAATATTACAAGCACAGAGGTAGGAAAATGGGTTAATTACAAAATGACAAAAATCAGGCTGATTTGGATTTCTTTTGCAATATTAAGTATAAGAGGACAATGAGTAAAGTCTATAGCAATAATGAGAAAAGATTGTATTTTTGGAATTTTATACCCAACTATTTTTATATGTGAGGGTAAAGGAAAGGCATTTTCTTATATGTAATGACATATTTTTCTTGATAAAATCACTGATAGATGAAGCAAAATTTAGAGCTCAAGAATGGGGAAATACAAAAAACAAAGCTAAATATGATTAATTGTGGTTAATCTGGATATATAACTAATCTTGAAAGAGGCAATATGTGATGTAAATACAACAGAATAGCAATAATCTAGACTTTTGACCTCAGACTTTGTTAACCAGAGCTGAGAACATGAATGTAAAAAGAATGGGGCTGAGCATGAAACCAGCCCAAACAAAGCTAGATGTAAGCAATTGTGATACATCTTGTTATTAACTTATCTTGAGAAAGAAGTTTTATGGTGTAAATATAATAACACAATAATAACCTAGACCTCAAATCTCAGATATTGTTATGAAAAACTGAAAACTAGGTGGGGGAGGAGGACGTGGGGTTAAAATGTGTCATAACAACAATGGCATATGGAGAGAGAAGAGAAGTATTTAATTAATGGCATTGTTTAGAACTGCTAGTGCATGGTAATAATAAAAAGCAGACCAACTTTAAGTTGATTTTATTCTTGTTGTTAAATTCTGTTGACGACAAAGAAAATTTTCCTCTATTCTTCTAGGTTCTTCTGGCTGGTCTAAGAATTAATGAGATAGATTAACAGGAGAAAAATCAAATTTAATTTTGTGTGTACAGGAACCCCATATACATGAGAGGTTCAGAGATAGAAAGGTAAAGTGAGGTATGTATGCCATCCTTAGCTAAGGAATGGGGTAGGGTCCTGGTGCTCTCAAGGGCACGGGGGTCATTCACAGGAAGAAAAAAAGAAGAGCAGATACTGGGTAATTAGATGTTTGTCCTGCCATATAGATGGGGCCACTAAGATAAAACTGATCTCTGGTAATAACTTTTTTCTGGGAAAAATCCCCAATTTGAGTTCTTCTAGGTAGTTAAGAAAGGGGCAGTAGTTTCTCTGTAGCTCACAGTAATCCTCATACCAAAGTAGCACATTTTAGGGACGCCTATTCTGAACTTTTACAGTTCTCTAAACCATTTAAATTTCCTAAGCCCATTCACACTGCTCCCACTGACCACCCTCTCCTTCTATGCCAATGGTCCTAAACAGGGAGAATTTAAATATATTGCTTAATATCAACTTTAACAGAAAGCAATATAAGTTTAAAAATGCCTTTAAAGGTGACCACTAATAGAATTTAAAAGAAGTTCCAACACATTGGAAAATTTAAAGTACAGAGGAAGCGGGGAAACGTCTAGTAAATGGCTGTGGAGTGACATGATTATATGACCCACACAACAGATAATAATCATAATAACTGGATAAAATATTTTTAAGTGCAATGAATTAAAGGTACTGGAAAGCAAAGGAAATAGAAGCCAGAAGAAAGCTTTCTATTGAAAAACTGCAGCTAGAAGGGGTGATTGCAAGGTTATACTTGACTTGAGAAGAGCTTGGCCTGAAGGTCATTCCTAATCCCCAAGGCTACAGAGCTGGGAAAACATAGATGTAAATCACAGTCTAACTAGCTAAGGTGCCAGATTAGACTTAATAGTTGAAAAAGCAGCTGGAAATATAAGGAGAAATTCTGAGTGGGACAATAATAATGAGTAAGACCCCGAAGCTAAATTCCTGGGTGACAGATAAACCCATGTATGAAGTAGCCTCCAGGGGACATAGCAAAAAATACGGAGACTTGTAAAATAGAGCTTCACAGAGTAAGAGCTGTGAATTGCTTTTTTTTTTTTTTAACCAAATGCATTTCCCAATTGTGTGCAGTTTGAGCAAGATAAAGTTGAAAATTTAGGGCTTGAAGTGTTAGAGAACAGAGCCTGAGAATTGTATATTATCTTGAGATGGGGGAAGTGGGCTCCCTAGAAGCAAGAATACTTTAGAGTGAATCCTCAAATATGAGTATAATGTCTGTCCAAATCCTTGGATGACTGAAATTATACAGGCACAAGGTGTGCCCCAAGCTAATATAGGAGTAACCATAAACTGTAAGATTAGAACAGATATATCAGCAGCTACATAACTCAGAGCATACTAAATTTTCAATTTGAATTTAGGCAAGTGAATTACCTAAAGAGAATTAGGCAAGAGAATAAAAAGACAACAAGCTGCAGATGAACACAACAGAATTCTAAGTCACTACACCATATTATTCTATAGTGTCTAGTTTCCAACCAAATATTACTAGACATTCAAAGAAACAGGAAAGTGTGACCCATACTCAGGAAAAGTGGAAGTCAATAGAAAATGACTCCAAGTGGGTCCAGATGTTGACCTAGCAGACCAAGACTTCAAAGCAACTACTATAAATATATTCATAGAATTAAAGGAAAATATGTTCAGTGAACTAAAAATAAATGTTCTTCTTGGTCAAAATTTTTTGGCAGTTTTGGTCCTTTCCTGTTCTCTGTAAATTTTAGAATTTGTTTGTCAATTTCTGCAAAAGACACTGCAGGGGTCTTGATAGGGATTATACAGAAACTATAGATCAATTTGATATCCTAACAATACTGAGTCTTCAAATCTATGAACATGGGATGTCTCTTTCCGTTCACACTTGGTTCTCTGTATCCTTGAGTTCTACACCCATGAATTCAACCAATTGGGGTTTGAAAATACATGAAAAAAATGTCAGAAATTTCCAAATATCAAAACTTGAATTTGCTGTGCACTGGCAACTCTTTACATAGCCCTTACATGTGGTTACAGCTATTTACATAGCCCTTACATTGTATTAGGTAATATAAATAATCTGGAGATGATTTAAAGAATATGGGACAATGTGTGTAGGTTATATGCAAATACTACACCATTTTATGTAAGATATTTGAGCATCCTCAATTTTGGTATCTGAAACTGGGCTCTGGAAACAATCTCCTGAAAATACTGGAAGACAGCTATATTTAGATCTTCTCTAATTTTTCTCAAAAATGTTTTGTAATTTTTAGTGTACACTGCTTTTGTTAAATTTATTCCTAAGTATTTTGTTCTTTTTGTTGCTATTACAAATGGAATTGTATTCATTTCATTTTCAGATTAATTATTGGTAGTATATAAGATTGATTTTTGTAAATTGATCTTATAACCTATGATTTTGCAGAATTCCTTTCTTAGTTCAAATAATTTTTTTGTATGTGGATTCCTTAGACTTTTCTACAAACAGGATCATATCACATATGCAGGTAAAGAGTTTTACTTCTTTCCTTACAATCTGGATGTCTTTTATTTTCTTGTTTGATTGTACTGGCTTGGAACATCCAGTTGGATGCTGGATAGAAATTGTGAGAGTAGATATCCTTGCCTTGTTCCTAATCTTACAGGGAAAGCATTCAGACTCTTACCATGAAGTACAATATTAACTGTAAGCTTTACAGAGATTCCCTTTATCAAGTTGAGGAAGTTTGTTTCTATTTCTCATTTGTTGAGAATGGGCACTGGATTTTGTCAAATGCTTTTTCTGTGTCTATTGGGATGATCATGTAGATTTTGTCTTTTATTCTCAAAACCTGCTGTATTACATTCATTATTTTCTTCTTTGCACTCTTTCTTCTCGTGTTCAGTGTCTCCTTTTATTTTTCTTAGTGTTTTCCAGGACCTCCAATAATCTTAATCAGTGGTGGTGATAAGGGTCAGCTTTATCTTATTTATGATATTACAGGAAACACATTTAAAGTTGGTTTACTATGTAAATTTTTGCTGTTGGTTCACCAAGCAGAGATAGGTCCCTTTATTCCTTAGACTTTTATGAACTTTTAATAATAAATACTGTAAGGTCGGATCTTAACAAACGGCACCGCGAAACAGAGGAAAGCTTCAAGTGAGCTTTATTAGGGAGCGCTCCCGGGCGAGGTTCACTGGTCCGAGAGAAAGGGGCGAGAGAAGTCGCACCCGGGCGAGGGTTGGGCAAGATTTTATACGGGAAGAAGGGAAAGGGGTGTGGTGAATCTGGGAGGGCGCAGGGTATTCCTTATTTGGTGGTCTTTTCGGGTATCCTGGGGGACCGTTAGTCCCGCCCCTCGAAAGGCGGGAAGGCTGGGCCGGGTTCAAAGTCCCCAAGTCAGTTCCTGGAACTGGGTGGTCCGGAAAGTTTCGGTCTGATGCAACCTGTGAATCTGATTGTGTTCCCCTGCCTCGGGCCAGTTGGCCTTACAAATACTACTTAACTTTATCAAATACTTTTGCATCATTTGCCATAATCATTTTGTAACAGGGAAGAGCCAAATCTGACTACATGTTGGATCTTTCTTTTACTTTAACCTTTGCTTTCCGCTGCTTTTGTTCACTAAAAGGATACTGTCTATACATAATGGCCTGCCTCAGGGAACCCTGCCCCTCTGTCTGAATGTTAAACCAAAGTGCCTTTGTTCAGGGAAGCATCCTGACCCTGTCCACCGGTGGATGGCTGCAAGAAAGAAGAAACTGACACACACACACACACACACACACACACACACACACACACCGACACACACACACACACACACACACACACACACACACACACACACACACACACACACACACACACACACACACACACACACACACACACACACACACACACACACACACACACACACACACACACCCCGGCCCAATGCTGGCCATTCCAGGGGATATTAGCAAAAGTTATGGCCTTTTTACTTCTCCTCCCCCTCTCTGTTCTATAAAAGAAACTGACATCCAAACCCCGATAAGATGGTTTTTCAGAGACACTAGTCTGCCATCTTCTCGGTCTGCCGGCTTTCCAAATCAAGTCGTATTCCCTGCCTCAACACCTTATCTCTGATTTATTGGCCTGTTGTGCAGCAAGCAGAGTGAGCTTGGACTAGGTAACAATTTCAGTTTTATATTTCAATATATGAATATGGTGAATTACACTGATAGATTTTGCTGATGCTAAACCATTACATTCTTGGGATAAAAATCCAAATGATGTAATTTTGAAATGTATTATTGGAGTTGGTTATTTTTTAAAACAATTTTATACCCACATTCATAAGTAATATGAGCAGTATATACTTTTTTTCTACTGTTATCTGGTTTTGGAATCATGATTACACTAGCCTCAGGCAATAAACTGAGCAGCTTTGTAATCTGTTAAATATTCTTGGCCCTTACCTTTTTGGAAGGAGGTATCTTTGGCCACCATTTCAATTTCTCTAATGTTCACTTACTTGTTCAAGTTTTATTTTTTTATCAAATTTGTCGCTTTGTATTCTTCTAGATATATCCATTTAATCCAGGTTCAATCATGCTAATGACCAACTGGCAATATTCCAAGAATTTGCAGTCCTGGGGGAGGGGTACTATATTGATTAACTGGGATTCTGTCATTCATAATAGCTACTGTAAAATATAATTCAGTAGAAGCATTAATTTCTCCCTTACTCCATCCTCACAGGGAATGTCAGATTTCATACCACAGTAGAATACAACATTTCAGTGTTGTAATTAGATACGATAGAAAACTACAACTGAAGAATCATGTGATAAATCAGAAATTGTAGTGCCTAGATTCTAAGTAAATGTGAAGGAAGGAAAGGCACATTAAGATTATGGTAGAGGCAGAAAAATGCCTCTGGGATTGTGGCAAAGACTGGAAAGAATGGGAAAAGGGTGAAGTGAAGGCATCGGGGTAGTTTCCGTGAGGGCAAGGGCTGTGTAGCCCCAGCTCCACTCACAGGTGCCTGGAATAAGGGTGTTTAATGACTCTGTTAATGGGTAAATTGAAGGCTGGGGGAGAAAGAGAGAGAGAGAGAGCGCTTTCCCACTAGCAGCCAGTTGTGTGATCTTGGATAAGGGCTTACACTTTGTGTGACTATTTCATCATTTGTAAAAAGAGAATTGCTTTTTTCCTCATCAGGATTGAAAGGGCTAATTTATGCAAAGCATCTATCCCTGTGCCTACTTTGTTTAAACATTTCATAATTGCCCGTTAAAAGAAATTTCCCTTTTCTGTATTATAAAATTGCCAGGAATTTTTGCTAGTAGCCAGGAAACTTTTTTTTTTCAGCATATCTTCCTCCTTTGCCAAGACTGTTACAAACCAGTAACCCTGGCGTGATCAAAAAGGGCCTGTTCTTGAGAAGAAAATCCTGTTCTTTAAATTCTGTGGCTTCTGTATGGAAACGTCCATTTGTTGTGGTACTGGCCGTCTTGGGCACCTCTACCTACCCCTTTGTAGGAGAAGGCTAATCTGCTTACGTGTTTTCAGTGAAGACAGTCTAGTCCTAGTCCTGGATTCTCTGGGTTGTGTACTTGGAATTGTATGTTGAGGATCAGGTAGGAATTTGTGCCTTTCATTGTTTTTAAGAACTACAGTGAATGTAAACTACTCAGACCAGGGATTTTGTTTCAGCAATCATTTTATTCTTAGCACCTGTAATAGTAATTGGTAGGAAGTGATACTGAATACTTTCTATGATTCTCAGCCATTGCTTTATTTTAAAATTTATTTTATTTCCCTAGACTTTCCTTGTTTTTGATGACCTTGACAGTTTCAGGTGTACTCGTCAGGTATTCTGTAAAAGGTCCCTGGGATTTTTCGGATGTTTTTCTCATGATTAGACAGGGGTTATGAGTTTTTGGAAAGAAGATCATAGAGGAACAGTATCATTTTCATTACATCATATCATGGGTGCATATTACCATCATGACTTATCACTGTTGATGTTGACTTTTGTTAAGTTTCTCCACTGTAAAGTTACTCCACACCCCATACCCCAATCTGTACTCTTCGGAAAGTAGTCACTATTTGCAGCCCACACTTAAGGAGTGGGGGAGGGTTTTACTCCACTTCGAGGATGAAGTGTATACATAAATTATTTGGAATACTTCTGCATGGGAGATTTGGGTCTTCTTCTGTATTTATTCAAACAATTAGTATTGTATTAGTTTCTTATAACTGCTCTAACAAAATACCACAAACTGGGTGACTTAAAATCATAGAAATGTAGTCGATCACAGTTCTGGAGACTAGAAATCTGAAATCAAGGTGTTGGTGGGGTTGGTTCCTTCCGTGGGCTCTGAGGGAGAATCTGTTCCATGTCGCTATTCTAACTTCTGATGTTGGCTGGAAATCCCTGATGTCCTTTGGTTGGTACATGTATCATTCCAATCTCTGGCTCTGTCTTCACATGGCATTGTCACCTTTGTCTCTATGCCCAAGTTTCCCTTGCCTTTGGGGGACACCAATCATTGAATCAGGGCCTACTCTAATGACATCATCTTAATTACTTACATCTGCAAAGACCCTATTGAAACTGTGGGTTAAATCCATTTCACGTGCCTTCACTCATCAAGGTTGTTTTAAGACTTACATGCTCCCCAAGCTGCATGTAGCCTAAATAATAATATGTTTGCTTGAATTATTTTCCAGGAACTTGGAGTCAACTGCGCCTAGTTCAGCTAGGCTGAGAGTCAGCTGTGTCTAGTTGAAGCTGAGGTGGTTGAGACTGGATAGGAGCACCAACCCTTCAACTGGGCATGCGTGAGTGTCCCGCTCGTGACGTATTTTTATATCAGAGGACTGAAAACTCCACCCTCAGCACATTCAGAGACCCATAACCTAGTCACACTTGTGCAGGATGATTACCGCACCTTTTTCCAATTACCTTTCCTCATGCCTCCCATGCTCCCCACGCCTCAGACCTCCCTGCTGCTTTATTCGTTATCCTATAAATATCCCCCAAGCTCCTTACTTCCGGGAAGCAGATTTGGGATTTGTTCTCCGTCTCTTAGCTCGGCTGCCTTGCAAATAATCCCTCTCTTCGCTGTGAACCTTCATGTCTCAGTGTCTTGGCTTGCCGTGCATCTGGAAAAATGAACCTGGTTTGGCAACACTGTTTCCAGGTAAGGTCACCCTCGCAGATCTGAGTGAAGTGAGGTAGTCTAAGATATGCGGCTGTCCATGAGAAAAATGTTCCAGGCAGAGGAAATTACAAGAGCAAAGGTTCTGAGGTAAGAATGTACTTAGAGGGTTCCATGAACATTAGGAGATGACAGTGGCTGCAGCAGAGTAAGCAATGGGAAGATGAGTAGGATATAAGACCAGAGAGGTAGTAGAGATAAGATTATACAAAGCTGTGTAGGCCATGTTGACAATTTTGGCTTTTCTTGGGAGTGAGCTGGGAAGCCACTGGAAGGTTTAAGCAGGGAAATGATATGATCTGACTTCGGCTTTGATTTTAAGTTTTAATTTTTTATAGACATATAATTGACGTACAATATGAGTTTCAGGTATAATGCATAATGATTTGATGTTTGCATGCATTATGAAATGATCATCATGATAAGTCTAGTCCTCTGCCCCCATACAGTTATAACAATGTTTCCTTATGCTGTATATTACATCCCCATGACTTACTGTAAAACTGGAAGTTTCACCTCTTAATCACCTTCACCTGTTTCGCCCCTCCCCCACTGGAAACCACCTGTTTGTTTTCTGTATGTCTGATCCTGTTTTTATTTTGGTTTGTTTTGCTTTTACGATTTTGCATATAAGTGAGATCATATGGTATTTGTTTTTCTCTGACTTATTTCACATAGCATTACACTTTCTGATCCATCCATGTTGTCAAGAATGGCAAGATTTCATTCTTTTCTGTTTTATACTTTATTGTACCTATATACAACATCATCTTTATCCATTTGTCTATTGATAGACACTTAGATTGCTTCCATATCTTGGCTATTGTAAATAAGCTGCAGTGAACCTTAGAGTGCAGATATCTTTTTGAATTAGTGTTTTTATTTTCTTCAGGTAAATACCCAGGAGTAGAATTGCTGGGTTGTACAGCAGTTCAATTGTTAATTGACATCAGAGAGTGTGATGCCTCCAACTTTGATGTTCTTTCTCATGATAGTTTTGGCTATTCAGAGTCTTTTGTGTTTCCATACAAATTTTAGGATTATTTGTTCTAATTCTGTGGAAAATACTATGGGTATTTTGATAGTGATTGCATTGAGTCTGTAGATGGCTCTGGGTAGAATAGTCATTTTAACAATGTAATATTTTCCAGTCCATGAGGACAGTTTATCCATTTGTTTGTGATGTCTTCAATTTCATTCATCAACATCTTATAGTTTATTTCTAGGTATTAAATTCTCTTTGGTGCAATTGTAAATGGGATTGTTTTCTTAATTTCTCTTTCCAATATTTCATCTTTAGTGTATAGAAATGCAAGAGATTTCTGAATAGTAACCTAGTATCCTGCAACCTTGGTGAATTCATTTATTAATTCTTATACTTTTGGAATGAAGACTTTAGGGTTTTCTAAATAAAGTATGTCATCTGCAAATAGTGCAGTTTTACCTCTTACCTTCCAATTTGGATACCTTTTTATTTCTTGTCTGATCGCTGTGGCTAAGACTTCCAGTACTATGTTAAATATAAGTGGCAAGAGTGGGCATTGTTGTCTTGTTTCTGAATTTAGTGGGAAAGGCTTTCGGCTTTTCAGCATTTAGTATGATGTTGGCTGTGGGTTTGTCATAAATGGCCTTTATTAGGTTGAGATATGTTCCCTCTGTGCCTACTTGGTGGAAAGTTTTTATCATAAATGATGTTGAATTTTGTCAAAAGCTTTTTCTGTATCTGAGATGATCATATGGTTTGTATTCTTCAATTTATTACTGTGTATCACACTGATAGATTTGCAGATATTGAACCATATTTGCATTCCTGGGATAAATCCCACTTAATCGTGGTGTATGAATTTTTAATGTATTGTTGAATTTGGTTTGCTAATATTCTCTGAAGAATTTTTGCATCTGTGTTCATCAGTGATATTGGCCTGTATTTTATTTTTTTGTGATGAATGACTTGGTCTGGTTTTGGTATTAGGGTGATGCTTGCCTTGTAAAATGAATTCAGAAGTATTCCTTTCTCTTTAATTTTTTGGAATAGTTTGAGAAGGATAGGTGGTAACTCTTCTTTAAATGTTCCATAGAATTCAACTGTAGGGCCATCTGGCCCTGGAGTTTTGTTGTTAGTTTTTTATGACTGATTCAATGTTATTATTTGTAATCAGTTTACTCATATTTTCTATTTCTTCCTGATTCAGTCTTGGGAGCTTTTATATTTCTAGGAATTTGTCCATTTCTTCTAGGTTGTCCATTTTATTGGGGAATAATTGTTTGTAGTCATCTCTTCTGATCCTTTGTATTTCTGTAGTGTCAGTTGTAACGTCTCTTCTTTCATTTCTGATTCTATTTATTTGGGCTCTCTCTTTTTTTCTTGATGAGCCTGGATAAAGGTTTATCAATTTTATCTTTTCAAAGAACCAGCTCTTAGTTTCATTTATTTATTTATTTTTAGTCTCTATATCATCTATGTCCACACTGATCTGTATTATTTCTTTCCTTCTACCAACTTTGGGTTTTGTTTGTTCTTCCTTTTCTTGCTCCTTTAGTCATAAGGTTAAACTGTTTGGTTGAGATTTTTCTTGTTTCCTGAGGTAGGCTTGTATTACTATAAACTTTCCCTTTAGAACTTCCTTTCTGCCACAAACCATATATTTTGGATTGTCCTGTTCCCATTTTCATTTGTCTCCAGGCATTTTAAAATTTCCTCTTTGATTTCTTCAGTGACCCATTGGTTGTTTAGTAGCATTTTGTTTAGCATCCACATGTTTGTGTTTTTTGCAGTTTTTTCCCTTGTAGTTGATTTCTAGTCTCATAGCACTGTGGTTGGAAAAGATGCTTGATGTGATTTCAGTCTTCTTAAATTCATTGAGACTTGTTTTATAGCCTAGCATGTGATCCATCCTGGAGGATGTTCCATGTGCACTTGAAAAGAATGTGTATTCGGCTGCTTTTGGATGGAATATTCTACATATATCAAGTTCACTTGGTCCAATGTGTCATTTAAAGCTGTGTTTCCTTATTGATTTTCTGTCTAGATTGTCTGTCTATTGATATAATTGGGTTTTAAAGTTCCCTACTATTATGTTAATATCAATGTCTTTCCTTGTGTTTGGTAATATTTGCTTTATGTATTTTGCTTTATGTATTTAAGTGCTCCTATATTGTGTGTATATATACTTACAGTTATATCTTCTTGTTGAATTTATCCCTTTACCATTATGTAATGTCCTTGTCTCTTGTTACAGTCTTTGATTTAAATTATATTTTGTCTGATCTGAGTACTGCTGCCCCAGGTTCTTTTCATTTCTATTTGCAAGGAATAGCATTTACCATCCCCTCACTTTCAGTCTGTGAGTGTCTTTAGATCTGAAGTAAGTCTCTTGTAGGCAGCATATATATGGTTATGGTTGTTTTTGTTGTTGTTCTAAATCCATTCAGCCAGGTCTTCCCTGGTGGTCCAGTGGTTAAGACTCTGTGCTCCCAGTGCAGGGGGCCTGGGTTTGATCCCTAGTCAGGGAACTAGATCCTGCATGCCACAACTAAAAGAGCCCACATGCTGCAACTAAAGGTCCCACAGTGGCAACGAAGATCCTATGTGCTGCAATGAAGATCCTGCATGCTGCAACTAAGACCCAGCACAGCCAAATACATAAATAAATAAATATTTATTTATTTTTTGCAGTACGTGGGCCTCTCACTGTTGTGGCCTCTCCCATCGTGGAGCACAGGCTCCGGATGCACAGGCTCAGCAGCCATGGCTCATGGGCCTAGCCGCTGCACGGCATGTGGGATCTTCCCGGGCCAGGGCACGAACCCGTGTCCCCTGCATTGGCAGGTGGACTCTCAACCACTGCGCCACCAGGGAAGCCCATAAATAAATATTTAAAAATAAATAAATAAATCCATTCAGCCACTCTGTGACTTTTGATTGAGGAATTTAGTCCATTTATAGTTAAAGTGATTATTGATATATTCTTACTACCATTTTGTTCATTGTTTTCTGATTGCTTTTGTAGTTCTTTTTTCTTCTTCTTTTTCCCTCTTTCCATGTGATATGATGACTATTTTTAGTATTATGTTTGGATTCCTTTTCTGTTTGGGCTTCCTTTTCTGTTTTGGATTCCTTTTCCTTTTTGTGTTTATCCATTATAAACTTGGTTTTTGGTTACCATGAGGTTTATATATAACAACATATCTGATTATTTTAAGTTGATGAATTCTAACAACCTGCATTTTTATTCCTCCCCCACCATGTTTAATTTTTAAAAATTAATTAATTAATTAATTTGGCTGTGTTGGGTCTCTGTTGCTGCGTGTGGGCTTTTTTCTAGTTGCAGCGAGCAGGGGCTACTCTTCGTTGTGGTGTGTGGGCTTCTCATTGCAGTGGCTTCTCTTCTTGCAGAGCAGAGGCTTTAGATGCTCAGGCTTCAGTAGTTGTGGCACACAGGCTCAGTAGTTGTGGCTTGTGGGCTCTAGAGCACAGGCTCAGTAGTTGTGGCACACGGGCTTAGTTGCTCTGCGGCATGTGGGATCTTCCTGGACCAGGGCTCGAACCCGTGTCTCCCACATTGGCAGGCAGATTCTTAACCACTGTGCCACCAGGGAAGTCCCTTGTGTAATGTTTTTGACAACATATTTCACATCTCTTTGTTTTGTGTATCCCTTAACTACATATTGTGGATATAGATGATTTTACTTTTTAATTTTTACTAGATTTATAAGTGATTAATATACTACCTATTGTATATTTGCCTTTACCATTGAGATTTTTTAAAATAATTTTTTATAATTTTAGTATTTCTACTTGTGAACTCCACCCCCCCCCCCAACTTAGAGAAGTCCCTTTAATATTTCTTTTAAAGCTGGTTTTGTTGTGCTGAATTCTTTTAGCTTTTGCTTGTCTGTAAAACTCTCTTTCCTTCAAATCTGAATGATAACCTTGCTGGGTAAAGTATTCTTAGTTGTAGGATTTTTCATTTCCTCAATTTGAATATATTGTGCTACTCCTTTCTGGCCTGCAAACTTTCTGCTGAAAAGTCAGCTGAGAGTCTTATGGGAGTTCCCTTGTACATAACTAGTTGTATTTCTCTTGCTGCTCTTAAAACTCTGCGTTTATGTTTAATTTTTGCTATTTTAATTATAATGTCTCTTGGACTTCTTTGGGTTCATATTGTTTGGCACTCTGTTTTTCCTGGTTCTGGATGTCTTTTTCCCACATAAGGGAAGTTTTCAGCCATTACTTCTTCAACTAATTTCTCTGCCCTTTTTCCTTCTCTTTCTGGGACCCCTATAATGTGAATGTTAGTATGCTTGATGCTGTCTCAGAGATCTCTTAAACTATCCTCATTTAACAATTTTTTTCCTTTTTTTCTGTTCACCTTGGATGGTTTTCAATATTCTGTCTTCCGTTTGCTAATCCGTTCCTCTGTATCATGTAATCTGCTGTTGATTCCTTCTAGTGTATTTTTTACTTCAGTTATTGTATTCTTCAGCTCTGTTAGGTTCTTTATGATTTCTCACTTTGTTAAAATTCTCAGTATGTTCATCTATTCATCTCCTTAGTTCATTGAGCATCTTTATGATTATTACCTTGAACTCTTTGTTGGGTGGATTACCTATCTCTACTTTAATTCTTTTTCTGAGGTTTTTGTCTTGTTCCTCTGTTTGGAAGATATTCCTCTGTCTCTTCATTTTGCCTAGTTCTATGTGTTTATTTCTATGTATTAGGTAGGTCATTTATGTTTCCTGATCTTGGAGAAGTGGCCTTATGTAAGAGAAGCCCTATGAGACATACTCCCTTCTGTTATGAGTATATAGCTCATACCAGAGCTATATGCTCTAGGAGTACTCACTATGTGGGCTGTGTGGGCCCTTCTGTGTGGCAGGGCCAACTACTGTGGACACCATGGTAGGTAATGTTGGCCCCTGCCCAGTTGGCTGCCAGTCCCTGCCTTTTGTGGTCACTGCTGGCCTGTTGGTCAGCAGGGCCAGGTCCTGGGGTGGATGGCTGTGTGGCCTGGAGGGTCCTGGGGTTGGTGCTGGCCTGCTGGTGGGTGGGTAAGCCCCCAGCACTAATAGACTAGAGGGAGGACTCCAAAATGGTGCTTGTCAGCACCAGTATCCTTAGGGTAGAATGAGTTCCCCCAAATGGCTGCTGTCTGCATCTGTCTCCAATAGGAGTCCTAGTTGCCTCCTACCTCTCCAGGAGGCTCTCCAAGATCAGTGAGTAGGTTTGACCTAGGGTCCGTTCAAGTTACTGCCTGTGTGCTGGGCCTCAGAGCACGTGAGATTTTGTGCATGCCCATTAAGAGTGCAACCTCTGTTTCCTACAGCCCTCCAGCTCTCCCATAGACAAGTCCTACTGGCCTTCAAAGCCAGAAGTTGCAGGGGCTTGTCTTTTCCATGCAGAACCCCTGGTTTGGGCAGCCCATGTGAGGCTCCATAACCTTGATCCTTGGGGAGAACCTCTGCAGTTGTGATTATCTTCCCATTTGTGGGTCACCTTCCTGGGAGTGTGGGTCTTAACTATACCATGTTTCTGCCCCACCTACCTATCTTGTTGTGGTTCCTTCTTTATATCTTTAGTTGTGGAAATTTTTTAATGCTAGTCTTTAGGTTGTTCTCATAGATGTTTGCTCTGTAAGTAGATGTAATTTTAGTGTGCTGATGGAAGGAAGTGAGCTCAGAGTCTCTGTACTCCACCATTTTGGCCGCCAGTCTGGCTTAGATTTTAAAAGGATCACTCTGACTGCTATATTGAGGATAGATCTTAGAAAGTAGGAGAGGTGCTGGGGATATAACTGTGAACAAAAGTAGACATTCTAATGATCTGAGCCCTTGAGGAACATATAGAGTAGCATTAGGTAAGCAAAAGAGAAAAAAATAATCTCATAAATAAAAGTAAAATTATCATGTGATGAATGCAGTGAGAATGCCTAACAGGGGACCTCTGTAGTTAGTAGGAGAGAGTTCTGCAAATGGTGTTCTGGGGAGTGTTTGAGCTGAGAGTTGAAAAATGAGCAGCAGCAAGTTGAAGGGTGAGAAGGAGCTAGGCAAAAGGTGCTCCATGTAGATTATGTGCTTATTTACTTTTGAGGTTTAAACTATTACCTGGATTGTCAATCTAAAGTGGCAGTTCTTAAAGCACAGTTTGTGCATCTTTGGAGGACTTTATGAGATCCTTTGGGAGATCTTCAAAGCCAAAACTATTTTCATTAAATCTTACCAGGTGTTGTTGGCCTTCTTCACTCTAATTTTCTCCAAGTGTATAGAGTGTGAAAAGTTCACTGATATGGTTTCAGATACCACATTGCAACTGATTGTTAAGAAACTATCCCTGGTTGAGTTCTGGTGTGGTATCAAAGAAAAATATCCACAATTATCTGAAAAATTTATTGAAATACTTTTTCAGTTACCTGACTGTGTGAGGCCAGATTTTCTTCACATACTTCAACCAAAGTGATCTATTCCAATACACTGAATGCAGTAGCAGACATGAGACTCCAGCTTAACAGGGACAGACAGTAAAGAGATTTGCAGAAATCCACTCTTCTTGCTGATTTTGTTTTGAAAATATATTCTTTATAAAAATATATGCAATGTGTTTATTGTTATTTAAATGAACTAGTATGTACATATATTAATTTCTCAGTTTTAATTTATAATGTGGTAAGTATAGATATAACCCATACAAACAAAAGCTTTTGGGGGTCCTCAATAATTTTTGAGTCTTGATACTAAAAAGTTTGAAACCCTCTGATCTAGATTATAAATTGTCAGCAGCAATGGCAGGGTCCATTTCTGTTCATCTTTGTCTCCCTAGGAAGTAGCAGTGTGTAGCAAGTTATAAATTCTTTTGAAATTAATTACTTCATATATTCTACTCCTATACCTATAACCTAGCCTTAACCTCTTCTTCAGTCCTGTACTTTGATCTGTCTGTTAAACCATTCCACTTTAATTCCTCTTTGAATAGTACCTTTTATATGTAAAATTGAACTCATCACTGGAGTATCTCGTCCTCGTAACTTTTCTCTTTCATTTAAGATATTGATTTTTATCTGAAATAATTTTCATGGCTTTTCCAAAGAGTAAAACTGTAGTTACGGCCTACTTTTATAGATTTTTCTTTTTCCACCTTCTTTTATAGCAGCGGTTCTCAAATATTTTGTGCATCCGAATCACATGGAGGTTTGTTAAAACACAGATTTCTATGTTTCTGATTCTGTGGGCCTGAGATGGGACCTGAGAATTTGAATCTCTAACAAGTGATGCTGATGCTCCTGGTCTGAGGACCTACTTTAAGAACTACTGATGTATACCATTTTAGCTGAAATACTCACCAATCATCACATATGCCTTGTGTTTCCTTACTCTATATTTTGCTCATATACTTACTCTGTGCTTATGTAACTCCTCTCTGTTGAAGACTCAGTCTAAATCTTTTGGCTTTTACTTTCTGTTTTAGATGTAACTCTTCTGAGAGTCCTTTGAACTCCTGTACTACTCAGTTTTTGTATTCACATTTTCTTTTATTGCCTTGCATAGTGCATATATATTATTTTCAATTGTCTTTTCCTTTTTTAAAACGGTGAGGTAGGGCTTCCCTGGTGGCGCAGTGGTTGAGAGTCCGCCTGCCGATGCAGGGTACATGGGTTCGTGCCCCGGTCCGGGAAGATCCCACATGCCGCAGAGCGCCTGGGCCCGTGAGCCATGGCCGCTGAGCCTGCGCGTCTGGAGCCTGTGCTCCGCAACGGGAGAGGCCACGGCAGTGAGAGGCCCGCGTACCACAAAAAAAACAAAAACAAAAAACAGTGAGGTATTAAATATAGAAGTACACAAACCTTAAGCATGGAGCTCAATGATTTTTTATGTAGTCATCACCTAAATATAAAAATATATCAAATATTCTATATGACTCCCTCATATCCTTCAGTCAAATACCAGTATTCTTTTCACTTATCACTGTGGATCCTACAGTATGTACTCTTTTCTGTTTGGCCTCTTTTGTTAAACATTGTTTGTTTGAGATTCCTCCATATTGTTGCATGTTTTGGTAATTTATTCTTTTCTATTGCTGAGTTGTATTCTAATGTGTGACTCTACCATAATTAATTTATCTGTTCTACTTTTGAATGACAGTTGGATTGTTTCCAGTATTTGCTGTTATGAAATTACTGTCACCAACATTCTTGTATCATTTTTAGTGGACAGAAGTACTCATTTCTGTTGGGTGTATGCCCAGGAGTGGAATTTTTGTGTCACATATAGGCATATGTATATCTTTACTAGCTTTACTAGATGCTGCCAAACATTTTCCCAGAATAGTTTTACCAGCTATGTTTCCATCAGTAATATATGAGAGTTTTAATTGCTCCACATTCTTGCCATTTAGTATTGTCTATTTAATTTTACCATTGTGGGTTTAATTTGCATTTCCCATTGAATAATGATATTGAGAATTTTCTTATGTTTATTGGGCAGTTTCTTTTGTTTTTTAGTTAAGGTTTTTTTGTTTTTTACTTTTTACCCATTAAAAAATAGTGTTGTTTGTCTTTTTTCTCATTGATTTACAAGAGTAGTTCTTAATGTTTTGGATATAATTCCATCCTTGAACATAGGCTTTGCAGTTATATTATCTAGTCAGTGCTGCCTTTTCACTCTTTTAATGTTGTACTTTGATAAAAAGAAGTTCTTAATTTAAATGAAGTCCAATTTATCAAATTTTTTTATGGTTAGTGCTTTTTCTGGTCTGCATAAGAAGTTTTTGCTCCAAGCTTATGAAGATACTTTCCTATGGTCTCTTCTAGAAGATTTATTGTTTTGGTTTGTACAGTACATCTGTGATCCACCTTGAATTAACTTTTGTATATGGTTGAGGGGTCACCTTTTCTCCTCATATTATTCTTATATATTTATAACTATATTCATATTTATAAATGTTTATGTAGTTGCTCCAGCACCTTTGTTTAAAAGGGTGTCTTTTTCCACACTGAATTGCAATTAGTGTCTTGGTAATAATGTGACTCTGTGTGTGTGTGTGTGCCTATTTTTGTATTCTATTCTCTTCCTTCAATCTAAGGCAATACAATACTGTCTGAATTACCATAGCTTTTTTTTTTCTGTACGCGGGCCTCTCACTGCTGTGGCCTCTCCCGTTGCGGAGCACAGGCTCCAGACGCGCAGGCCCAGCGGCTTTGCGGCATGTGGGATCTTCCTGGACCGGGGCACGAACCCGTATCCCCTGCATCGGCAGGCAGACTCTCAACCACTGTGCCACCAGGGAAGCCCTACCATAGCTTTATATGAGTGTTCATGCCCAGTAGTATAAGTCCTCCAGTTTTCCTGTTCTTTTGTATTTCCTTGGCCAATTTAGGGCTTTTGCATTTCCATGTAAATTTTATATAGAAATTTTATGAATAGTTCCTACCTCAAAGTGTTTCTACCCCCAAACCCTTCTATTCCTAGTTTGCTGATATAGTTTTTTAGTCATGAATGAATATTGAAATTTATTACATGTTTACATATTTTTTTTTCCTGCACCTTTTTAGATAGGTGTAGGAAGTCTTGGGTTTTATCCTTTATTTTGTTAATGCTGTGCAGCCATCTTGATTTATTCTCAAATGTTAAGCTATTCTTTCATTCCTGGTGTAAACCCTACTTTATTATGATATCCTATTCTTATTTATAATCAATTTGCATTAAATCTGCTAATATTTTGTCTAAGGTTCTTGTGCATATGTTCATGAGGGATATTAGCCTATAACGTTTTTTTGTAACGTTTTTCAGGTTTTGGTATGATGATAATGCTGACCTTATGAAATGATTTGGAAAGTGTTACTCTTTTTCTCTGAAAGAGTTTGTGTAAGAGTAGTAGTGTTTTCTTTAAAAATGTTTGGAAGAATTTACCAGTGAAAATCTGGGACTAGACTTTTCATTATTATAGTTGTTGAGGAGTTTTAAATTATCATTTTACTTTCTTCAATAGGTATAGGAATATTCAGATTTTATATCTTTTTGTGTCATTTTTGGTAAGTTGTAGTTTTCAAGTTTGTTTTTATCTAAATTTTCAAATTTATCGATAGAAATGATTATATTTTATCTTTTTAAAATCTGTAGGATCTGTAGGGAATGCTCTCTTTTTAAATTTCCATTATTGATAATTTGTGAGGTTCTTTCCCGTTTTTGCTCAGTCTTCCTAGGGTTTTTATTAATTTAAATAAATTAATTTAATTTTTATATAATTTAAATTATATTTTATTTTTATTTTGTTTATTTTGCTCTTTTTTTTTTCTTGCAGATTACTTTGCCATTTGTTTTCTAGCTCTTCTTGAGGTGGAAATTTTATGTATTTTTCAATATTTCTATTTTATTTGTTTCCAGCTATAACCATCTAAGCACTGCTTTAGCTACATTTTTTCAAGCTCTCACATATTGGTTTTTCATTACTATTCACTTAAATTCCATTGTGTTTTTTTCTTTGACCCATAACTCAATTAGATTTGTGTTGCCTAATTTCTAAGCATTTAGAGCTTTTCTAGTTACCTTTTTATTATTGAGTGCTTCTTTTTTTTATTTTATTTTTTTATGCGGTACACGGGCCTCTCACTACTGTTGCCTCTCCCGCCGCGGAGCACAGGCTCCAGATGCGCAGGCCCAGTGGCCATGACCCACAGGCCCAGCCACTCCATGGCACGTGGGATCCTCCCCGACCGGGGCACGTACCCACATCCCCTGCATCGGCAGGCGGACCCCCAACCACTGCGCCACCAGGGAAACCCTATTGAGTGCTTCTTAAATTTCATTATGGTCAGAGAGCATACTCTGTATGTTACAGTACTGTGAAATTTTTAATACTTGTTTTATGATCCAGCATATAGTCTGTTTTGTTAAATGATTCATTATCCCTCAAGTGGACATATATTGTCATTGGGTATAGTGTTCTATATGTCAGTTTTGTCTAGCTGGTTAACCATGTTCTTCAAATGTTTTATATCTTCACTGACTTTTTTTTGTTTGTTTGCTTATTCTATCAGATATTCAGAGAGGTCTTAAAATTTTTTTAAAATTTAGATGTAATTGACATTAGTTTCAGGTGTACAATATAATGATTTGATATTTAAATATGTTGCAAAATAATCACCAAAAAACTCTAGCTAAAATGTATCACCATACATAGTTAACGCATTTTTTTCTTGTGATGAAAACTTAAGATATACTCTCTTAGCAACTTTTAAGTATACAATACAGTATTATTAACTATTGTCCCCATGCTGTATATTACATCCCCATCACTTACTTTATAGCTGGGAATTTGTACTTTTTAACCCTTTTCATCCATGTAGCCCACTCCCCATCCCTCACCTTTGGCAACCAGCAATTTGTTCTGTGTATCCATCAACTTGTGTTTCTTTGTTTGTTTTTAGGATCCACACATAAGTGAGATCATATGGTATTTGTCTTTCTCTGTCTGACTTATTTCACTTAGCATAATGTTCCCAAGTTTCCATCCATGTTGTGGCAAATGACAGGATTTCTTCTTTTTATGATTGAATTATATATAAATCTCACATCAAATTTTCTTTATCCATTCATTCATGGATGGAAACTTAGGTTGCTTCCTTATCTTGGCCATTGTAAGTAATGCTGAAGTGAACATGGAGGGTGCATATATCTTTTCTAATCAGTGTTTTTATTTTCTTTGGATAAATATCCAGAAGTGGAATTGCTGGATCATATGGCAGTTGTGTTTTTAGTTTTTGTGGAATCTTCATGCTGTTCTCCACAGTGGCTGCACCGATCTGCATTCCACTAACAGTGCCTGATGTTTCCCTTTTCTCATGTCCTTGCCAACACTTGTTAATTGTCTTTTTTTTTTTTTGCAGTACGCGGGCCTCTCACTGCTGTGGTCTCTCCCATTGCAGAGCACAGGCTCTGGACATGCAGGCCCAGAGGCCATGGCTCACGGGCCCAGCCGCTCTGCGGCATGTGGAATCCTCCTGGACCAGGGCACAAACCTGCGTCCCCTGCATTGGCAGGCAGACTCTCAACCACTGCGCCACCAGGGAAGCCCTAATTGTCTTTTTGATAATAGCCATTCTAACAAGTGTGAGATGATATCTCATTGTGGTTTTGATTTGCATTTCCTTGATTAGTGGTGTTGAGCATCTTTCTTCATATACCTGTTTGTCATATGTATGTCTTCTTTGGAAAAATGTCTATTCAGATCCTCTGCCCATTTTTAATTGGATTGTTGTTGTTGCTATTGAGCTGGATGGTTCTTCATACATTTTGGATATTAACTCCTTATCAGGTACATGACTTGCAAATATTTTCGTCTATTGAGTAGGTTGCTTTTTCAACCATGTTGATGGTTTCCTTTGCTGTGCAGAAGCTTTTAAGTTTGATGTCATTCCACTTATTTATTTTTGCATTTATTGCCTTTGATTTTGGTATCAAATCAAGAAAAATCATTGCCAAGATTGATATCACGGAGCTTGCTGCTTATTTTTTTTCTTTAGGAGTTTTATGGTTTCAGATCTTACGTTAAAATCTTTGATCAGTTTTGAGTTATTTTTTGATTATGGTGTAAGATAGCAGTCCAGTTTCCTTCTTTTGCACGTGGCAATCCAGTTTTCCCAACACCATTTATTGAAGAGACTGATCTTTCCCCATTGTATATTCTTGGCTGCTTTGTTATAAATGTATTGACCAGATATATGTGTGGGTTTATTTCTGGACTCTTTATTTGGTTCCGTTGAACTATGTATCTGTTTTTTTTTATTGGAGTATAGTTGATTTACAATGTGTTAGTTTCTGCTGTACAGCAAAGTGAATCAGTTATACACATACATATATCCAGTCTTTTTTAGATTCTTTTCCCATATAGGTCATTACAGAGTACTGAGTAGAGTTCCCTGTGCTATACAGGAAGTCCTAATTAGCTACCTGTTTTATATATCGTAGTGTGTACATGTCAATCCCAATATCCCAATTTATCCCTTCCCCCCCTTTCCCCCCTGGTAACCATAAGTTTGTTTTCTACATCTGTGACTCTATTTCTGTTTTGTAAATAAGTTCATTTGTACCCTTTTTTTAGATTCCACATATAAGCAATATCATATGATATTTGTCTTTCTCTGACTTATTTCACTCAGTATGACAATCTCTAGGTCCATCTGCATGTATCTTTTTGAATTATGGCTTTCTCTGGATATGTATGTATCTGTTTTTATGCCAGTACTACAGATGTGATTACTATAGCTTTGTAATGTAGTTTGAAATTGGGGATTGTGAAGTCTCTAGCTTTGGTTTTCTTTCTCAAGATTGCTTTGGCTTTTTGGAATATTTTATGGTTCCATACAAATTTTAGAACTTTTTCTTTTTTTAAATATTTATTTAATTTATTTTTTTTTGGCTGTGTTGGGTCTTTGTTGCTGCACAGGGGCTTTCTCTAGTTGTGGAAAGCGGGAGATACTCTGTTGCGGTGCTCAGGCTTCTCATTGCAGTGGCTTCGCTTGTTGCGGAGGATGGGCTCTAGGCACGCAGGCTTTAGTAGTTGCAACATGTGGGCTCAGTAGCTGTGGCTCACGGACTCTAGAGAACAGGCTCAATAGTTGTGGCACATGGGCTTAGTTGCTCCACGGCATGTAGGATCTTACTGGACCAGGGCTCAAACCCATGTCCCCTGCATTGGCAGGTGGATTCTCAATCACTGTGCCACCAGGGAAGCCCTGGAACTTTTTCTATTTCTGTGAAAATGCCATTGGGCTTTTGATAGAGATTGTATTGATCTGTAGATTGCTTTGGGTAGTACGGGCATTATAAAAATATTAATTCTTCCAATCTGTAAGCATGGAAAATCTTTCCATTTATTTGTGTCTTCTTCAATTTCTTTCATCAGTCTCTTATATTTTTCAGTACACATACAGGTCTTTCATCCTGAGAGAGATCTTTTTAATATGACAACTATTATCACAGCTTTCTTTATTTTACCTCTGTCAGATTTTTTAAAAAATATATAATTCTTGAAGAAGTGTACAAACAACTGTAGATGTTTTATCGTTTTGTTGAATCAATATGTTCTTTAATCATTAAAAATATACTTCTTTATCTGTAGAAATAATTCTAGTCATCCTTCTTACCTTTAAGTCTACAATTTTCTTACATTAATATAGACACATGAGCTTTCTTTTGGTTAGTGTTTGTATAGTATATCCTTTACCATTCCATTCAACTTTTGGTATCCTTGTTTTTAAAATGTACTACTTGTAAGCAGAGTATAGTAGGGTTTTGTTTTGTTTTAATTCACCCTGCAGATCTCTCTTATTTAAAAGGCATGTTTAGGAGGAATAGGGAAGATGGAGGAAGAGTAAGACGCGGGGATCAACTTCCTCCCCACAGATACACCAGAAATACATCTACGTGTGGAATGACTCCTACAGAACACCAACTGAACGCTGGCAGAAGACCTCAGACCTCCCCAAAGGCAAGAAACTCCCCACATAACTGGGTAGGGCAAAAGAAAAAAGAATAAACAGAGACAAAAGAATAGGGACAGGACCTGCACCAGTGGGAGGGAGCTGTGAAGGAGGAAAATTTTCCACACACTAGGAAGCCCCTTCGCGGGCGGAGACTGCGGGTGGTGGAGGGGGAAGCTTCGGAGCCGCAGAGGAGAGCACAGCAACAGGGGTGCGGAGGGCAAAGCGGAGAGATTCCCTCACAGAGGATCGGTACCGACTGGCACTCACCAGCCTGAGAGACTTGTCTGCTCACCGGCCGGGGCGGGCGGGGCTGGGAGCTGAGGCTCGGTTCGGTCGGAGTGCCGGGAGAGGACTGGGGTTGGCGGCGTGAACACAGCCTGCAGGGGGTTAGTGCGCCACGGCTGGCCGGGAGGGAGTCCTGGGAAAAGTCTGGACCTGCCGAAGAGGCAAGAGACTTTTTCTTCCCTCTTTGTTTCCTGGTGCACGAGAAGAGGGGATTAAGAGGGCTGCTTAAAGGAGCTCCAGAGACGGGCGTGAGCCGCGGCTAACAGCGCGGACCCCAGAGACGGGCATGAGGCGCTAAGGCTGCTGCTGCCGCCACCAAGAAGCCTGTGTGCAACCACAGGTCACTATCCACACCTCCCCTCCTGGGAGCTTCTGCAGCCCGCCACTGACAGGGTCCCGTGATCCAGGGACAACTTCCCCAGGAGAACGCACGGCGCGCCTCAGGCTGGTGAAACGTCCTGTTGGCCTCTGCCGCCTTAGGCTTGCCCTGCATCTGCAACCCTCCCTCCCCCCAACCCGAGTGAACCAAAGTCCCCAAAGCAGCTGCTCCTTTAACCCCGTCCTGTCTGAGCAAAAAACAGACGCACTCCGGTGACCTACACGCAGAGGCAGGGCCAAATCCAAAGCTGAGCCGCGGGAGCTGTGTGAACAAAGAGAAAGGGAAATCTCTCCCAGCAGCCTCAGAAGCAGCAGATTAAAGCTCCACAATCAACTTGATGAACTCTGCATTTGTAGAATACATGAATATACAATGAATCATCCCAAATTGAGGAGGTGGACATTGAGAGCAAGATTTATTATTTTTTCCCTTTTTCCTCTTTTTGTGAGTGTGTATGTGGGTGTTTCTGTGTGAGATTTTGTCTGTATAGCTTTGCTTTCACCATTTGTCCTAGGTTTCTATCCGTCCGTTTTTGTTTTCTTTTAAAAATTTTTTTTCTTAATTTTTTATTTTAAAAGTTTTATTTTATTTTATCTTCCTTTATTTTATTTTATCCTCTTTCTTTCCTTCCTTCCTTCCTTCCTTCCTTCCTTCCTTCCTTCCTTTCTTTCTTTCTTTCCTTCCTTCCTTCCTTCCTTCCTTCTTTCTTTCTTTCTTTCCTTCTTTTTTTCTCCCTCTTATTCTGAGCCGTGTGGATGAAAGGCTCTTGGTGCTGCAGCCAGGAGTCAGTGCTGTGCCTCTGAGGTGGGAGAGCCAACTTCAGGACACTGGTCCACAAGAGAACTCCCAGCTCCACATAATATCAAACGGCAAGAACCTCCTGGAGATCTCCATCTCAACACCAGCACCAGGCTTCACTCAACGACCAGCAAGCTGCAGTGCTAGACTCCCTATGCCAAACAACTAGCAAAACAGGAACACAACCCCACCCATTAGCAGAGAGGCTGCCTAAAATCATAATAAGTCCATAGACACCCCAAAACACACCACCAGATGTGGACCTGCCCACCAGAAAGACAAGATCCAGCCTCATCCACCACAACACAGGCACTAGTCCCCTCCACCAGGAAGCCTACACAACCCACTGAACCAACTTTAGCCACTGGGGACAGACACCAAAAACAACGGGAACTACGAACCTGCAGCCTGCAAAAAGGAGACCCCAAACATAGTAAGATAAGCAAAATGAGAAGACAGAAAAACACACAGCAGATGAAGGAGCAAGATAAAAACCCACCAGACCTAACAAATGAAGAGGAAATAGGCAGTCTACCTGAAAAAGAATTCAGAATAATGATAGTAAAGATGATCCAAAATCTTGGAAATAGAATAGACAAAATGCAACAAACATTAACAAGGACCTAGAAGAACTAAAGATGAAACAAGCAATGATGAACCACACAATAAATGAAATGAAAAAGACTCTAGATGGGATCAATAGCAGAATAACTGAGGCAGAAGAAGGGATAAGTGACCTGGAAGATAAAATAGTGGAAATAACTACTGCAGAGCAGAATAAAGAAAAAAGAATGAAAAGAACTGAGGACAGTCTCAGAGACCTCTGGGACAACATTAAATGCACCAACATTCGAATTATAGGGGTTCCAGAAGAAGAAGAGAAAAAGAAAGGGACTGAGAAAATATTTGAAGAGATTGTAGTTGAAAACTTCCCTAATATGGGAAAGGAAATAGTTAATCAAGTCCAGGAAGCACAGAGAGTTCCATACAGGAAAATCCAAGGAGAAACACGCCAAGACACAAATTAATCAAACTGTCAAAAATTAAATACAAAGAAAGCATATTAAAAACAGCAAGGGAAAAACAACAAATAACACACAAGGGGATCCCCATAAGATTAACAGCTGATCTTTCAGCAGAAACTCTGCAAGCCAGAAGGGAGTGGCAGGACATATTTAAAGTGATGAAGGAGAAAAACCTAAAACCAAGATTACTCTACCCAGCAAGGATCACATTGAGATTTGATGGAGAAATTAAAATCTTTAAAGACAAGCAAAAGCTGAGAGAATTCAGCACCACCAAACCAGCTTTACAACAAATGCTAAAGGAAATTCTCTAGGCAGGAAACACAAGAGAAGGAAAAGACCTATAATAACAACCCCAAAATAATTAAGAAAATGGGAATAAGAACATACATATTGATAATTACCTTAAATGTAAATGGATTAAATGCTCCCGCCAAAAGACAAAGACTGGCTGAATGGACACAAAAGCAAGACCCTTATATATGCTGTATACAAGAGACCCACTTCAGGCCTAGAGACACAAACAGACTGAAAGTAAGGGGCTGGAAAAAGATATTCCATGCAACTGGAAATCAAAAGAAAGCTGGAGTAGCAATTCTCATATAAGACAAAATAGACTTTAAAATAAAGACTATTAGAAGAGACAAAGAAGGACACTACATAATGATCAAGGGATCAATCCAAGAAGAAGATATAACAATTGTAAATATTTATGCACTCTACATAGGAGCACCTCAATACATAAGGCACATACTAACAGCCATAAAAGGGGAAATCGACAGTAACACATTCATAGTAGGGGACTTAGACACCCCACTTTCACCCATGGACAGATCATCCAAAATGAAAATAAATAAGGAAACACAAGCTTTAAATGATACATTAAACAAGATGGACTTAATTGATATTTATAGGGCATTCCATCCAAAAACAACAGAGTACACATTTTTCTCAAGTGCTCATGGAACATTCTCCAGGATAGATCATATCTTGGGTCACAAATCAAGCCTTGGTAAATTTAAGAAAATTGAAATTGTATCAAGTATCTTTTTTGACCACAACGCCATGAGACTAGATATCAATTACAGAGAAAGATGTGTAAAAAATACAAATATATGGAGGCTAAACAATACACCACTTAATAGTGAAGTGATCACTGAAGATATCAAAAAATACCTAGAAACAAATGACAATGGAGACATGATGACCCAAAACCTATGGGATGCAGCAAAAGCAGTTCTAAGAGGGAAGTTTATAGCAATACAATCCTACCTTAAGAAACAGGAAACATCTCGAATAAACAACCTAACCTTGCACCTCAAGCAATTAGAGAAAGAAGAACAAAAAACCCCCAAAGTTAGCAGAACGAATGAAACCATAAAGATCATATCAGAAATAGATGAAAAAGAAATGAAGGAAACGATAACAAAGATCAATAAAACTAAAAGCTGGTTCTTTGAGAAGATAAAATTGATAAACCATTAGCCAGACTCATCAAGAAAAAAAGGGAGAAGGCTCAAATCAATAGAATTAGAAATGAAAAAGGAGAAGTAACAACTGACACTGCAAAAAACAAAAGATCATGAGAGATTACTACAAGCAACTCTATGCCAATAAAATGGACAACCTGGAAGAAATGGACAAATTCTTAGAAAAGCACAACCTTCCAAGACTGAATCAGGAAGAAATAGGAAATATGAACAGACCAATCACAAGCACTAAAATTGAAACTGTGATTCAAAATCTTCCAACAAACAAAAGCCCAGGACCAGATGGCTTCACAGGCAAATTCTATGAAACATTTAGAGAAGAGCTAACACCTATCCTTCTCAAACTCTTCCAAAATACAGCAGAGGGAGGAACACTCCCAAACTCATTTTGCACGGCCACCATCACCCTGATACCAAAACCAGAGAAGGATGTCACAAAGAAAGAAAATTATAGGCCAATATCAGTGATGAACATAGATGCAAAAATCCTCAACAAAATACTAGCAAACAGAATCCAACAGCACATTAAAAGGATCATACACCATGATCAAGTGGGGTTTATCCCAGGAATGCAAGGATTCTTCAATATACTCAAATCAATCAACGTGATACACCATATTAACAAATTGAAGGAGAAAAACCATATGATCATCTCAATAGATGCAGAGAAAGCTTTGGACAAAATTAATCACCTATTTATGATAAAAAACCCTGCAAAAACTAGGCATAGAGGGAACTTTCCTAAACATAATAAAGGCCATATATGACAAACCCACAGCCAGCATTGTCCTCAATGGTGAAAAACTGAAAGCATTTCCACTAAGATCAGGAACAAGACAAGTTTGCCCACTCTCACCACTCTTATTCAACATAGTTTTGGAAGTTTTAGGCACAGCAATCAGAGAAGAAAAGGAAACAAAAGAATCCAAATTGGAAAAGAAGTAAAGCTGTCACTGTTTGCAGATGACATGATATTATACATAGAGAACCTAAAGATGCTACCAGAAAACTACTAGAGCTAATCAATGAATTTGGTAAAGTAGCAGGATACAAAATTAATGCACAGAAATCTCTGGCATTCCTATACACTAATGATGAAAAATCTGAAAGTCAAATCAAGAAAACACTCCCATTTACAATTGCAACAAAAAGAATAAAATATCTAGGAATAAACCTACCTAAGGAGACAAAAGACCTGTATGCAGAAAATTATAAGACACTGATGAAAGAAATTAAAGATGATACAAATAGATGGAGAGATATACCATGTTCTTGGATTGGAAAAATCAACATTTTGAAAATGGCTATACTACCCAAAGCAATCTACAGATTCAATGCAATCCCTATCAATCTACCACTGGCATTTTTCACAGAACTAGAACAAAAATTTTCACAATTTGTATGGAAACATAGAAGACCCTGAATAGCCAAAACAATCTTGAGAATGAAAAACAGAGCTGGAGGAATCAGGCTCCCTGACTTCAGACTATACTACAAAGCTACAGTAATCAAGACAGTATGGTACTGGCACAAAAACAGAAATATAGATCAATAGAACAGGATAGAAAGCCCAGAGATAAACCCATGCACATATGGTCACCTTATTTTTGATAAAGGAGGCAGGAATGTACAGTGGAGAAAGGACAGCCTCTTCAATAAGTGGTGCTGGGAAAAGTGGACAGGTACATGTAACAGTATGAGGTTAGATGAATCCCTAGCACCATATACAAAATTAAGGTCAAAATGGATGAAAGACCTAAACGTAAGGCCAGACACTGTCAAATTCTTAGAGGAAAACATAGGCAGAACACTCTACGACATAAATCACAGCAAGATCCTTTTTAACCCACCTCCCCGAGAAATGGAAATAAAAATAAACAAATGGGACCTAATGAAAATTCAAAGCTTTTGCACAGCAAAGGAAACCATAAACAAGACCAAAAGACAACCCTCAGAATGGGAGAAAATATTTGCAAATGAAGCAACTGACAAAGGATTAATCTCCAAAATTTACAAGCAGCTCATGCAGCTCAATAACAAAAAAACAACAACCCAATCTAAAAATGGGCAGAAGACCTAAATAGAGATTTCTCCAAAGAAGATATACAGACTGCCAACAAACACATGAAAGAATGCTCAACATCATTAATCATTAGAGAAATGCAAATCAAAACTACATGAGATATCATCTAACATCAGTCAGATTAGGCATCATCAAAAAATCTAGAAACAATAAATGCTGGAGAGGGTGTGGAGAAAAGCGTACACTCTTGCACTGCTGGTGGGAATGTGAATTGCTACAGCCACTATGGAGAACAGTATGGAGGTTCCTTAAAAAACTATAAATAGAACTATGATATGACCCAGCAATCCCACTACTGGGCATATACCCTGAGAATACCATAATTCAAAAAGAGTCATGTACCAAAATGTTCATTGCAGCTCTATTTACAGTAGCCAGGAGATGGAAACAACCTAAGTGTCCATCATCGGATGAATGGATAAAGAAGATGTGGCACATATATACAATGGGATATTACTCAGGCATAAAATGAAACGAAATTGAGCTATTTGTATTGAGGTGGATGGACCTAGAGTCTGTCATACAGAGTTAAGTAAGCCAGAAAGAGAAAGACAAATACCGTATGCTAACACATACATGTGGAATTTAAGGAAAAAAATGTCATGAAGAACCTAGGGGTAAGACAGGAATAAAGACACAGACCTACTAGAGAATGGACTTGAGGATATGTGGAGGGGGAACGGTAAGCTGTGACAAAGTGAGAGAGAGGCATGGACATATATACACTACCAAACGTAAAATAGATAGCTAGTGGGAAGCAGCCGCATAGCACACGGAGGTTAGCTCGGTGCTTTGTGACCACCTAGAGGTGTGGGATAGGGAGGGTGGGAGGGAGGGAGACGCAAGAGGGAAGAGATATGGGAACATATGTATATGTATAACTGATTCACTTTGTTATAAAGCAGAAACTATCACACCGTTGTAAAGCAATTATACTCCAATAAAGTTGTAAAAATAAGTAAATAAAAGGCATGTTTAGTCCATTTACATCTAATGTATGTATTCTTTATTTATTATAGTCTAACTCAAATTAATATTCCTATTACTTTATGAAGAGTATACCTTGCAGTATTTCAATTATCCCCTCCTTCTTTGTGTTATTTTTGTCATATTTTATCTGTATATATGTTATAGATTATGCATGACATTATCCACATTTTTCTTTTAAACAGTCAATTAAAAATTATTACCCACATATTTACTTTTTCCAGTGCCCTTCTCTTCTACCTGTAGTTGAATACATCCATCTGAAATAATTGTTTTGGCCTGAGTATTTTCTGTAATAATTCTGGGAATACAGGATTAATGGCAATGGATTTTCTCAGTTTTTGTCTATAAATGTTCTCATTTTACTTTGATTTTTGAATACTTCTTTGTTGATTATAAAACTCTAGGTTGGCAGGATTTTTTTTCTTTCAGCACTTAAAAAATAACATTCTAATGTTTTCTGGCTTCCAGAGCTTATGTTGCAGTGTTAGCCATTACCACTACCACCATCACCATTTCTGCCTCACTTAAAATTTTTAGCAGGTTGGCTATAATGAGCCAAGGTGTATTATCCTTTGTATTTATTCTTCATGTGGTTCACTGAGGTTTTGCATATGTGGGTGGATACGCTTAATGAGATTTGGGAAATTATTGGTCATAGCTTTTCAAATATTGTTTCTGATCCATTCTCTTCCTCTTTCCCTTCTGGGATTCCAATTACTTATATGTTAGACCTTTCCTTATTGTTTTTGTTTGTTTAATTTAATTTTTATATTATATTGGAGTATAATTGATTTATAATGTGTTAATTTCAGGTATACAGCTAAGTGATTCAGTTATACATATATCCATTCTTTTTCAGATTCTTTTCCCATGTAGGTTATTAGAGTGTATTGAGTAGAGTTTCCTGTGCTATACAGTAGGTCCTTGTTGATGATCTATTTTATATATAGTAGTGTGTATATGTTAATCCCAGATTCATAATTTATCCCTCCCCTTCCCACGTTTCCCTTTGTTAACCATAAGCTTGTTTCTGAAGTCTTGTGAGTCTGTTTCTGTTTTGTAAATAAGTTCATTTGTATCTTTTGTTTTCTTAGATTCCACATATTAGTGGTATCATATGATATTTGTCTTTCTCTGTCTGACTTCACTCAGTATGATAATCTCTAGGTCCATCCATGTTGCTGCAAATGGCATTATTTCATTCTTTTTTATGGCTGAGTAATATTCCATTGTATATATTGTACCACGTCTTCTTTATCCATTCCTCTGTAGGTGGACATTTAGGTTGCTTCCATGTCTTGGCTATTGTAAATAGTGCTGCTATAACCATTGGGGTGCATATATCTTTTTGAATTATTGTTTTCTCTGGATATATGCCCAGGAGTGGAATTGCTAGATCATATGGTAGTTCTGTTTTTAGTTTTTTAAAGAACCTCTGTATTGTTCTCCACAGTGGTTGTACCAATTTACATTCCCACCAACAGTGCAGGAGGGTTCCCTTTTCTCCACACCCTCTGCAGCATTTATTGTTTGTAGACATTTTGATGATGGCCATTCTGACGGGTGTGAAGTGATACCTCATTGTAGTTTTGATTCAAATTTCTCTAATAATTTGCCATGTTGAATGTTTTTTTGTGTGCTTTTTGGCCATCTGTATGTCTTCTTTGGAGAAACGTCTATTTAGATATTCTGTCCATTTTTTTATTGGGTTGTTTCTTTGAATAGAGCTGCATGAGCTGTTCATATATTTTTGAGATTAACCCCTTGTTGGTGGCTTTGTTTGCAAATATTTTCTCCCATTCTGTGGGTTGTCTTTTTGTTTATGGTTTCCTTTGCTGTGCAAAACCTTGTAAGTTAGGTTAGGCCCTGTTTGTTTATTTTTAGTTTTATTTTCGTTACTCTAGGAGGTGGATCCAAAAAGATATTAATGTGATTTATGTCAAAGAGTGTTCTATGTTTTTCCATAATAGTTTTATAGTATCTGACCTTACATTTAGGTCTTTAATGCTTTTTGAGTTTATTTTTATGTATGGTATTAGAGAATGTTCTAATTTCATTCTTTTACATGTAGCTGTCTAGTTTGCCCAGCAAAATTTATTGAAGAGACTGTCTTTTCTACATTGTATATTTTTGCCTTCTTTGTTACAGATTAATTGACCATAGGTGCATGGGTTTATTTTTGGGCTTTCTATCTTGTTCCATTGATCTATATTTCTGTTTTTGTGCCAGTACCATACTGTTTTTATTACTGTAGCTTTGTCATATAGGTCGCAGTCAGGGAGTCTGATTCCTTCAGCTCCATTTTTTCTTTCTCAGGATTGCTTTAACTGTTTTGGGTCTTTTGTGTTTCCATATAAATTTTAAGATTTTTTGTTCTACTTCTGTGAAAAATGCTCTTGGTAATTTGGTGGAGATTGCACTGAATATGTAGATTGCCTTGGATAGTATGGTCATTTAAACAATATTAATTTTTCCAATCCAAGAACATAGTATATCTTTCCATCTGTTTGTTTCATCTTTGAGTTCTTTCATCAACATATTCTAGTTTTCAGAGTACATGCCTTTTGCCTCCTTAGATAGGTTTATTCCTAGGTATTTCATTCTTTTTGATGTGATGGTAAATGGGATTGTTTCCTTGATTTCTTTTTCTGATTTTTCATTGTTAGTGTATAGAAATGCAATGGATTTCTGTGTATTAATTTTGTGTCCTGCAACTTTACCAAATTCATTGATGAGCTCTAGTAGTTTTCTGGTAGCATCTTCAGGATTTTCTATGTATAGAATCATGTCATCTGCAAACAGTGACAGTTTTACTTCTTTTCCAGTTTGGATTCCTCTTATTTCTTTTTCTTCTCTGATTGCCATAGCTAGGCCTTTCAAAACTATATTGAATGATAGTGGTGAGAGTGGACATCCTTGTCTTGCCTGGTCTTAGAAGAAATGCTTTCAGTTTTTTACCATTGAGAATGATGTTTGCTGTGAGTTTGTCGTATATGGCTTTTATTATGCTGAGGTAGGTTGCCTCTATGCCCACTTTCTGGAGAGTTTGTTTTATCATAAATTGGTGTTGAATTTTGTCAAAAGCATTTTCTGCATCTGTTGAGATGATCATATGTTTTTTATTCTTCAATTTGTTAATATGGTGTATCACACTGATTGATTTGCAGATATTGAAAAATCCTTGTATCCCTGGGATATTTCCCACTTGATCATGGTGTATAATCCTTTTAATGTGTTGTTGGATTCAGTTTGCTAGTATTTTGTTGAGGATTTTTGCATCTATGTTCATCAGCGGTAAATGGCCTGTAATTTTCTTTTTGTGTCTTTTCTGGTTTTCATATCAGGGTGGCCTCATAGAATGAGTTTGGGAGTGTTCCTTCCTCTGCAATTTTTTGGAAGAGTTTCAGAAGGGTAGGTGTTTTCTCTTCTCTAAATATTTGATAGAATTTGCCTGTAAAACCATCTGATCCTGGACTTTTTTTTGTTGGAAGCTTTTAAATCACAGTTTCAATTTCAGTACTTTTGATTGGTTTGTTCATATTTTGTATTTCTTCCTGGTTCAGTCTTGGAAAGTTGTACCTTTCTAAAAAAAATTGTCCATTTTTTCTAGGTTTTCCATTTTATTGGCATATATTTGCTTGCAGTAGTCTCTTATGATCCTTTGTATTTCTGTGGTGTCAGTTGTTAATTTTTCCTTTTTCATTTCTAATTTTATTGATTTGAGCCCTCTCTCTTTTTTCTTGATGAATCTGGCTAAAGGTTTATCATTTCAGAGAACCAGCATTTAGTTTCATGATCTGCCCATTAAAAAGACTTTTCCCACATGTCTTTTACACACTGCCTTGTTTTCCTCCCATTTTTTCCCCTCTGTGCTTCAGTTTGAATATTTCTATGGATATTTCCTCAAGTTTTCTTACATTGTATTTTGAAGTTCTATAATTTCCGTTTGCTTTTCTGTTGAACTTTCCATCGCTTCATTCTGTTATTTTTGCTTCTTATTTCTCTAACATTTTAATTTAAATTATTTTAAAGTCCTTTTTAAAAAACTCCAATATCTGGCTCATCTGTGGAAATATTTTTTAAACTTGATTATTTGATATAATTTTGCCCCTTTTCACATGTCTAATAATTTTGTTGCATGCCAGACATTATATATAAAGGAACTTTAGAAACTCTAGATGATGCTTTCTTTTTCCAAATGGATTCCCTTTTCCTTGTCATATAGATGAGATGGAATTTTAATTCATTTAATTCTTTCTACTTCCTTAATTATCTGATGTCTTAATTTTTTTTTTCTTTGCTGTAGTTGGAATATGGTCTGACATAACTTACTGCACTCTACTGAGAACCAAAGTCTCATTTAGGCCCCACCTGGATTTTTTTAAGCTTAAGCCTAGGTAGCTGTCCTTATACTTTCTATGGCACAGTGACTGGTATCACTAAATATATGGTGACTAAGATTTTTTTTTTTTTTTTTTTTTTTGCGGTATGCGGGCCTCTCACTGCCGTGGCCTCTCCCGTTGCAGAGCACAGGCTCCGGACATGTAGGCTCAGCAGCCATGGCCCACGGGCCCAGCCGCCCCGCAGCATGTGAGATCTTCCCGGACCGGGGCACGAACCCGTGTCCCCTGCATCGGCAGGTGGGCTCCCAACCACTGTGCCACCAGGGAAGCCCCGTGACTAAGATTTTGATTTGGGAATTATATAAAAATACAGATGGCAGTTGAGAACATGTGAGTTGATTAGTTTTGTAACAGAGGAATGTTAATTCAGGATATATTTATTGGATACATAATGAGTGTCAGTCATTCTACAAAGCACTGGGAATTAAAGGTGACTAAGACAAAAATATCTGTACTCAAAAGCTTAGTAGTCTTAAGGGATGGGGGAAAGACACCACATAGATTAGAAGCTATAATACAGTTATTGCAAGGGTGTCAGGACATCTTCCCAGAGCTAGCAGCCCTTAAACTGATTTGTAGGGAACAAGTAAGAGTTTCCTGGATTGTGTTGGGTAAGAGTATCCTAGTTGTGAAGGAACAACACTCATGAAATTGTGGTTTGGGAGCCTTTCTTCAAGGTCCTTGTGACTAGAATTCATTTTGGAGGAGGAGATAAGGTAGAAAGACATGTAGGAACCAAGTAGATCTTACCTTTTAATGATGAATGAGTGTGTGTGCATGTGCGTGTGTGTGTGTGTGTGTGCCTCAAGTGTCTGGCATTGTATACAAAGTTGTGTTTAGGTATGTATAATTTTTTCAGAAAGAACCAGAAACATTTATTAGCTACTTAAAGAGGTCTTTGACCTCCAAAAATGTTAAGAGCTAGTTTATGTGTAATTATATAGCCATTGAAAAATTTAATGCTTGAAAGGTACATATTTTTAGAAAGTATACTCAAGTAGCAGCAAGGAGGATTGAGTGGGAAGAGGATAAACTGGAAGTAGGTAGACCACTTATGAGGTTATTGCAAGAGGTCATATCAAAGATGGGGGCCCGAGTCAGGTTAGAGAAAATGGGGAGAATTTCATGGCTTTGAAAGTGATTTTAAGACATAGAATTGACTTGATTTGGTGGCAAATTTGATGTGGGGTGTGGGCAAGAAATTAGTGCTATTTTCCAGAGTAATGTAATTGGAATTGTTAGGGTGGATTCCAGATTGCACTGTATATATTTGAAGGTAGACTACCTAAGAAAAACGTGTTTGGGGCTTCCCTGGTGGCACAGTGGTTGAGAGTCCGCCTGCCGATGCAGGGGACACGGGTTCGTGTCCCGGACTGGGAGGATCCCACATGCTGCGGAGCGGCTGGGCCCGTGAGCTGTGGCCGCTGAGCCTGAGCGTCTGGAGCCTGTGCTCCGCAATGGGAGAGACCACGGCAGTGAGAGGCCTGCGTACCGCAAGAAACAAAAAAACTTGTTTGTAAAGTTAATGAGAGAGTACAGTAGCTGGGGCAGGGGTATGGGTGGGTAGGTAGTTAATTTGGATGTTAGAATGCTTTAAATATGTTTATATACCAAAGTCAAGGAGACAATAGGAAGAGGAATGGTGGAATGAGGGAGTGTTAATTGATGGAACAAGATCTCAGAGGTGACAGAAGGAAATGGGACCAAAATCATGGTTGAAGAAATTAACAATAGAGAGATGGGTGATAGATACTGAAGGAAGAAGAGGGTCTACTATCTATCCCTCTATCTACTATCTATCCATCTATCTACTGTTAATAATGATAAGAAATGTAAGACAAGGAGTGGATATAAAACTGGGAAATTCTACTTAATTTTCATTTTTTTATACAGAGAAGATAATCTCATAATGAAAAAGATAGAGATCATGGGGTTTAGAGAAAATAGTAAATTTATTCATTTTTAAAATATTTATCAACAGCCAGACACTGTATTAAAAGCTGAGATACAAAAATGAGTAAGAAAGTTGCTTCAAGGGGTTCATAGTAGGTGATGAGGGAGAAGTTACTTAATCCTAACAGATAATTATAGTAAATTTGGAAAGTGCTAAAATAGAGATATATCTTTCATATTATGCAAGCATGGGGGAGGGACAGCCAAACTAGCCCAGAGTGGTGGTGGAGTTACTGCGATGGAAGAAGTGATGCTTTAGCCAAGTCTTAATAGAAGAGTAGGAATTAGGGAAGAAAATGGCATTCTCAGTCAATGGCCCTTGTAAGAGTTGGAAAGATGAAACAACATAATTTTGAGAGGAATTCCAAGCCATGAAATGAAAGGAGGGGTTAGAGAAGTAAGTGCATAGGGAGATAGTGTCAGTTGAACTAAACAGAGATTTTAGTTGATGTAGCTGTTTTATGATCTGGAGGAAATTTCTTATCTCCTCAAGAACCAGTAAGAGTTCATGGACCAACTTTGGTCCATGGCCCATTCTTTGAATAGCACTGATCTGGGAAGTATGTTGCATTAAGGAAGGCTAAGAGGAGAGATACTGGAATGTCTTCACACATGTACTCAGAGAGATGAAAAGTTCTCGGGAAAGAGAAGTTTAATGTTAGAGCAAAGTCCAGAGGAGGCTGGTGAGGAATAGGACTGGGGAGCAGGTTGTGGGATTCAAGAACATTTGGAATTGCTACTGTGGCAAGTAAGAATGTAAGGGACCTAGAGTGCTAGGAGCAGTGGTGTCATGTTTAAATTGGCTCAAGAATGGTGGTCTGAGGATGAGTGTGGTAGAGACACAAGTAGGCCAAGAATATGAGCAAAAAGGGTATTGATAAAAAAGTATTGAAGAAATGGGTTCTGGTAACTGGGATGGAAGTGAAATTAAGGAGGCAACTGAAAATTGTGACAAATGTGAGAAACAAGGGACTGGAAGTATTAGTGATATCTAAGAGCTTATGTAGAAGTAGGGGAAGGATAAAGCTGAGACTAATGGAGGTTTTGGTCAGAGAAATTAGAATTAAAGATGAACTTCAGAAGTGGAATAATTCTAGGGGATGGCACATGTGGTCACAACAGTGAGTTGCTGAAGGGGACTAGAGACAGTCACCTAAGTTCAGGAGCCAAGGAAAGCTTCTACATGGGTGTTAAAGTCACCAAGATGATGGTAGAATACGGAGTAAAAGGAAAGATGTAGGTCAGATGAACAGGGGAAGTAAATGGTGGTTTTCACTGGGAAAGTGGCTAATCAGAATCATCGGAGAAGATTTTTAAACTCTACAAATTTGATCCCAAAGCTAAGGCTGTCACTGGGTTTAATAGAACCCACTGGCATGGGGAGTGGTGGATTGAGATAAGTCTGAATCTTAAAAAGGAAGAGAGCTTTTTCTCCAGTCTGAAATTGGTATTGAGGAATGCCCATCTCTCTTTTCCTGACACCCATCACTCCCTGTTCTGTTCATTATAGGGGATCAGAGAATGGTTAGTGGGCACTAGAGAGGGCTAGCCAAGTAAATGCTTTCCTCAGAAGTTCAGATTTTAATGAAAAGCAAGGGGAAGCAATAGGGTGAAGGAGTGTCCAGTAATGAGGTTGAGGAGATTTGTTTACAATTGGAACATTAGATTATAAGGCTGCAGAGGCATTAGTTTACATCAAACTTGATGTAATAAATTTAAAGGACCTAGTAAGACATTGGGGAAATCGCCTTTCATCTTGCTCCCAGGGGACATAATTTATATTTAAGAACTTGTAGCCTAGTTTGAGTTTTTCTATGTTTTAAAGTGCGTTCTTTTAAGGGATTACAAATTATAATTTGAGAATATCATCTGTGGCAAACATTTCATATTTTAGTGTTGAATATGATTGATTTAAGAAATTGTTTTTTTAGCTTATCCTTTCAGAATGCAAATATGCTAAAAGGTGAAGTATGTTGGCTATGGGTAATGATCTTCTTTAAAACTTTTATGTATGTTCTAACACTTTCATTTTTGTTCTAAAATTCAGAAAAAAAACCTTCATGCTGCTAAAATATTTTCTTTGTTTTTGATAAAGGCATAAAATTACAGCACATACAGTTATTTTTTTAGATTGCAACAGCTGTGAAAAAGTTCAGTGTCCTGAATCCACTTTTGATTTTTAGTGGTGACTGCTTAAATCCTTGAGTTTTAAGTACAGTGATGAAAGAAAAGCATATGATTCCTATTTTAAACGAATTGGGAGTACATTTTGGGGTATTTGTGAGCTATACTTTTTACTCTTATTTGAAATTTATAAAGTAATATATATATATTACTTTTAGATTATTTGATGTAGGAGGAGTTGAATAATCTGTTTATCAGCCTAGAGGTAGGCACCAAGACAGAGCATTTGGGAGCTGATCAACAGGATTGTTCAGTGAATCTGAAAATTTGTAATCAAACCTAGGTTTGATTTTATGTGGCAAGATTTTATTTGTGCCTATACAAAAGTGAGAAGTATTATCAGAGTAGTTAAGATTACAGGCTTTGGTGTTAGCTGGACCTGGATCTGAATGCTGGTTTCACCATTCTCTACTTAAGTAATCTTGGAAAACAGTGACTAATTTGTCAAAGACTCAGTTTTATCACATGTAAAATAAGTAGAATATGGTACCTCCTTCACAGGGTATTTGTATGAATTAAGCAATGCAATAGATATAAAGTGAAAGGTAAAATAGTAAGCACTCAGTTTCTTTTTAACTGTTTTTATTAGTGAACAAATAAAAGGTAAGAAAAAAAGGATATTTGAATTCTTGGTGAAGTGTGTGGGATTTTGATGAGAAAAACAGGAAGTTTTTATTTATTTATTTTTTTCTGTGAGCTCTTCTAAATTTTATACAATAAACCAATGGGCTTATTGATTTCTGTTGTATAATGATTTGTTGCTATTGTTTCATCATGGTATAGTTTCACTTAAAAAAACCTCACAATACATTGTGAACATTTCCCCATGTTATGAAATCATCTTTTTTTATTGTAAAATATACATAAGATAAAATTTATCATTTTAACTATTTTTAAGTTTCAGTACATTAAATAAATTCACATTGTAGTATGTGAAGTAATCTTTTATAACATTACTTTTAATGGTTGCATGGTATTCCTTTCAATGGATGATACTTTATTTAATCTATTAGCTATCTAAGCTTCTGATTTTTTGTTATTACAATAAAACTGGGCATTAAAAGAGGTTTGAAGAGGCTGATCTGGGGAATCAAAAGGATGTTAAATATTTCAGATATTTGGGGATTTCTATTGTAAGAGCAGGTAGGATGGCAAGGGCAAATAGCTATAGAAGGAAGTGATGACATATCATCCTATCATTTGTTCCATCCTTCCCAGCTCCAAATGGACTTTTTTTCTTTGTGTGACAGAGAAGATACTGAATGAAGAAAAAGAGGCAGAAATCAATCCCGGAATTTAATTGCCCATTTTTCACTTTAAACTACTTGCTGTTTGTTGTGTCTGTCACAGGCTAAGGGATATTTCTAAACTCATTACCATGTGGATTTAGAAATATTCCACATTTAAATTTAGCATATATTTAGTTACTAATTTTAGTCCAAACATTGAATTGGACCATATGTACTGACTTTGTTCTACTTACCTATATTGTAAAAGAAGGGAACTGTCAGTGTTGAAAACTCAGTGTACTAGCAGCATAGTCTGAGCTCTGCAGTGTTTGACTCTTCTTTCTGAGGAATGTGTCGATTTGCTGTGATGTTATTTTCAGTTTGTTTGACATTCTGTTTATACCATAAATCTATATTTGATTGATTTCAATTTTCTTACAGGCCTTTTTGGGGTGGGTTCTATTATAAGAAGGTAAGAACAGATAGTAAATCCCTGTTGGTTATATTCAGCTTATCAATTTTGTTATATAGGATTTTTGTTTTGACATTTTAAATTATTTTTAGTGAATTTAATGCAATTTGATGAGTATAGAAATGTACCAAGAAAAAGCTCAGAATTCTATCATCTTTAGGTTAATACTTTATGATATTTCTTTGCAGTTTATGTGCATTTTTCATGTAGTTGAGAATATACTGTAATTGTATAATTTCACATAACTTTTTCTTAAACATTATATCAAGCATTTCTCCATGCATATCAGTTCCATCCTGGCAGAAAATAGATGACACACCCACATGGGTAATCTGAAGAGAGTTTAATAAAAGGACTGTTTAAAAAGATGTGGGAAGGGGGAAGGAAACTGTAAGGAAGGGATAATATAGTACTGAGCATTTAAAATGTGGCTAGTCCAAATTCAGGTGTGCTGTAAGTTTAATATACATACTGGAATTCTAAGACTTACTATGAAAATAGAATGTAAAATACTTTTATTAATCATTTTTATATTGATTATGTGTTGAAATGATGTTTTAGATACATTGTATTAAATAAGATGTATTAAATTAATTATATCTGTTTCTTTTAAAACTGTGGCTAGTAAAACATGACAATGCAATCAATGTATATAATTTTATTTCTATTAGAAAATACTAGTATGGAGTATAGTATAAAGAGGTATCTCTAAGCCTGAAAAGGCCACAGAGGATGCTGTGGAAAGATCAGCTGATAGAAATCATACCCCTCAGTAGAGGTTTGCAACCAATTTACAATGACCCAGAAAGAACCAAGTCGGAAGGAAGCCAATAGGCATGAGAGCCAGTGGGTGCAGTCCATAGAGGTTGGCCTACCTGAACCCACAGTAGGCTAGAAAAAGAGAGTGAATCTGGAGGAGTCAATTGAAGATATCCAGCGTACCGCCTCATCAAAACACTTTGCAAATACAGTTTTGCAAAAGATTTCACTTCATGTATTATATTGTACCGTGAGTGTTGGGATAAGTTATACAGTAATCTGATTATGGGAATTATTTAGGATAGATAGTTTCATTCAAAATATATTGAAAGATAAACTGAGTTTTCAGTTTGAACAACCATCAAGCCGTTCACTGATAAGAGTTTTCTAAAGTGTACTCCAGATTTTTTTAATTGATAGAATTTTTTTTTTTTTTTTTTTTTTTGCGGTACGCGGGCCTCTCACTGCTGTGGCCTCTCCCGTTGTGGAGCACAGGCTCCGGACGCGGACGCGCAGGGTCAGCGGCCATGGCTCACGGGCCCAGCCGCTCCACGGCACGTGGGATCTTCCTGGACCGGGGCACGAACCCGTGTCCCCTGCATCGGCAGGCGGACTCTCAACCACTGCGCCACCAGGGAAGCCCAAACTGATAGAATTTTGACATTGCCTATTTTATTCCTATACCTAAAAGAACATTTTCTTTAAGAGTAATTTTTTTTCTTATATATAAACTGATAGGGAGGCACACAACCTCGATTTTGTTGGGTTGCATTTCTTTAATTTGTTTCTGTTTCTTCCTTTAATTCTGGGATTAATTGATAACTTATTCATTTTAATGGAACTTGATCCTAAGATGATGAATATTACACTTTGAAATGGCACAGCATTTAAAAATGTAATTTTATTTATTAAAAGCACACATAAAACACTTCGTAAACTTTTGATAAATAGAAGACTTAAAAGGCCTTCTGGGACCTTTTATTTCACTTATCTAAACAAGAATTGAATGTCTATTTGACACGGTATGAACTACATTATGATTCTTACCTCAAGAATACCTTAGCACGATCAAAATCCTTTAACTCTGTTCTCAAGTGGTTTGGGCTGTGCCCCTACAACATATGGTTTGCTTTGTATTTTTATCATAGACATTAAAATATAAACATCTCTTCAGTTCTAAAATCTAGCACACATTCAAAATTAGTGGATCAACATTATTTTTGTAGTAAATATTTCAGAATTAAAAGTTTTGGTGGATGATTATTCTGATCATTGATATGTGTATAGAGACAAGACTCAGCTATAGGTCCTTTTAGGTTTGCTAATAGTTCCGAAAATGATCTGAGACTAAATAGTGATAATCCAGGTTCTCTGAAACAAACTGTTCCCTTGGAAATCACAATTAGTGTTTTCATAAGATATTACTACTTTTATTAACTTTTAATGTAATTACCTTTTTCATGTAGGTAATATACTGATATATTCAGTAACCAAAAATATTAATTATAGAGTAAAATATCTCCTATGCTTGGCCCCTTCTGCACAGTTCTGACTCTCCTCAGGTAAACTTTCTTCTTAGTTTCCTAGTTTCTTTCCAGAATTTCTTTATATATAAACCAATATGAATATAAATGCTTATTTTGTCACAAAGGGAACATGTTATACATACTGTTGCCATTTTTTCTTGCATACTCGCCATCTGTTTCCTACATTTTTAATATGCCTGCTTTGTGGACTTCCTTACTTCCTTTTATTTATTTTTTTAATTCTTGGAGGAACATTTTGTCAAAAATTTAATCTCTGCTGTGGGATGATTCTCCCAACTATCGATCTTTGGTAAATGTCGCTGCTATTCCTTTTATCACTGTTGTGCCAGGTAGGATTCTGTGCAAGCTGATGATGGGAAATTGTAGTTGGGGTTGTTCCCATGGCCTGTGGGTTCCCAGGGAACTGAATTTCTCATTCTCTGTTTGGGGAAGTAAAATGCTTTACCTTAACAAGTTTCGATGGGTGAAATGACATGGTGTGTTCTATCTGCTTCTGTGTCAGCTTTTCCCAAAGAGTTGGTCATTGGTCTCTGCCTTTTTTAGTCCAGCTGTATATGGTTCTGGCTTTTAATGAAAGTGACGAGGCATTAAGGGATGAGCTGCCCAGGTACATTCAAAGTGATCACTGAGTCTGGCGAACGAGTCAACAGTGAACCGCCCATCTTTTAAAAATATATAGCAAAATTCATTGATAAGTTCTAGTACTTTTCTGGTGGCATCTTTAGGATTTTCTATGTATAGTATCATGTCATCTGCACAAGGTGACAGTTATACTTCTTCCTTCCAATTTGGATTCCTTTGATTCCTTTTTCTAATTTGATTGCTGTGGCTAGGACTTCCAAAACTATGTTGAAGAAAAGTGGGGAGAGTGGGCATCCTTGTTTTGTTCCTGATCTTAGAGGAAATGCTTTCAGCTTTTCACCATTGAATGTGATGTTGGCTGAGTTTGTCATATCTGGCCTTTATTAAGTTGAGGTATGTTCCCTCTGTGCCCACTTTCTGGAGAATTTTTATCATAAATGGATGTTGAATTTTATCAAAAGCTTTTTCTGCATCTATTTATATTATCACATGGTTCTTATTCTTCAATTTGTTAATATGGTGTATCACATTGATTGATTTGCATATATTGAAGAATCCTTGCATCTCTGGGATAAATCCCACTTGATCATGGTGTATGATCCTTTTAATGTATTGTTGGATTCAGTCTGCTAGCATTTTGTTGAGGATTTTTGCATCCATGTTCATCAGCAATATTGGCCTAGATACAAAATTAATATACAGAAATCTGTTGCATTTCTATATACTAACAACATACTATCAGAAATAAAAAGTAAGGAAATGTTCTCATTTACCATCACATCAAAAAGAATAAAATACCTAGGAATAAACCTACCTAAGAGGCAAAAGACATGTACTCTGAAAATTATAAGATGTTGATGAAAGAAGTCGAAGATGAAACAAACAGATGGAAAGATATACTGTTCTTGGATTGGAAGGATCAATATTGTTAAAATGACCGTACTACTCAGGGCAATCTATAGATTCACTGCAATCCCTATCAGATTACGAATGGTATTTTTCACAGAACTAGAACCAAAAATTTGTAACTTGTATGGAAGCACAAAAGACCCCAAAAAGCCATAATAATCTTGAGAAAGAAGAATAGAGCTGGAGGCATCAGGCTACCTGACTTCAGACTATACTACAAAGCTACAGTAATCAAAACAGTATGGTAGTGGCACAAAAAACAGACACATAGATCAATGGAAGAGGATAGAAAGCCAAGAAGTAAACCTACACTTGTATGGTCAATTAATCTATGGCAAAGGAGGCAAAAATATACAATGGAGAAAACACATTCTCTTGAATAAGTGATGCTTGAAAAATTGCACAGCTACATGTAAAAGAATGAAATTAGAACATTCTATAATCCCATACACAAAAATAAACTCAAAATGGATTAAAGACCTAAATGTAAGTCTGGACACTATAAAGCTCTTAGAGGAAAACATAGGCAGAGCACTCTTTGACATAAATTGCATCAGGCTCTTTTATGATCCACCTCCTAGACTAATGAAAATAAAAACAAAAATAAACAAATGGGATCTAATTAAACTTAAAAGCTTTTGCACAGCAAAGGAAAGCATAAACAAAACAAAAAGACAACCCTCAGAATGGGAGAAAATATTTGCAAATGAAGCAACTGACAAGGGATTAATCTCTAAAATATACAAACACCTCATGCAGCTCAATATCAAAAAACAAATAACCCAATCAAAAAATGGACAGAAGATCTAAATAAACATTTCTCCAAAGAAGACATACAGATAGTGAAAAAGCACATGAAAAGATGCTCAACAGCACTAATATTAGAGAAATGCAAGTCAAAACCACCATGAGGTATAACCTTACACTGGTCAGAATGGCCATTATCAAAAAAATCTACAAACAATAAATACTAGAGAGGGTGTGGAGAAAAGGGAACCCTCCTACACTGTTGGTGGGAATGTAAGTTGGTACAGCCACAATGGAGAACAGTATAGAGGTTCCTTAAAAAACTAAAAATAGAACTACCATATGACCCAGCAATCCCATTCTTGGGCATATACTGGGAAAAAAACATAATTTGAAAAGTTACATGCACCCCAATGTTCATTGCAGCACTATTTACAATAGCCAGGACATGGAAGCAACCTAAGTGACCATCAACAGAGGAACGGATAAAGAAGATGTGGTACATATATAGAATGGAATATCACTAAGCCATAAAAAAGAACAAAATAATGCCATCTGCAGCAACATGGATGGACCTAGAGATTTTCATACTGAGTGAAATCAGACAGAGAAAGACAAATATCATATGATACCTCTTGTAGGTGGAATCTAAAAAAAGGGTAAAAATGAACTTATTTACAAAACAGAAGTAGAGTCACAGATGTAGAAAACAAACTTATGGTTGCCAGGGGATAATGGGAGGACGATAAACTGGGAGATTGGGATTGACATATACACACTACTATATATAAAGTAGAAAACTAATAAGAACCTGCTGTATAGCAGAGGGAACTCTACTCAATACTCTGTAATGGCCTATATGGGAAAAAAATCTAAAACAAAAAAAGTGGACATATATGTATGTATAACTGACTCACTTTGCTGTACACCTGAAACTAACACAACATTGTAAATCAACTATACTCCAATAAAAATTTTTAAAAAATGGATTAAAGGCCTAAATATAAGGCTGGATGTTATAAAACTCCTAGAGGAAAACACAGGCAGAACACTCTTTGACATAAATCCCAGCCAAATTTCTTTGGCTCCGTCTCCTAGAGTAACAGTAACAAAAGCAAAAAAAAAAAAAAAAACCACAAACAAATGGGACTTAATTAAACTTAAAAGCTTTTCCACAGCAAAGGAAACCATAAACAAAATGAAAAGACAACCTCCGGACTAGGAGAAAATATTTGCAAACGATGTCACAAACAAGAGCTTAATTTCCGAAATATACAAACACATCATGTAGCTCAATATCAAAAAAACAAACAACCTGGTCAGAAAATGGGCAGAAGACCTAAATAGACATTTCTCCAAAGAAGACATCCAGATGGCCAACAGGCACAACATTACTAATTGTTAGAGAAATGCAAATCAAAACTACCATGAGGTTCCACCTCACACTGCTCAAAATGACCATCATCAAAAAGTCTACAAATAATGAATGCTGGAAGGGGTGTGGAGGAAAGGGAGCCCTCCTGCACTGTTGGTGGGAATGTAAATTGGTACAGCCACTATGGAGAACAGTATGGAGGTTCCTTAAAAAAACTTAAAATAGAACTACCATATGGTCAAGCAATCCCACTCCTGGGCATATATCCATAAAAGATGAAAACAGAGAAAGACAAATATCATGTGATATCAATTATGTGGAATCTAAAAAATGATACAAATGAAACTTATTTACAAAACAGAAATAGACTCACAACATAGAAAACAAAATTATGGTAACCAAAGGGGAAGAGGGGGAAGTGATAAATTAGGAGTTTGGGATTAACAGATACACACTACTATATACAAAATAAACCAGGTCCTATTGCATAGCACAGGGAATTGTATTCAGTATCTTGTAATAGCCTATAATGGAAAAGAATCTTAAAAAGAACCTTATAAATGTTTAACTGAATCACTTTGCTGTATACCGGAAACATTTTTTTTTTTTCTTTTTTTTGCGGTAAGCGGGCCTCTCCCGTTGTGGAGCACAGGCTCCGGACGCGCAGACTCAGCAGCCATGGCTCAAGGGCCCAGCCGCTCCACGGCATGTGGGATCTTCCCGGACCGGGGCACGAACCCGTGTCCCCTGCATTGGCAGGCGGACTCTCAACCACTGTGCCACCAGGGAAGCCCCAGAAACATTTTAAATCAAGTATACTTCAATGAAAGAATTATACAAAAATATATAGCTAAAAGTCACATTCTTAAATTCCAAACATAGCATTAATATCTGAATTTAAATTTGAGATAGTTAACTTCATATCTAAGCTATAGTCTTTAGCTACTTTAAGAAAAAATCTGATATACAAATAAAACATAAATCATGTTACAAAGCATTTTCTTAGGAGCATGAGGATCTTGAAAGAGGATTGTATTTAAAGGAACTGGCACATTTTGGGAGTAGGGTAAATTTTAGTATTGAAAGAATTCATAATTTAACTTACATAGAGTCACTTAAACATTAGTAGAATTTTTATTTCTTTTTCCTTTTGTGCAAGGAATAGAATTAACATTTCCCAAAATATTTAAAAAAATGTTTTAAAGTATTATTACCAGAAGATATTCTGCATAAAAAATTTCCATTTTCAAATGATTTTGCAAAACACTGTTAATATATCCCTCGTTTGGAGATTTGAACTGTATATTATAGTATATTAAAGATAAGAGAAGTTGATGAGTAAAAAAAGCACTTTGACTTAACCCACTGTTTTCTAAACTTGATTGAAAAATTATGTAGGATCTATCAATATCGTGAAGAACTAAGATTTCACTGAATACAGTTTAGTAAATACTGGCCCAGAAGATAGTCAGATGTCCTTTTATTCTACTTCTACCTACCTGGAAATTTTCTTTATTCAGCTGTGGATACCTTCCTTGCTATATGGATCCTGAGTTATAAGATCAAGGGAAAACTAACCTTTAAACTTGGTATGCTCTTTTCAAGGTCATCAGTGACTCTGTGATACTAAAACCAGTGGTCATTTTTCAGTCCGCCCCATTTGACAGAGATGATCACTCCTTTCTCCATAAAACCCTTTCTTCACTTAGTTTTCAGAGTACCACATTCTCCTGGTTTACTTCCAATCACACTGGCTGGAATTGGAACATGGAATATTCTTTATCTCTTTTGCTGGTTGCTCCTCATCTCTCCAACCTCTTGTTGGACCATTCTAAGAATCAGTTCTTGTTCTTCTTCTCTGTATTTTTTCCCTCTGTATCATTCCCTTTGGATGATCTCATCCAATTTTCTGGCTTCAAATCCTGTTTGAATTTGTTTGCTGACTCAAAAATCATATATTCAACCTAGACTCTTCCCCTGAAATCCAGATCTGATTAAGTGCTTAATTGATATCTGGTCTTCTGTATTGAACAAGTCCAAAATTAATTCCTGATTCCCCAACAAAACATTCTTTCCTGCACTTGTACCCTTCTTAGTTAATACAGTTTGATCTTCATCCTTTCAGTTGCTCAGGTCAAAAACTTTAGGAGTCATTACTGACTTCTTTCTCTTACACCTTCAAATCAGTCTGCCAGCAGATCCATATTGGCTGTGACCTACAAAATATCCAGAACCTGTCTGCTCTCTGTCACCTCCCCTCCACCACCTGGCTCCAAGCACCTTCTTGTCTTTTCTGGATAATTACAATACCCTCTTAAATGGTTTCCCTCCTTCTGCTCTTGCCCTCCTAAAGTCCATTCCCACCAGGGAAATCTTTGAAAATGTCAGACAATATAATTTTTCTATCCAATACATACAGTGTTTCCTTAACTTATTTAAAGTCAAAGTCTTCTGTGGCCAACCAGACCCTATCTGATCTAGCTCCCCATTACATCTTTGGTTTCATCTACTATTGCCTTGTCACTCACTGTGTTATAGCTATTCAATAGACTTTTTTCTATTCCTCAATAACACCAGGTATATTCTCCACTTGAGGTCTCTGCTTTTGATATTTCCTCTGCCTGGGAAGTTCTTCTCCCAGATACTCACATGGAAGGCTCTCATTGCTTAAATGTCACCTCAGAGTAGCCTCCTTTGAGGGTTCTCTTAAATTATACCCTCTACCTTGGCATTCTATCTGCCTTTCTTGTTTTACTATTTTTCATAGCACTTATTAGCTTATAATAGATGATATATTTTACCTAATTTATTTATTGTCTGTCTCCTATCATTCCATGAGGGTAGGGATTTTTGTCTGAGTTGTACCTGCTATACATCTAAGACTAAGAGTAGTGCCTGGCACTTACAAGTTTCTCAACAGTATTTATTGAGCATATGAATGAAGGTATTCATTTGCATGGTCTTCATTGTTTTTAAGGTCATCAGATTCCTCTAAGTTGTTAAATAAGTCATACAATGTTAATATTTGCAGTTTCAATAATTACGCTATTGTAATAGAGGGGAAATGGCATGTCATTGTTTTCTAAGTTAGATTACTCAAATTTATAATCAATGCCATTGTGTTGTTTATGGCAAATTACCAGACTCTCATGTATCTTTATTGTCATAACTTTTTTGTTTTTATTCTTTATTAATTTTTAAAAATTTTATTTAGTTATTTACTTATTCATTTATTTTTGGCTGCGTTGGGTCTTCATTGCTGCACACGGGCTTTCTCTAGTTGTGGTGAGTAGGGGCCATTCTTCGTTGTGGTGCACGGGCTTCGCATTGCAGTGGCTTCTCTTTGTTGCAGAGCATGGGCTCTAGGTGAGCAGGCTTCAGTAGTTGTGGCATGCAGGCGCAGTAGTTGTGGCTCGTGGGCTCTAGAGTGCAGGCTCAGTAGTTGTGGCGCATGGGCTTAGTTGTTCCATGGCATGTGCCATCTTCCCAGATCAGGGATCAAGCCTGTGTCCCCTGCATTGGCAGGCAGATTGTTAACCACTGCGCCACCAGGGAAGTCCAAAGCTTTTAATTTTTAAGGAGTCCAATTTTTCTGTTTTGTTGCTTGTACTTTTGTTGTCATATCTAAGAAACCATTGCTTAACTCACAATCACAAAGAGTTATGTCTGTGCTTCTTCCAAGAATTTAAAAATTAGTTGTAGCTCTTACTTTTAGACTTTGATCCATGTTGAGTGACTTTTTTTGTATGGTGTAATGAAGCAGTCCAACCTTAGTCTTCTGTATGTAGATACCCAGTTGTTGCAGAAATATTTGTTGAAAAGATTGTTTTCCCTCATTTAAATGTCTTGTTACCCTATGTTCCATTGCCCTATATATCTATCCTCATTGGCAAAACCACACTATTTGGATTACCATAGCTTTGTAGTAAGTTTTGAAAACAGGAAATGAGAATCTTCCAACTTTGTTCTTTTCAAGTGTCTTTTGGCTCTTCTGGGTCCCTTGTACTTCCATATGAATTTAAAAATCATCTTGTCAATTTCTGGGGAAAAAAGGCAGCTGAGATTTTGAGATGGATTGTGTTGAATCTAAGCAGTTTGGGGAGTACTGACATTTTAATATTAAGTCTTTTAACCTATCAACACAGGATGTCTTACCATTTATTTAGTTCTTCAAACAATGTTTTGTGGTTTCAGATTATAAATCTTGCACTTTTTTGTTACATTTATTCCTAAATATTCTTTTGGATGCTATTGTAAATGATATTGTTTTCTTAATTTCATTTTTGCACTGTTCATTGATAACGTATGGTTATACAATTGGTTTTTTGTATACTGAGTAAATTATGTTTTAACATCAAACCAACCTGCTGCTAATGTGGAGAATATACTGAAAGAGAAACTTATGGTAGTATAATTGGCTTTCTTTGTGTACAGTTTATGGTGAAAGAGTGGGAGGCATAGCAGGAGCAGGATGAATTTTTGGAGTCAAAACTAAAAATGTTTTTAAAATTATTTTATAGTATTTCAGATTTTGCCTTGGTTGACTGGGTTTTAGCCAAATACTAAGGTGTTAGTTTGGTGAGTTTAAGTTGATATTAGGACGTATGCAGCAGTAAAAAAAGAGATGAGACATAAATAGAAGTGTTTTCCAGTTCCTTCTTGCAGCATGGCTAATAGGTGTTCTTGGAGATAAACTAATCTGAAATAGTTGATAGGTGCTGTTATTGTCTGGAGTTGGGCCCACTTAAACAAGCATTCTGTCTGTCAGCATTAATGGTCTGGGGAGGGGAGACTGAGTCAAATACCAAAATCAACCCAGCTTCTGGCATATGACAGTATTTTATCAGCTTTTTCAGTGAATAGCTGTTGGGCAAACATTTGCATGTGCCGAGTAATCAAGAACCTGCTACCTACATAAATTCTTATATTCTACAGTGTTAATTACTGATAGGTTTTCAGGAAACTCCTCAGTTATTCAGACTCCAAGTATGTCCTTAGGAAAAACCAGATTTTTCCCACTAATGGTTAACTTTTTAATACCAGAACTTAATTTTTTATCATTTTGGATGAAAACTTACTAAAATGTACTATATGTACTTTTCTGCTTTCAAACGTATCACTAAAGTTAACACTGTTTAATGACTCAAGGTCATCACCATTAACCTTGAGTAATGTGCTGAAGATATTATGTGCAAATGCAGGTATCAGAGATGTAAGCCCTCAAAGGGGAATTCACTTGAGTTGAGAAAGCATACCTACTTGGATTGAGTTTTCTTGAAAAAGTTCCAGTTAACAGTTTTTTAAAAATTTAATAGCTTTATTGATACATAATTCATAAAACATACAATTCACCCATTTCAAGTGTATAATTAAATGATTTTTACTATTTTAGAGTTGTGTGAAATCACCATAGTCAATTTTAGAACATTTTCATCATCCCAAGAAGAAACCCTGTACCCCCTTGCAGTCACTCCCACTTTCCCCCCAAAACTCAAGTCTACTTTGTTTCTGTATAGATTTGTGTATTCTGGACTTTTCATATAAATGGAGTCATATAATAATGTGGCATTTATAATTGGCTTCTTTCACTCAGCAAATATTTTCAAGATTTGTCCATGTTGTGGCATGCATTGGTACTTCATTCCTTTTTATTGATGATGAATACCCCATTGTGTGTGTATGTGTGTGTGTGTATGCACATATTTATCCATCAGTTGATGAATATTTGATTATTTCTTCTTGTTGTTTTTAAATAATGTAAATCATTCATATATAAGTTTTTGTGTGCACCTATGTTTTAATTTTTTGGGGGTATATATCTCTTGGGTATATATTTCTCTTGGGAGTAAATACTCTTTTTCTGGGGGCTGGTATTTGCTTTTTTCTCACAAAGGTGGAATGAGGCACCTACAATCATAAGACAACATAGGCAGTATAGCATGGCTGCTTTTCTGTAAAATTAGTAGATGAAAGACTGAAGCTTTTTGTAAGTGGCTTTTCCTCCAGAATTTTACCCTCTTTTTAAACTACTGTGGGTTTTTCTTCCACTCATCAGCACCATTTCAGAACATTATCTAAATACTATAAGACTGAAAGTCCTGGGTCTTTCATGGATGAATCAGTTCTCATCAGGTATCTCCATATTTTGAATAACACCATTTTCATAGATTGAATTGTGTGGTAACATGGGGGAGTAGAAAAATGGTAAAAATATTCCTAGTCACTAACAATACCTTGGAGTAAATTCTAGAATTGTGTTCTAAATTAATAGCTTTGATATCCATTGGTAAGCCTATAATTCTGAAAAGATCATTTAGTGATTATAAAAAGATAACAAAATCAGTGACCATATCACTTATTAGGTTATCACTTAATATTTTATTTATGAAATATTTGAATGCCTGCTGGGTACTAGACCCCATGATTGGAATTAAAAAATGAATAGAGCATGGTTTATGCCCATGAGGAGCTGACAGCATAGTAGACCATATGTATATATACGTATATATATATATATGTATGTATATATATACATATATATGTATATATATATAAATCTGGTAGGAGTTATAATGACATGATTCTTAAAAAATGGAATAGCAGGAGTATGTAGTGCATGTGAGAATATGGTATGAGTTTGAAAAGCCAAGATAGGGCCAACTTGGGAATATGTCTCCTAAATATTTGAGACCTTTACTGTGGGTTAAGGGGAATTGTCATTTGATTTTAAGCAGTGATCTGACTTATATTTCAGGAAAACAACAGGTGACAGTGACAGGGTAGAGAATAACCTGTAGAAGGGCTGTGCAGGATGTATGTAAGAGATGTTTCTAAGGTGTAGTGAGCACCAGGTGCAATTTGATTAGATTTGTATGTAGAGGTGTGGTCAGAAATTGGAATAGATTTGGATGCAGAGATATTGTTAGATATTCTAAATTGCTTTGAGACAAGAAATACAGCTATTTTGGGGCCAAGTAAATCAGTCTCCTAGTTATGGGTTCAGTTGTTCAGCAGAATTTGTTAATCGTCTTGAACTTATTTTACACTCTTCTCTCTTAACATTCATTGCATTTCCTGGATCTGATAATCTGCTCTTTCTTTGCCCATCTATTTATTTCCTCAAAAAGTCATTTCCTTACCTCCAATTTTATTTATAAGTAGACTAAAAATTATTATCTGATGACTGCATTTGCACATACCCAGGCAAGTCTGTGTCATGCCAGTTGCAAGAGGGAGAGTTGAGTTGAAGACAAACATCTTTATGTCTGGGTAAATCATATTGCCTGTAATCGAGACAAAAAACAATGAAAGAACAGAGTTAAGAGAAAAAAATAAGGCAATTGTGTATCTCTTGAATTCTATATGGTGAAATGTTCTCAACTTTAAGGATTTTATAAGATTCTATAGTCTAGCACAGGGAAAATAGTCAACCTGTTTTAAGCTTGCAGGGACTTGATCTAGTGGTACTTGCCAGACTAGAAGTTGTAAAACATCAAGAAAACAGATATATTTTTCATCAGAATTATAAAGCTGTTGAGGGCATAGTCTGTGTTGAGTTGTTCTTACAACATAAGTTAGGTCATATCACTTCTCTGCCCCAAACTCGCCAGTGTTTTCCCGCCTCATTCAGAGTAAAAGCAGATCTTTACACACAAGGCCCTACATGCTCTGTTCCCTGTTACTTTTCTGATTTCATCTTTTCCTACTCTCCTTCTGATTCTTTTGCTCCAGTCACACTGACCTCTTTGTCAGTGTGATGCCTTGAAAAAGGAATTCCTTTTGCCTCAGGACATTTGCACTTGCTGTATTTCTGCTTAGAAGGCTCTTCCCCAGATATCCACGTGGCTTGTTCTCTCACTTTATACAGGTGTTTACTCAAAAGTTACCTATTCAGCGATGCCTTATCTGGTCACCCTTCACCAAATGCAGCTGTAACATTTCATACCCCCTTCCTCCTCCTTTGCATTTATCACTATCCAACATAAAATTTTATGTATTTATTTCATTATCTTCTCCATTATTGTAGAAACTCTGTGAGGGCAAAGACTTTTATTTCTTTTGTATTCCCAGTTCCTAGAATAACACCTGGTATGCATTAGGTACTCTAAAATTTTTGTGGAAGGAAAGAAGGCAGGGAAGAAAGAAGGAGGGAGGGAGGGAAGAAAAGAGAAAAAAAGGCATAAATTCTTCCGTAATGCCATTAAACTTACTGATAAAATTTTTATCACCTGTAAAGGTCTCTGCTTTTAATGGTCCATTTCCTTTAAAACGTCAAAGTCCAAAACCTAGAAAGTAACACATGACCTAAATAAACTGAATTTGCTCATACATTTTTTTTCCCCTGATTTTTCAACTGTATTTGGACTAGAGGTAAGGCACTGTTTTAGGTTGAATTGCCACCTCATTCACATGTTAAAATCTTAATGCCCAGTACCTCAGCATGTAAGTTTGTTTAGAAATAGGGTTGTTGCTGAGATACTGGGGTAGGGTGGGCCAGTCATCCAATATGACTAGTGTCCTCATAAAAAAGGGGAAATTGGAACACAGACATGTACATGAGGAGAACATTGTGTGAAGATGGTGGCAGAGGTCTACATGCCAAGGAATGCCATGCCGGTGTTTGCCAGAAAACCACCAGAAGCTAGGAGAGAGGCATGGAGCAGATTCTCCATCACTGCCCCAGAAGGAATCAACACTGACAACCTTGGCCTTCCAGCCTCCAGAACTGAGACAATAAATTACAGGTATACCTTGGAAATATGGTGGGTTCAGTCCCAGCCACCGTAATAAAGCAAATATCACAACTAAGCGAGTCACATAAATTTTTTGGCTTCCCAGTGCATTTAAACATTATGTTTATATTATACTGTAGTCTATTAAGTATGCAGTAGAATTATCTTAAAAAACAATGTACATACATTAATTCAAAAATGCTTTACTGCTAAAAAGTGCTAACCATCATCTGAACTTTCATTGAGCTGTATATTAGTAACATCAAAGATCACTGATCACAGATTACTATAACAAATATAATAATGATGTAAAATTTTGAAATGTTGCAAGAATTACCAAAATGTAACACAGAGACATGAAGTGAGCAAATGTGGGAAAAATGATGCCAATAGACTTGCTGGACACACGGTTGCCACAAGCCTTCAGTGTGTAAAAAACACAATAAAGTGAGGCACAGTAAAACGGGGTATGCCTGTACTATTGCTTAAGCCACTCAGTTTGTGGTATTTTGTTATGTCAGCCTGAGCAAACTAATATAGGCACTCTCAGGTTCCCTCACTGAGAATAATATATAAAGAACAATAAGTTATGAATTTGATTTAACCATGCATTTCATATGGTAGTTTTCTAAAGTTATATCTGCGAAAATGTTTTTTAAAATACAGGAGAAGTATTAAAGGATAAAATAAGAATCTCCATATGTAACATCTCAAATGAAAACTGATTTTTTTTTTCAGATTTTCTCTTTTTAAACATTTTACTTACAGGTAATTATAGATTCACAGGAAATTGTAAAAATAGTACAGAGAGGTCCTTTATACTTTTTCCTCAGTTTACCCCAAGGTTACATCTTAAATAATTATAGTACATGATGAAAACTGGAAAATTGATATCGGTATAATGTATATGTATAGTTTTGTACCCTTTCACCATATGTGTAAATTGGTGTAACCACCACCATATTCCTGATCCAGAACTAGTCCATTACACAAAGATCTGCCCCTTGTTGCCTACCCTTTATAGTCACACCCATCCCTTTTCCCCTCACCACACCTAAACCCTGGCAACCGTTGCTCTGTTCTCCATCTCTGTAATTTTTTCATTTTGAGGATATTCTAAAAATGGAATCATAAATAATGTGACTTTTTGAGATTGGCTTTTTTCACTCAGCATAATGCCCTTGAGATCTATCCAAGTTGTAACATACATCAGTAGTTTGTTTCTTTTCATTAATAAGTAGTAGTCCATGGTATGGTTGTCCTACAGTTCTTTAATCATTTATCAATGGAGGGTATTTTGATTATTTCCAGGTTTGGGCTGTTACAAATAAACCTGCTGTACTTATGTACAGGTATTTGTGTGAATGTAAATTTTCAGTCCTCTGCTTTAAATGCTGAGGATTGCAATTGGTGGAACATATGATAAATGTATGTTTTCTTTTTAATAAACTGTCAAACTATTTTCTAAGTGGCTATACAATTCCCACCAAAAGTGAATGAGAGATCCCAGTTTCTCTGCATGCTTACCAACATTTGGTATTACCACTATTTTTAATTTTATTTGTTCTAATAGGTGTACAGTGACATTGTGGTTTTGATTTAATTGCTTTAATGGATAGTGATGTTGAAAATCTTTTTAAGTGCTCATCTACTACCCGTATATCTTCTTTTCCGTTTTCTTTATGCATTCATCCATCACCAGATACTTAGGTTTTTTTCTGTACCTTGGCTATTGTGAATAAGTCTGCAGTGAACATGGGAGTACAGATGGCTCTTTGAGATAATGCTTTCAGTTCCTTTGGATATATACCCAGAAGTGGGATTGCTAGATTATGTGGTAGTACTACTTTTCATTTTTTGAGGAATCTCCAGACTTTTCCATAATTGCTGTACCAGTTTACATTCCCACCAACAATGTACGAGGATTTCCTTTTCTCTCCCTCCTTGCCAACACTTGTTATCTCTTGTCTTTTTGATGATAGCCATTCTAACAGGTGAAGTGGTAACTCGTGGTTTTGATTTGTGTTTTCCTAATGACTAATGATGTTGAGCATAATTTCATGTACCTGTTGGCCATTTGCATTTCTTCTTTGGAAAAATGCCTATTCAGGTCCTTTGCCCATTTTTTTTTTTTTTTTTTTTTGCGGTACGCGGGCCTCTCACTATTGTGGCCTCTCCCATTGCGGAGCACAGGCTCCGGACGCGCAGGCTCAGCGGCCATGGCTCACGGGCCCAGCCGCTCCGTGGCATGTGGGATCTTCCCAGACCGGAGCACGAACCCGTGTCCTCTGCATCGGCAGGCGGACTCTCAACCACTGCGCCACCAGGGAAGCCCCTCAAGGAGAATTTTTACTGTATTTTCCTCAAGGAGTTTTATGCTTTATTTCTTACATTTAAGTATTTAATGCATTTTAGTTACTTTTTGTGAGTGGTGTAAGATAAGGGTTCAGTTTCATTTTTCTGCATATGGATAGTTTTCACTGACTATCAGTATCATTATTAAAGATACTGGCCTTTCCCCATTGCATGTTCTTGGTGCACTTGTCAAAAATTAGTCAACTGTATATACCTAGGTCTATTTCTGAGTTCTTGAGTCTGTTAAGTTGGTCTATGTACCTATTTTTATGCCAGTACCATACTATTTTGACTATGATAGCTTTATAATATAAATATTATAAAACATTTAGATAGTTTGAAATCAGGAAGTGTGATGCCTCTATTTTTTTCTTCTTTCCCAAAATTGCTTTGGATATTTGGGGTCTTCTTTGGTTCCATATGAATTTTAGGATTGTTCTCTAATTTGTGAAAAATTTCATTGGGTATCTTGATAGGAATTGTAATGAATCTGTAGATGGTTTTGAGTAGTATGGGAATTTTAACAATCCTTTTAATCCAAAACACAGGTTATCTTTCCATTTATTTGTGTATTCTTTTTTTAAGTTTCTCCTAAGTATCTTTATTTATTTTTATTTTTTAACATCTTTATTGAGGTATAATTGCTTTACAATGGTGTGTTAGTTTCTGCTTTAAAACAAAGTAAATCAGTTATACATATACATATGTTCCCATATGTCTTCCCTCTTGCATCTCCCTCCCTCCCACCCTCCCTATCCCACCCCTCCAGGCTGTCACAAAGCACCGAGCCAATATCCCTGTGCCATGCGGCTGCTTCCCACTAGCTATCTACTTTACTACGTTTGTTAATGTGTATATGTCCATGACTCTCTCTCGCCCTGTCACAGCTCACCCTTCCCCCTCCCCATAACCTCAAGTCCGTTCTCCAGTAGGTCTGCGTCTTTGTTCCTGTCTTACCCCTAGGTTCTTCATGACATTTTTTCCCTTAAATTCCATATATATGTGTTAGCATACAGTATTTGTCTTTTTCTTTCTGACTTACTTCACTCTGTATGACAGACTCTAGGTCAATCCACCTCATTACAAATAGCTCAATTTCGTTTCTTTTTATGGCTGAGTAATATTCCATTGTACATATGTGCCACATCTTCTTTATCCATTCATCCGATGATGGGCACTTAGGTTGTTTCCATCTCCGGGCTATTGTAAATAGAGCTGCAATGAACATTTTGGTACATGGCTCTTTTTGAATTTCGGTTTTCTCAGGGTATATGCACAGTAGTGGGATTGGTGGGTCATATGGTAGTTCTAGTTTTAGTTTTTTAAGGAACCTCCATACTGTCTCCATAGTGGCTGTACCAATTCACATTCCCACCAGCAGTGCAAGAGTGTTCCCTTATCTCCATACCCTCTCCAGCATTTATTGTTTGTAGATTTTTTGATGATGGCCATTCTGACTGGTGTGAGATGATATCTCATTGTAGTTTTGATTTGCATTTCTCTAATGATTAATGATGTTGAGCATTCTTTCATGTGTTTGTTGGCAGTCTGTATATCTTCTTTGGAGAAATGTCTATTTAGGTCTTCTGCCCATTTTTGGATTGGGTTGTTTGTTTTTTTGTTATTGAGCTGCATGAGCTGCTTGTAAATTTTGGAGATTAATCCTTTGTCAGTTGCTTAATTTGCAAATATTTTCTCCCATTCTGAGGGTTGTCTTTTGGTCTTGTTTATGGTTTCCTTTGCTGTGCAAAAGCTTTTAAGTTTCATTAGGTCCCATTTGTTTATTTTTTGTTTTTATTTCCATTTCTCTAGGAGGTGGGTCAGAAAGGATCTTGCTGTGATTTATGTCATAGAGTGTTCTGCCTATGTTCTCCTCTAAGAGTTTGATAGTTTCTGGCCTTACATTTAGGTCTTTAATCCATTTTGAGCTTATTTTTGTGTATGGTGTTAGGGAGTGATCTAATCTCATACTTTTACATGTACCTGTCCAGTTTTCCCAGCAGCACTTATTGAAGAGGCTGTCCTTTCTCCACTGTACATTCCTGCCACCTTTATCAAAGATAAGCTGTCCATATGTGCGTGGGTTTATCTCTGGGCTTTCTATCCTGTTCCATTGATCTATCTTTCTGTTTTTGTGCCAGTACCATACTCTCTTGATTACTGTAGCTTTGTAGTATAGTCTGAAGTCAGGGAGCCTGATTCCTCCAGCTCCTTTTTTCGTTCTCAAGATTGCTTTGGCTATTCGGGGTCTTTTGTGTTTCCATACAAATTGTGAAATTTTTTGTTCTAGTTCTGTGAAAAATGCCACTGGTCGTTTGATAGGGATTTCATTGAATCTATGGATTGCTTTGGGTAGTATAGTCATTTCCACAATGTTGATTCTTCCAATCCAAGAACATGGTATATCTCTCCATCTATTTGTATCATCTTTAATTTCTTTCATCAGTGTCTTATAATTTTCTGCATACAGGTCTTTTGTCTCCTTAGGTAGGTTTATTCCTAGAGATTTTATTCTTTTTGTTGCAATGGTAAACGGGACTGTTTTCTTGATTTCACTTTCAGATTTTTCATCATTAGTATATAGGAATGCCAGAGATTTCTGTGCATTAATTTTGTATCCTACTACTTTACCAAATTCATTGATCAGCTCTAGCAGTTTTCTGGTAGCATCTTTAGGATTCTCTATGTATATTATCATGTCATCTGCAAACAGTGACAGCTTTTTCTTTTCCGATTTGGATTCCTTTTATTTCCTTTTCTTCTCTGATTGCTGTGGCTAAAACTTCCAAAACTATGTTGAATAAGAGTGGTGAGAGTGGGCAACCTTGTCTTGTTCCTGATCTTAGTGGAAATGCTTTCAGTTTTTCACCGTTGAGGATGATGTTTGCTGTGGGCTTGTCATATATGGCCTTTATTATGTTGAGGAAGTTCCCTCTATGCCTACTTTCTGCAGGGTTTTTATCATAAATGGGTGTTGAATTTTGTCGAAAGCTTTCTCTGCATCTATTGAGATGATCATATGGTTTTTCTCCTTCAGTTTGTTAATATGGTTTATCACATTGATAGATTTGCGTATATTGAAGAATCCTTGCATTCCTAGAATAAACCCCACTTGATCATGGTGTATGATCCTTTTAATGTGCTGTTGGATTCTGTTTGCTAGTATTTTGTTGAGGATTTTTGCATCTATGTTCATCAGTGATATTGGCCTGTAGTTTGCTTTCTTTGTGACATCCTTGTCTGGTTTTGGTATCAAGGTGATGGTGGCCTCGTAGAAGGAATTTGGGAGTGTTCCTCCCTCTGCTATATTTTGGAAGAGTTTGAGAAGGATAGGTGTTAGCTCTTCTCTAAATGTTTGATAGAATTGGCCTGTGAAGCCATCTGGTCCTGGGCTTTTGTTTGTTGGAAGATTTTGAATCACAGTTTCAATTTCAGTGCTTGTGATTGGTCTGTTCATATGTTCTATTTCTTCCTGCTTCAGTCTTGGCAGGTTGTGCATTTCTAAGAATTTGTCCATTTCTTCCAGATTGTCCATTTTATTGGCATAGAGTTGCTTGTAGTAATCTCTCATGATCTTTTTTATTTCTGCAGTGTCAGTTGTTACCTCTCCTTTTTCATTTCTAATTCTATTGATCTGAGTCTTCTCTCTTTTTTTCTGGATGAGTCTGGCTAGTGGTTTATCTATTTTGTTTATCTTCTCAAAGAACCAGCTTTTAGTTTTATTGATCTTTGCTATTGTTTCCTTCATTTCTTTTTCATTTATTTCTGATCTGATTTTTATGATTTCTTTCCTTCTGCTAGCTTTGGGGTTTTTTTGTTCTTCTTTCTCTAATTGCTTGAGGTGCAAGGTTAGGTTGTTTATTCTAGATGTTTCCTGCTTCTTAAGGTGGGCTTGTATTGCTATAAACTTCCCCGTTAGAACTGCTTCTGCTGCATTCCATAGGTTTTGGGTCGTTGTGTCTCCATTGTCATTTGTTTCTAGGTATTTTTTTATTTTCTCTTTGATTTCTTCAGTGATCACTTCATTATTAAGTAGTGTATTGTTTATCCTCCATGTATTTGTATTTTTTACAGATCTTTTCCTGTAACTGATATCTAGTCTCATGGCGTTGTGGTCAGAAAAGATACTTGATACACTTTCAATTTTCTTAAATTTACCCAGGCTTGATTTGTGACCCAAGATATGATCTATCCTGGAGAATGTTCCATGAGTACTTGAGAAAAATGTGTATTCTCTTGTTTTTGGATGGAGTGTCCTATAAATATCAATTAAGTCCATCTTGTTTAATGTATCATTTAAAGCTTGTGTTTCCTTATTTATTTTCATTTTGGATGATCTGTCCATGGGTGAAAGTGGGGTGTCTAAGTCCCCTACTATGAATGTGTTACTGTCGATTTCTCCTTTTATGGCTGTTAGTATTTGCCTTATGTATTGAGGTGCTCCTATGTTGGGTGCATAAATATTTACAATTGTTATATCTTCTTCTTGGATCGATCCTTTGATCATTATGTAGTGTCCTTCTTTGTCTCTTTTAATAGTCCTTATTTTAAAGTCTATTTTGTCTGATATGAGAATTGCTACTCCAGCTTTCTTTTGGTTTCCATTTGCATGGAATATCTTTTTCCATCCCCTTACTTTCAGTCTGTATGTGTCTCTAGGTCTGAAGTGGGTCTCTTGTAGACAGCATATATAAGGGTCTTCTTTTTGTATCCATTCAGCCAATCTGTTTCTTTTGGTGGGAGCATTTCGTCCATTTACATTTAAGGTAATTATCGATATTATGCTCCTATTCCCATTTTCTAAATTGTTTTGGGTTCATTATTATAGGTCTTTTCCTTCTCTTGTGTTTCTTGTCTAGAGAAGTTCCTTTAGCATTTGTTGTAAAGCTGGTTTGGTGGTGCTGAACTCTCTCAGCTTTTGCTTGTCTGTAAAGGTTTTAATTTCTCCATCAAATCTGAATGAGATCCTTGCTGGGTAGAGCAGTCTTGGCTGCAGGTTTTTCTCCTTCATGACTTTCAGTATGTCCTGCCACTCCCTTCTGGCTTGTAGGGTTTCTGCTGAGAGATCAGCTGTTAACCTTATGGGGATTCCCTTGTGTGTTATTTGTTGTTTTTCCCTTGCTGCTTTTAATATGCTTTCTTTGTATTTAATTTTTGACATTTTGATTAATATGTGTCTTGGCATATTTCTCCTTGGATTTATCCTGTATGGGACTCTCTGTGCTTCATGGACTTGATTAACTATTTCCTTTCCCATATTAGGGAAGTTTTCAACTATAATCTCTTCAAATATTTTCTCAGTCCCTTTCTTTTTCTCTTCTTCTTCTGGAACCCCTATAATTCGAATGTTGGTGCATTTAATATTGTCCCAGAGGTCTCTGAAACCGTCCTCAGTTCTTTTCATTCTTTTTTCTTTATTCTGCTCTGCAGTAGTTATTTCCACTATTTTATCTTCCAGGTCACTTATCCCTTCTTCTGCCTCAGTTATTCTGCTATTGATCCCATCTAGAGTACTTTTAATTTCATTTATTGTGTTGTTCATCGTTGCTTGTTTCATCTTTATTTCTTCTAGGTCCTTGTTAACTGTTTCTTGCATGTTGTCCATTCTATTTCCAAGATTTTGGATCATCCTTACTATCATTATTCTGAATTCTTTTTCAGGTAGACTGCCTATTTCCTCCTCATTTGTTAGGTCTGGTGCATTTTTATCTTGCTCCTTTATCTGCTGTGTGTTTTTCTGTCTTCTCATTTTGCTTATCTTACTTGTTTGGGGTCTCCGTTTTGCAGGCTGCAGGTTCGTAGTTCCCGTTGTTTTTGATGTCTGTCTCCAGTGGCTAAGGTTGGTTCAGTGGGTTGTGTAGGCTTCCTGGTGGAGGGGACTAGTGCCTGTGTTGTGGTGGATGAGGCTGGATCTTGTCTGTCTAGTGGGCAGGTTCACGTCTGGTGGTGTGTTTTGGGGTGTCCGTGGCCTTAATATGATTTTAGGCAGCCTCTCTGCTAATGGGTGGGGTTGTGTTCCTGTTTTGCTAGTTGTTTGGCATAGAGTGTCCAGCACTGTGGCTTGCTGGTCGTTGAGTGAAGCTGGGTCTTTGCTATAAGCTGGAGGTCTCTGGGAGATTTTCGCCATTTGATATTATGTGGAGCTGGGAGGTCTCTTGTTGACCAGTGTCCTGAAGTTGGCTCTCCTACCTCAGAGTCAGAGCCCTGACTCCTGGCTGGAGCACCAAGAGCCTTTCATCCACACGGCTCAGAATAAAAGGGAGAAAAAGTAGAGAGAATTAGTAGAAGTATGAGGAAAGAAAGAAGGAAAGGAGGGAAGGAAGAAAGAAAGAAAGAAAAGCAAAGAAGGAAAGAAGGCAAGAAGGAAAGAAAGGAGGGAGGGAGGGAGGGAGAAAGGAAGGAAGGCGGGAAAGAAGGAAAAAAGACAGAAAGAAAGAAGACACAGTAAGAATAAAATAAAGTATAATAAAGTTATTGAATTAAAAAATACTTATTTAGAAAAAAAAGGGACGGATAGAACCTTAGGACAAATGTTGGAAGCAAAGCTATACAGACAAAATCTTACACAGAAGCATACACATACACCCTCACTAAAAGAGGTAAAGGGGGAAAAATCATAAATCTTGCTCTCAGAGACCACCTCCTCAATTTGGGATGATTTGTTGTCTAAAGGAAGGAAGGAAGGAAGGAAGGAAAGAAAGAAAGAACGAAGGTAAAGTATAACGTTATTAAAATTAATTATTAAGAAAAAATTTTTTTAAAAAACCATGGACGGATAGAACCCTAGGATAAATGGTGGAAGCAAGACTATACAGACAAGATCTCACATAGAAGCATACACATACACATTCACAAAAAGAGGAAAAGGAAAAAAAAATCATAGATCTTGCTCCTGAAGTCCACCTCCTCAATTTGGGATGACTCGTTGTCTATTCAGGTATTCCACAGATGCAGGGTATATCAAGTTGATTGTGGAGCTTTAATCCGCTGCTTCTGAGGCTGCTGGGAGAGATTTCCCTTTCTCTTCTTTGTTCTCACAGCTCACCGGGGCTCAGCTTTGGATTTGGCCCTGCCTCTGCGTGTAGGTCGCTGGAGGGCATCTGTTTTTTGCTCAGACAGGACGGGGTTAAAGGAGCCGCTGATTCGGAGACTCTGGCGCACTCAGGCGCGGGGGGGGGGGGGGGGGGGGGGCGCATTGCGTGTGGGGCGGGCCTACGGCAGCAAAGGCCGGCGTGACTTTGCACCAGCCTGAGGCCCGCCCCTGGATCCCGGGAACCTGGCAGTGGCGTGCTGCACAGGCTTCGCGGAAGAGGGGTGTGGAGGGTGACCTGTGCTCGCACACAGGCCCCTTGGTGGCGGCAGCAGCAGCCTTAGCGTCTCCCGCCCGTCTCTAGATTCCGCGCTTTCAGCCGCGGCTCGCGCCCGTCTCTGGGGTCCGCACTTTTAGCCGCGGCTCGCGCCCGTCTCTGGAGTCCGCGCTTTCAGCCGCGGCTCGCGCCCGTCTCTGGGGTTCACGCTTTTAGCCGCGGCTCGCGCCCGTCTCTGGAGTTCCTTTAAGCAGCGTTCGTAAACCCCTCTCCTCGCGCACCAGGAAACAAAGAGGAAAGAAAAAGTCTCCTGACTTTTTGGCAGGTGCAGCCTTTTCCCCGGACGGACTCCCGGCTAGCCGGTGTACTAAGCCCTTCAGGCAATGTTCAAGCCGCCAACCCCAGTCCTCTCCCTGCGCTCCGTCCGAAACCGAAACCCGAGCCTCAGAGCCTCAGCTCGCAGCCCCGCCCGCCCCGGCGGTTGAGCAGACAAGCCTCTCGGGCTGGTGAGTGCCAGTCGGCACCGATCCTCTGTGCGGGAAGCTCCCCGCTTTGCCCTCCGCACCCGTTGCTGTGCACTCCTTCGCGGCTTCGAAGCTCCCCCCTCCGCCTCCCGCAGTCTCCTCCCGCGAAGGGGCTTCCTAGTGTGTGGAATCTTTTCCTCCTTCACAGCTCCCTCGCACTGGTGCAGGTGTCGCCCCTATTCTTTTGTCTCTGTTTTTCTTTTGCCCTACCCAGGTACGTGGGGAGTTTCTTGCCTTTTGGGAGGTTTGAGGTCTTCTGCCAGCGTTCAGTAGGTGTTCTGTAGGAGTTGTTCCACGTGTAGATGTATTTCTGGTGTATCTGTGAGAAGGAAGGTGATCTCCGCGTCTTACTCTTCCGCCATCTTCAAGGTCCCCCCATTTGTGTATTCTTTAGTTTCTTTCATCATTGTATTAGTTTTCAGTATAGAGATCTTAACCTTCTTAGTTAAATTTATTCCTAAGTATTTTACTGTTTTTGATGGTATTGTAAATGGGATTTTTAAAATTTCTTTTTCAGATAATTTCTTGTTAGTGTATAGAAACTATTGATTTTTGTATGTTGATTTTGTGTCCTGCAGCTTTACTGAATTCATTGATTAGAGCTAACAGGATTTTTTTGGTGGAGTCTTTAGGATTTTCTATTGATACATATAAGATAATGTCATCTGCAAATAGAGATAATTGTACTTCTTACTTTCCAATTCTGATACCTTTTATTTCTTTCTCTTGCCTGATTGCTCTGACTAGGACTTCCAGTGCTATGTTGAATGGGAGTGGTGAGGGTGGGCACCTTTGTCTTGTTCGATCTTACAAGAAAAGCTTTCAACCTTTCATCATTGAGTGTGATGTTATTTGTGGGCTTGTCATATATGGCCCTTATTATGTTGTGGTAGTTCCCCCTATAGCTAATTTGTTGAGATTTAAAAAATCATGAATGGATGTTGAATTTTATCAAATGATCATATGATTTTTATCTTTTATTTTATTGATGTAATGTATCACATTTATTCATTTGTATATGTTGAACAATCCTTGTATCCCAGGGATAAATCCCACTTGATCACAGTGTATGATCCTTTTAATATAATGCTGAATTCAGTTTGCCAGTATTTTGTTAATTATTTTTGCATCTATATTCGTCAGGGATATTGGCTTTTAGTTTTCTTTTCTTGTAGTGTCCTTATCTGACTTTGATACCTGGTAATTGACTCATGAAAGGAGTTTTGTGGTGGTCCCTGCCGTTTGATTTTTTTGGAAGAGTTTGAGAGGACTGGCATTAATTGTTCTTTAAACATTTGGGAAAATTCACCAGTGAAGCTGTCTGGTCCTGGACTTTTCTTTCTTGGGAGGTTTTTGATTACTGATTCATTCTTTCTTGTTGGTCTTTTCAGATTTTTTTCTTCCTTATTCAGTCTTGGTAGGTTGTATGTTTCTAGGAATTTAATCATTTCTTTTAGGTTATCATGTTTGTTGGCATATAGTTGTTCATAGTGGTTTGTTATGACCCTTTGTATTTCTGGGGTATTAGTTGCAATGTCTCTTCTTTCAAATATAATTTTATTGATTAGGGTCCTCCTCTCTCTTCTCCTTGGTGAATCTAGCTAAAGCATTGTTAGTTTTGTTCATCTTTTCAAAGACCAATCCTTAGTTTTGTTAATCTTTTCTGTTGTTTTCCTGTTCTCTATTTCATTTATTTTTTGCCTTAATGTTTATTATTTCCTTCCTTCAGTTGACTTTGTGCTTAGTATGCCCCTCTTTTTCTACTTCCTTGAGGCTTAAATTTAGGTTGTTTATTAGAAATCTTTATTGTTATCTCTGAACCTCCCTCTTAGAATTGTTTTTGCTGCATTCCATAAGTTTCAATATGTTGTGTTTCCATTTTCATTTGTCTCAAGCTATTTCTAGGAACTTTTCCATTTCTTCTAGGTTGTCCATTTTATTGGCATATAGTTTTCTTTGTGGTTATCTTTTACAATCCTTTGTATTCCCATGATGTCAGTTGTAATTTCTCATTTTTCATTTCTGATTTTATTTATTTGGACCTCGCCTTCTCTCTTGATGAAGCTGGCTAAACATTTATCAATTTTATTTCTCTTTTCAAAGAAACAGTTCTTAGTTTCGTTGATATTCTCCTGGTAGGCATGGCTGGCCCCTGGTCCGTTTGGTTGCTGGTCCCTGCCTGGTATGGAGGCTGCCAGCTACTGGTTGTCAGGGCTGGTAAGTGGTGCTGGATCCTGGTGAGGCTGAGCGAGAAGTCTTAGGTACCTTGGAGCTGGTGTTGGCCTGCTGGTGTGTTGGCTGAGTCCTGACAAAGCAGGCTGTTGGACTGTAGTGTTCCTGGGTCTGGTGTCTGTATGCTAGTGGGCAACCTGGGGACCAGGGAGTTCTGGCAATAATGCTGCTTCTCTGGTGGGCAATAACAGGTTTTGGTATCTCTGGCTAAAAAGCCTTGGGGGTCCTGGAGCTGGTGTTGGCCCACTGGTGGGAGTCACTGTCTCTTGACACAGCTGGCAGAGGGGTCTGGGGTGTTCTGAAGATTGTGCCAGCCCTCTGGTGGGTGGAGCTGGACTCCAGTGTCTCTTGTTGCAGGATCCTGGGGGTGTTAGGGTTGTTGTTTGAGCCTGCTGATGGTCAGGGCTTGGGGCTCAGGGGGTCCCGGGGCTTGTGTCTGCACACTGGTCAGTGGAGCTGGGTCCCAGGGTCTTTGGCTGCATGACTCTGGGGCTACTGGAGTTGTGCCTGTACACTGGTGTGTGTGGTCAGGTCCTGTGCCCTCTGGTGGATAAGGCTGTGTGCCAGGGCAACTATAAGCTCTGCTCAGGAGGACTTAAGGCAGCGTGTCTGCTGACAGGTGCAGTTTTGTCCCCACCTGGCTAGTTGCTTGGCCTGATGTTCCAGTACTGGTGCCAAAAGGCTGGTGTGTAGGGCCCAGTCCTGGTGCTAATAAGCTAGAGGGAGAATTCCAAAGTGGCACTTGCCAGCACCAGTGTCCACATGGTAGAATGAGCTCCCCAAAACTGGTGCCGCCACTGTCTATGTCCCCAGAGTGAGCTCAAGTTGCTTCCTGCCTCTCTGGGAGACTCTCCAAGATCAGCGGGTGGGTCTGAACCCAGGCTCCTTTCAAATTACTGCTTCTTCCCCACATCTCGAGCATGTGAGATTTTGTGTGTGCCATGTAAGAGTGGAGCTCTATTTCCCACAGCCCTCTGCATCTCCTGAAAGTAAGCTCCATTGACCTTCAAAGCCAAACATTCTGGCAGCTCATTTTCCCAGTGCAGGAGCCCAGTGTGAGGCTCAGACTCATTGCTCCTTGGTGAGAACCTCTCTAATAGTAATGATCCTCCTGTTTGTAGGTCACCCCCCAGGGGGTACGGATCTTGACTATACCATGGTTTCACCCCTCCTACCCATTTTAATGTGATTTTATCTTTGTAGCTTTCATTGCAGAAGACCTTTTCTGGTAGGTTTTGGTCTTTCTCATCCGTGGTTGCTTTGTAAATAGCTGTAATTTTGGTATGCCTGTGAGAGGAGGTGAACTCAGAGTCTTCCTACTCCACTATCTTGGCCAAGTTCCCACTTTTATTTTTGATTATAACAATTTGAGTCTTTCTTTTTTCTTAGTCCATCTAGCTGAAAGCTTGTTGACTTTTTCAAAGAACAAACTTTCAGATTAATTGATTTTCTTTATTGTTTTCTTAGTCTCTATTTTGTTTATCTCTGTTATGCTCCTTCAACTATCTTCAGGTTTTGTTTGGTTTTTTTCTATTTCCTTAAGTTTTTTTTTTTTTTTTTTTGGTTGCTTTGGGTCTTCGTTGCTGTGCACAGCCTTTCTCTAGTTGCAGAGAACGGGGGCTTCTCTTGTGGAGCACGGGCTCTGGGAAAAAAGGCTTCAGTAGTTGCAGCACACAGGCTCAGTAGTTGTGGTGCACAGGCTCGGTAGTTATGGTGCACGGGCTTAGTTGCTCCGCGGCATGTGGGATCTTCCTGGACCAGGGATCGAACTCCTGTCCCCTGCATGGGCAGGTGGATTCTTAACCACTGCTCCACCAGGGAAGTCCCTAGTTCCTTAAGTTGTAAAGCTAGATTGTTGTTTTGAGGTCATTCTTGTTTTTTAATGTAAGCATCTATAGCTATAAATTTCCCCTTACCACTGCTTTCACTGTGTCCCAGGTTTTTGGTATGTTTTGGTATGTTGCATTTTCATTTTCATTCATTTAATTATTTTCTAATTTTCCTTGTGATTTCTTCTTTGATTCACTGATCATTCAAAAGTGTGTTATTTAATTTCCCCCAATTTTTAAAATTTTTCAGTTTTATTACTGTTATTGACTTTCTAAGCTCATTACATTGTGGTTGGTGAAGATACTTTGTATGATATCTTGTGGTTGGTGAAGATAATCTGTATGATACCTATCGTTTTAAATCTACTGAGACTTAATTTGTGGCCCAACACAGTCTATCCTGGAAAATTTCCCATAAGTACTTCAGAAAAATATGTCTGCTGCTCTTATTGGGGAGAGGGTCCTGTTTATGTCTATTAGATCTAGTTGGTTTACTGTGTTGTTTAATTAACTTCTGTCTTAATTAACTTCTGTCTGGTTGTTCTATCCATTATTGAGTGTGGGGTATTGAAGTCCCCACCTACTTTTGTAGAACAATTTCTTCCTTCAGTTCTGTCAACTTTTGCTTATATATTTTGCCAGTCTATTTTGAGGTGCATAAATGTTTATAATTGTTATATATTGTTATATAAATGTTTATAATTGTTATATATATATATATATATATAACAATGTTATATATATATATATATAACAATGTTATATATATATATATATATAACAATGTTATATATATATATATATATATATATATAAAACAATGTTATATATATAACTATATATATATATATATAACAATATAGCACAGGCTCCGGACATGCAGGCTCAGCGGCCATGGCTCATGGGCCCAGCCGCTCCGCGGCATGTGGGATCTTCCCAGACCAGGGCACGAACCCGTGTCCCCTGCATTGGCAGGTGGACTCTCAACCACTGTGCCACCAGGGAAGCCCCAATTGTTATATATTCTTGACGTATTGAATTTTTAATTAATATATAATGTCTTGTTTGTCTCTTGTGAACTTTTTTGATTTAAAGTCTTCTTTGACTGATGTTAGTATAGCCACTCTGCTCACTTTTGGTTACTATTTGCATGGGATATCTTTTTCTGTATTTTCACTTTCAATCTGTTTGTATCTTTGAATCTAAAATGAGTATCTTGTAGGCATCATATAGTTAGGTCATGTGTTTTTATCCATTCTGCCAATCTCTGTGTTTTTATTGGCAAGGTTAATCCATTGCAGTTAAAGAAATTACTGATGAGGGACTTCTGTCATCATTCTGCTCTTTGTTTTCTATATGTCTAATAGCTCTTTTGTCTCTCATTTTGTGCATTACTCTTTTCTTTAGTGCTTAGTTGATTTTTTGGTAGGAAGTGTTTAAATTCCTGTCTCATTTTCTCTTGTGTACATTCTATAGCTATTTTTTTGTGTGTGTGTGGTTACCATGGGGATTACATTTAACATCCTAAATTTATAACACTCTAATTTGAATTTACACCAGCTTAACTTCAATAAGATACAAACCTCTGCTCTTTTACAGGTCCATCTCCACCCTTTTTGGTGTAGATGACACAAAATTACATCTCTATACAATGTGTGCCCCTCAAACATAAACTAATAAATATTATCTTTTTAATCTTTTTTTTAACATCTTCATTGGAGTATAAATGCTTTACAATGGTGTGTTAGTTTCTGCTTTATAACAAACTGAATCAGCTATACATATACATATATCCCCATATCTCCTCCCTCTTGTGTCTCCCTCCCACTCTCCCTATCCCACCCCTCTAGGTGGTCACAAAGCACCGAGCTGATCGCCCTGTGCTATGGGGCTGCTTCCCACTAGCTATCTGTTTTACATTTGGTAGTGTATATATGTCCATGCCACTCTTTTCATCCCAGCTTACCCTTCCCACTCCCCGTGTCCTCAAGTCCATTCTCTATGACTGTGTATTCCTGTCCTGCCCCTAGGTTCTTCAGAACCATTTTTTTAAATAATTATTTTAAATGCTTAGTCTCTTAAATTATGTAGACACATGGAATTACAAACTAACATTACAATATTACTAGCTTCTAGACTAATAATTTTAAAAATATGTATTAGTCCTTTAAAGCATGTATAAAACAAAAAGTGGAGTTACAAACCATTGTTATAATAACACTAGATTTTATGATTGCCCATATCTTTACTAAGATGTTTATTTCTTCATACAGATTTGAGTTACCATTTAGTGTTCTTTCATTTCACCCTGCAGGACAACCTTGAGCATTTCTTGCAAGGCAGGCAGATCTAGTGGTAAAGAACTCTCTCTGCTTTTGTTTATCTAGGAATATCTTCATTTCAAAGCAAAAGGAAATTATTGAAGGAAAAGAGTCTTAAAAAATCGATTTTCACAATCTCTGTCTTTTCATTTGTTTTTTGAGTATTTGTGTATAATGTAGCTACTTATATGTTTGGGCTATGTCTAAAATTTTAGTATCTTAGTATTTATGTTTGGTCTGTTTTTTTTCCTTTATTTTTCTTTTCCTGCCTTGTTTTGGAATAGTTGAATATTTTTTTAGTGTTCTATTTTAATGTATAGTGTTTTTATTGTATCTCTTTATATTTTTTTAGTAGTTGCTCTAGGGCTTACTATATGCATATTTAACTTTTCACAGCCTACTTAGAATCAGTATTTTGTCACTTAAAGAGAAAAGAAAAGAATTTACAACCATGTATTACTATGTACTTTCTCTTCTTTATATTATTGTCTTATACATTACATCTAGTTAAATTGTAAATCCCATCGCACATTGTTATATTTTTTGCTTTCAACTGTTGAACATATTTTAAAGAACCAAGAAGAAAAGAATAGTCTCCCTATTTACCCAGATATTTTTCAGTTTTATTACTTTTTCTTAATTTTTGACATTCCAAATTTATTTTCTGATACATTTATTTCCCTTTTGTCCAAAGGAGTTCCTTCAACATTTCTTTGAAAGCATATCTTCATTCCTGAAAGTTTTGCTGGATATAGAATTCTTAGTTGACAGTTCCTTTCTTTCATCTCTTTAAATATGTTGTTCCACTCTCTTGGAATCCAGTGTTTCTGATGAAAAATTTTGAGTTTTTCAAATTATTTTTCCTTTATATGTAAAGCATTGTTAATATATCTGGTTGTTTTTCTTTGTATTTCATTTTTAGTAGTTGAATTATCATATGTCTGGGCATAATTTCTTTGGATTTCTCCTGTTGGGCTTTTCTGAGCTTTTTGAATCTGTATGTTAATGTATTTCATGAAGTTTGGGAAGTTTTCACTCATTATGTCTTTAAATACATTTTTTTTAGCACCACACTTTCTCCTTTCTTTCTTAGACACAGATGACACAAATGTTAGCTCTTTTGTTATAGTTGCATAAGTCTCTGAAGGTTTTGTTCATTAAAAAAAATCTTTTTTTGCTTTGTTTTTCAGATTGAATAATTTCTATTGATACATTTTCTAGTCCACTGATTCTTTTTTTCTGTTATGTTTGTTCTGCTATTGAGGTTATCCAGTTATTTAAAAATTTTGTTTGTTTTCAGTTCAAAACATTTCACTTGTTTCTTTTTTTATATTGTCTGTTTAAGTGATGAAATTTTCTATTTTTCCATTGGTTCAAGAATGCTTTTGATTGATTCATGGAGTATTTTTATAATAGCTACTTTAGAATCTTTGATAATTCCAACATCTTCGTCATCTCAGCATTGGCATCCTTTATCTTTTCCCCTGCACTTTGAGATTTTGCAAGTTATTTGTGTGACGAGTAAGTTTGGATTGTATTCTGGACATTTTGAATATTATAAGACTATGATATCATTTCAATTCTATGGATAATGTTAATAGTTTTGTTTCAGCAGGGAGCCAACCTGGTTAGGTTCAGGGAACTGGTTCCAACTCACCGCTGTAGACTGTGGTTCCAATGTCAGTTGCATTTTCACAGTCTTTGTAGCACTATGTTGTCTTCCTGCATGTGTGCCATCCAGTGGTCAGACTTGACCAGAGCTGTGGTGTAGAGGTTCAGTTTTTTAGTTTTTAATTGAAGTATAGTTGATGTATAATATTATATAAGTTACAGGTATACAATACAGTGATTCACAATTTTTAAAGGTTATACTTCATTTATAGTTACTACAGAATATTGGCTGTATTCCCTGTGTTGCACAGCATATCCTTATAGCTTATTTTATACATAATAGTTTGTATCTCTTAATCCCCTACCCTTATATTGCCCCCTTCAGTCTCCCCACTTGTAACCACTAGTTTGTTCTCTGTATCTGTTTATTTATTTATTTTTGTTGTATTCACTAGTTTGTTGTTGTATTTTTCAGATTCCACATAAGTGACATTGTACAGTATTTGTTTTTCTCTGTCTGACTTATTTCACTTAGCATAACACCCTCCAAGTCAATCCATATTGTTGCAAATGGTAAACTTTAATTCTCTTTATGGCTTAGGAGTATTCCATTGTGTATATCTATATTACATGTTCTTTATCCTCATCTGTTGATGGACATTTAGGTTGCTTCCATATCTTGGCAATTGTAAATAATGCTGTTATGAACATTGGGGTGTGACGTTCATACATGTTCATTTCAAATTAGTGTTTTCTTTTTTTTGGATATATACCAAGGAGTGGAATTGCTGGGTCATATGGTAGTTCTATTTTTAGTTTTTTGAGAAACCTCCAGACTGTTTTTCACAGTGGCTGCACTAATTTACATTCCCATACTTTTAGGGTGTACAAGGGTTCCCTTTTCTCCACATCCTCAGCAATATTTATTTATGTTCCTTTTTATAATAGCCATTCTGACAATGAGGTGATATCTCATTGTGGTTTTGATTTGCATATCCCTGGTGATTAGCAATGTTGAGCATCTTTTCATGTACCTGTTGGCCACCAGCATGTCCTCTTTAGAAAACTGTCTATTCAGGTCTTCTGCCCATTTTTAAATCGGGTTGTTTATTTTTTTGATATTAAATTGCATGAGCTATATATATATATATATATATATGTATATATATTATATTAACCTATTATTGGTCATATCATTTGCAAATATTTTTTCCCATTCAGTAGGTTTTCTTTTCATTTTGTCAATGGTTTTCTTTGCTATGCAAAAGTGTTTAAGTTTAATTAGGTCCCATTTGTTTATTTTTGCTCTTAATTCCTTTGCTTTAAGAGACACATCCAAAAAAATATTGCTATGATTTATGTCAAAGTGTGTTCTCCCTATGTTTTCCTCTAAGAGTTTTATGGTTTCTGGTCTTATGTTTAGGTCTTTATTCCATTTTTAGTTTATTTTTGTATATGGTGTTAGGGAATGTTCTAATTTCATTCTATTACATGTAGCTGTCCAGTTTTCCAAGCACCACTTATAGAAGAGACAATTGTAGATTAATTGACCATACATGTGTGGGTTTATTTCTGGGCTCTCTATTCTGTTCCATTGTGGTATGTGTCTGTTTTTGTGCCAGTGACATACTGTTTTGATTACTGTAGCTTTGTAATATAGTCTGAAGTCAAGGAGTCTGATTCCTTCAGGTCGGTTCTTCTTTCTCCAAATTGTTTTAGCTGTTTGAGGTATTTTGTGCTTCCATAGAAATTTAAAAGTTTTTTGTTCCAGTTCTGTGAAAAATGTCACTGGTATTAATATTTTGATAGGGATTGCATTGAATCTGTAGATTGCAGATCCTTGGGTAGTATGGTCATTTTAACAATATTGATTCTTTTAATACAGGAACATGGTATATATTTTCATCTGTTTGTGTCATCTTCAATTTCTTTCATCAGCATCTTATAATTTTCAGAGTATATGTCTTTTACCAACCTAGGTAGACTTTATTCTTAGGTTTTTTTTTTTTTTTTTGATGTGGTGGTAAATGGGATTTTTGCCTTAATTTTTCCTTCTGATAGTTTGTTGTTAGTGTATAGAAATGCAACAGATTTTGGCATATTAATCTTGTATCCTGCAACTTTACTGAATTTACTGATGAGGTCTAGTAGTTTTCTGGTGGCATCTTTAGGGTTTGCTATGTGTAATATCATGTCATCTGCAAAGTGACAGTTTTACTTCTTTCTTTTCAATTTGGATTCCTTTTATTTCTTTTTCTTGTCTGATTGCTGTGGCTAGGACTTCCAATACTATGTTGAATAAAAGTGTCAAGAGTGGGAATCCTCATCGTGTTCCTGATCTTAGAGGAAATGCTTTCAGTTTTTCACCATTGAGTATGATGTTAGCTGTGGGTTTGTCCTATATGACCTTTATTATGTTGACGTATGTTCCTTCTATGCCCACTTTCTGGACAGTTTTTTATCATAAAGAGGTGTTGAATTTTGACAAAAGCTCTTCCTGCATCTATTGAGTTAATCATATAGATTTTATTCTAAAATTTGTTACTGTGGTGTATCACATCGATTTGTGGATATTGAAAAAATTCTAGTATCCCTAGGATAAATCCCACTTGATCATGGTATATGATCTTTTTATGTATTGTTGGATTCAGTTTGCTAATATTTTGTTGAGGATTTTTGCATCTATGTTCATCAGTGATATTGGCCTATAATTTTTTTGTGTGTGTGTGCATCTTGTCTTTGGTTTTGTTATCAGGGTGATGCTGACCTCATAGAATGAGTTTGGATGCAGGTCAGGGGTGAGCTTAGGAGTTCATAAATGACTTTATGAGTTTGCTTTCCTGAGCTTTTACAGTCCAAAATCTCCCTCAAACTTTGCAATTTCTTGGTGTTCCTCTTTTAATAGTTGTCTACTCAGAAAACTAGGACTTTAGTTGCCATACACTGCTGTGTACTTCTGCAAGTGCCTCTGCATCTAAGGCCAAGAGACAGATGGTAGGGGGACTGAGGGAGGAAAAAAGAAATGGGTGTTTGCCCCACATTGTTATAATCACAGGTCCTCTAAACAGAGGAGAAGCCTCCCCTCTCTCAGTTTTGGTTTTTGCATGCTCCCATTGCCTCTGCCTGTTGCCACTACCACAGGATTACTTGGAGGCTGGGTGTGGGGGAACAAAGCAGTCTTTCTGAGCATTAGTAGTGCCCTTTCCATTCCTTGAGGAAAGCTAGAGGGCTTCTCCTGGAGCTCTTTCTGCCTGCACCCCGCTGTTTACGTTAAGCATATTTTTAGGTGACTGTTACTTGAGGAAAAAATAGTAAACCAGTGTGACAGTATTTCAAATGCTGTTCTTTCCCAGAATCCACCTGGTACAGTTAACTTTTCAGAGTTTTCAAATACCTGTTCTATCCAATCTGTCTGGGTTTTATTGCTTTTTTGTTGTATTCAATGGGATAGACTGAGTGGGGTGTACTTATATTTAACCCAGAACTGGAACCTTCTCCCTTAGATTGCAGAGATGTATTAGTTGGTATGCCATTGGTACTTTGACGATAATGATTGTGTGAGCATCTTTGGTCAACCTAAGTTATTTTATGCTATTATGGTCTTTTTGTCCTTTTCTTTCTTCCTTTACTTCCCTTCTTTCTTCTTCTTTCACTTCCTCCTCTTCTTCCTTACTTGAGTCACTGGTTCCTTTTGGTCTCTCCTTACATAAACTGGAAGAGGGAAAATAGAAATGTATGCATAGTTTTGCTTTTTTCTTCCACTCCACTGCAGAACTCCTGTTTTATTTTTATTGCTTGCATCTTTCCATTGGCTGAACCTGCTCCTTGCCACCTCTGTCACCATTTCTGATTGCCATGTCATCACTGCCAGCAGATTTGCTCACGGTCAATCCTATTTGCTTCTCATTTTTTTCCTCTTCTTTGCATCTTTTAATATGTCTTTTCTAATACTTATCTGCTTTTATGTAAATTACTACAAGCATACCAGTTTTTATTTTCTATTAGTATACCAATTACAGTGAGAATCAAGTGTAATTTTTTTCTCAATGTCTGTGTTGATTTGTTTCTCTTTGATCAGACCTGTTTGAGTGTGTGTGTGTGTGTGTGTGTGTGTGTTTGTGGTATGGCGGGAAATGAGGGCTATGTTAGTGATCTGGAGACATTGGAAGCCTGAGGCTTTGTATAATTTTATTTTTGTTGTTTTTTAAGATTAAAATAAGCAGTGCTATTTTATCTTTCTTAATGTTAGCTAGCAACTTTATCTTAATCTTGATGCTGGATTTAGCACTTTTCACTGCATCAGAGCTTAGAAGGAGAATTTTATTAGTTAGAAGGCCTGGATCTAATCATGGTTCTAGTATTAGTTAGACAAAATTGAGTATTAATTTTACTACCTATTCATTATATTTTATTTATGATTGAAGTAATAATGATTGACTAGTACCAGCTGCAAATCTGGGTACAAACAGGCCAGTTCCTTTTACTCTGAAGCCACAATGGGAAGGGCAGGTGCAACAGGAGAGGAAATTAGAGAGCAACCAGTGGAACCAAGTTGAGTCCTCCAAGAAGGTCATGCAAGACTGAGGTTAGGAATTTAGAAGGTGGACTCTGCAAGGGAGTAAAACTCATTCTGTTTTTTTTTCCCCGTCTCTTCAGTTTTACCTTAAATGTACCAAAAGACTTATCTATAATCAGAAGTGATTATTGGAGAAAAATGAAAGACTGGGCTTTAACTTTGCTTCCTCCAGGCCTGGATTTGGTACCACTCCTCTGTGCTCTCATAGCTCCATGGGCTCATGTTTGTCTTAATTCTGATCACTCTGTGTGATCATTTCCTCCTTATTTAATGGTTCTCCAGCTAGATAACAATATTCTTGATGGCAGGGTTTTAATTTTTTTCACTGGATATTTCTAGTACAAACAGAGTTCCTGACATATGGAGGGTACTCAGTGATTGTTTTATTAATCATGTGTTAGAGGGATATTGAAAAACTAGTAACCAACAGCAATAAATTCATTGTAAGCAAAGGAAAACTCATGAGAAAATGTTTATCTCTTCTAATTGTGAGAGATTGAATAAGACAGAAAATGCGTGTTAAGAATAAAGTTGAAAGCTGTAGCTTACCTCTACTTATTATACTGTGATTAAAATTTAGTTTTGTATGACATTCAATTTAGTAGTCTTGCTTGCAACCCATTCTTTCCTCTGCCCAAGGTGTCTTTATATGTATGATGTATCTTACAATTTGAGCTTCTTATACCTTGGTTACCTTAGAGTAATCTTCTTACACCTTGGTTTCAGTACTCTGGAGGAGTTCTGCCTGCCTCTGTAATAAGGTGCTCCCCTGGAAACCTCCAAAGTGAAATTCACATTTGCTATATAGCACGTATTTTAAGTCAGATCATCCCAATTAGTGGTCTATGTATTTGGTAAAAGTATTTCTAGCCATTTGTTCATGTTGATAGCTAACCAGAAGCTAGATATTACTTACCTTGAATAGGGATTACATAGATACCCAAAATTTTTAACAGAAAAAATTTAACAAAATGTATACACACACACAGACACACACATATCCCTAAACACACATATATAAATAGTCTACACTACCACTGTATTCTTTTAGAAACTGAATATGGAAACTGAGATAATAGAAGTCTCAGAGTAGTTTGAAGTTGTAGGAGAAACAAATTCTTGAAGTTCTCTTTGGGTAGAGGAGAAAGGGATAAAACTTTTTTAAAAAAATTCTTGAATACATAGGTCGTTTAGTAAGTTATTCTCAGCTGTGGAAAACCCTCAACATGTACACAAAGCTCGCTTGGAAAAAGTTATGACTACGTTTTCCTGTACTTTGAGTTCCCATAAGCATCAGGCATTCATGGTTTCAGAAGATTTTAAGTGAACTAAAAACCAGGTAATCATTTTCTAATTAATGCGGAGAGTGGTAGCTTAGGCAGTCAGAGCAGTTTACTAAGAGGCAGTGAAAAGATTTTTGATGGAGTGGGTCATTTTTTAAATGATACTACAATTATTATATTTTAATGTGAAGTGGGAAGATAGAAACAAATAGCACATCAAGAAAATAAAGAGTAATTCATTTAATTCTTACATTGTCCTCACTGAAAAGAGCTTTGTCTCCTGAAAAAAGGAAGTCAGAATAATTTATCTAATTGTCTGTCTGTCTGTCCATGTGGTCTATCTACTCATCTGGTCTGTGCATGTGGTATATCTATAAAGGCAAGATCTAGAAGTGAAGGAAACAAAAGGTAAGGAATGAAATCTCTCTAAGTAGATATGCAAAAACATATGGAATGTTTAATGGTGAATGGAAATCAGGGACATTACTTCAGATAGAACCAAGAAGAATTTTGATTTTTGGAAGTAGATATAATAAAATGAAAATAAAAACAATAAGTGAGGAAGTGAAGAGGGAAAGGGTGGGATTTATTTTTCTTTTTTTCTTTTCTCACATGCCAGTGTGAGATGTACTGGTACTGGAGATTTTGTATACTGGTGACAACCAAGTACATTTATTGGTTTTATGTTACTAAACATAATTGAAACACCAATATAAATCACCTATTCTAAACTCAGGTCTTGGGAGTTGGGATGAACTAAAACCAGAAATATGCTTTGAAGTGAGGTTAGATATGAGCAGAGGTCTTTAATTTTGGGCTCTTGCTGAAAATACAGGAGAACCCATGATACTAGTCTTGCTTATGCAGAGGACGTGCCATTATAGCACTGTGGCTTTACGATGGCGCTAGAGATAGATCAGAAGGGAAAAGGTGAGAATGTGAACGTATGTGAACACAACACTTTCCGAAGCAGACCTTAGTGTCGGGCGTTGCCAGAGTTGGTGAAGAAAATGGAATACACTTGTTTTTTGTCCATCACCTGTTTTCCTTATTCTTCCCACTTCCCATTAGAAATGTCGAAGTAGAAGCTGTGAGTTTTACAGCTGGCCTAATCAGGACTTTATTTCTATCACTGCTTATTGCAGGGCGACCAGACATCTACTTTGTGGCTCTCAGTTGAGTGAGAGGGGAAGCTGTGTATTCTCTGGGGTTTGGGCCTTGTACTGATATTGACCAAGCTTCTCAGTCTCTCTCTCTCTTTTTAAATTTTATTGGAGTACAGTTGGTTTACAATGTTGTGTTAGTTTCAGTTGTACAGCAAAGTGATTCAGCTATACATATACATATATTTATTCTTTTTCAGGTTCTTTACCCATAGAGCTTTTTACAGAATACTGAGTTCCCTGTGACATACAGTAGGTCCTTGTTGGTTATCTATTTTACATATAGTAGTGTGTGTATGTTAATCCCAAGCTCCTAATTTATCCCTCCTTCCCGTGTTTCCCCTTTGGTAACCATAAGTTTGTTTTCGAAATCTGTGAGTCTGTTTCTGTTTCATAAATAAGTTCATTTGTATAATTTTTTAAAATTAGATTCCACATAGGAGTGATATTGTATGATATTTGTCTTTCTCTGTCTGACTTCACTTAGTATGATAATCACTAGGTCCATCCAGGTTACTGCAAATGACATTACTTTGTTCCTTTTTATGGCTGAGTAATATTCCATCATATATAGGTACCACATTCTTTATTCATTCCTCTATTGATGGACATTTAGGTTGCTTCCATGTCTTGACTATTGTAAATAGTGCTGCAATGAACACTGGGGTGCATGTATCTTTTCAAATTATGGTTTTCTCCGGATATATGCCCAGTAGTGGGATTGCTGGATCATATGGTAGTTCTATCTTTAGTTTTTTAGCTCAGTCTCTCATTGTACTAATCTGCTTTTTAAAAATACTGGTAACTAATAATAATAGTTACAGTTTATTGACTTTTATGCCAAGATTGTGTAAAGTGTTTTTGCAGACATTACATACTTTATTTCAGTTGGTCCTTCTAATAATTATATAAGGTAGGTGACATTATCTTCATTCCATAGATGAGAAACCTGAAAGTTGGGGAACTTGTCTAAGACCACACTGTTAGTAAGTGGCAGTGGGGATTCCTACTCAAGCCTGTCTCCATAGCCAGTGTACTTAAGCACTGTTCTACACTGCTCAACAGGAAAAGGTAGGAGTCTGTGCAAACATTTTTAATGTTTATTAATTTGGGGGCTTATGAGCATTCAGGGTCTGTCTTTTGACAGTTAAAGATTTGTTACAATAAGAGTTTTTTTTTAATCCTTGAATTATTTCCAACACCAGATCCTCATTTTCTTAAAACATTATGATCTATATTCTCATTCTCATTTTCAGCATCTTTTTTCACATACTCTTGGCATTCCTGCCTTTCATATGATATATTCTATGCCTAAAATCCTTTCATGGTGAGGTCTTTCCTTTCTTAAAGAGTTTTAAAAATCCAATTTCTTCTTTCAAAAATTTTTTTCTGAAAAAAAAAAAAAGCAATTTCTCCTGTCTCACAATATTCTAAAACTACAATTTAATTTTGCACCTGTTTCTGTAATGATATTTTTATTAACAGTTTCATGAAGATGCCAAGGTTTTAATTTTTGCTTTTTTTCAATGTTTGTACTTTTTTCCATCTTTCCTCATTTGTAAAGGGGAGAAAGCAGAATTTCAGGGCTCTTAAAATATTCATACTGCTTTTTCTAATGCCATTTGTAAATGTATACTTGCTAAATATTTTTAAGGATCTTAGTGATGTTAATCATAAAGAGCTAGATACTCAATATTTTAGATTGTGTATTCTTCAAGAAGTTAAGCCAAATGATACATTCCCCAATAAAAGATGTGTATGTCTGTTTGTGTAGCATAGACTTGATCCTCATATGTGACTTATGGTTAGTAGTGATAAATGCTTGTATGCCTTTTGAAGAAATCTGTGAGCCTCCCATGTGCAGCCCAAGGGCAAGAACACTGAATGGAGGGATGGTAGGAGAGAGGATGTTAGGCACACCCTTGGCTTCCAGCACCCTCCAGCCCTGCCCTTAGACCCTGCTTTCCTTGCTGTGGTGCTCTGTGCTCTGCGGCCAAGTCCTCCTTTCCATAGCCACATGGGCTGGGCATGTCTTAGGCCCTAAATAGGAGATTTTAAAATGTTATTTTTCTTTTTTCCCCCACACAGTTTGCCTGATGATTCAATGAAGGGAAGCATTTCTACCTTTTTAGTTTAGCATAATAAAATGTGCTTACTTAAAATTTAATACTTTACCTTACCTATTATTAATGTATATTTTACAGAATTATCCAAGAATATCTTTTTAAATTTCAGATTTCCTCAAGTTACTGGAATAGAGTTTGGATTTGACCCAGATACACAGCCAGGACATCAAATCATAAAAGATACTGTAAAACATTAAAGGACAATACTTACAGAGAAAAAAATTTTATCTTCTTGCTGTTAAGGAGTACATTCCAAATGTGAGATTATGTACCTGCCCACACTCACACATACAATTTTATTTTGATTTCAGACCCTTGGTGGTTTAAATAAAGTTTTCCATTGTATATTTATAATTCATGACTTAGATTTATTTTATTTTTTTGTATGCAGGTATAGTTTCATTGTTAATATATTTCATATTAACAGATTTTATAATATAGAATATCTGAAATTCATGCTTGTTAACACTGTTCTCTCAATTATTGGCAAACATAGCCAGAGATGGCTAAACAACTACAAAAAAAAATTCCATGGTGTACTGCTGAACTTTACATTTAGTGATAAACACTTTTTTTTTTTTTGCGGTACGCGGGCCTCTCACTGTTGTGGCCTCTCCTGTTGCGGAGAACAGGCTCCGGACGCGCAGGCTCAGCGGCCATGGCTCACGGGCCCAGCCGCTCCGCGGCATGTGGGATCCTCCCAGACTGAAGCACGAACCCGCGTCCCCTGCATTGGCAGGCAGACTCCCAACCACTGCGCCACCAGGGAAGACCTTAAATAATTTTTTGATAAATTCTAGACATTGGATAAATTTCTTATGCTTGGGGAAATATAATAATAAAAGATGACTGAGCACTATTTGCCAAGGCATAAGGCTAGGCTTGAGGGAAATATAAATAATTATAAGAAAGATATAAGCAAAAATTCAAAGATAGAAAGCACGAAGTAAGTTCTAAAGAAGTATATATTGTTCACATTCTTCTACTTCACAATCTTTTTTTTTTAATGGTTACATTACTTTTATTGTCATAAACTGATTATTTAATCTTATCTTTCTTCACATTGCTTAACTTTTTTTTAAACATCTTTATTGAAGTATAATTGCTTTACAATGTTGTGTTAGTTTCTGCTTATAACAAAGTGAATCAGCTATATGTGTACATATATCCCCAACTTCACAATCTTATTTCAACTACCTCTTCAGGTTTACTTTTCTCTCTTATTTCTATTCTATGTGAACCATTCTAATTAGTCAAATTGGCTTAATAAGTGTCCTGTAAAACATCTCATCCTTTCCTACTTAAAAGGCATTGTACCTTGGCATATAGACCTCATTTTATTTTGGTTTAGAAGTTTTATCCATTTAAAAAAACATCACTTAGCAATAATTCAAACAAAGATTGGACCAAATTTGGGATTATCTTGTGTTTTAACCAGTCTTACTGTATGTATAGCCTTTGAAGAAGAATCAGATAAACCATCAGCAGTAATTGCAGTACCTGGCATAGTAGTATGACTTTGCCATATTTCTCAGGACATGAAAGAACATTTGCAACAACTTAGAACTGCAAGAAAACAAGGCTTAAGAAGTTTTCTCACCATTAGAGATAATGCATGTGAAAAATTTTGATTTTGATGGTAACGCTGTATAGGTAATGTGCTTTATTCAGAGTCAAAATGAATCTCACAAATTAACATACAATTTTAGCATTATTAAGCATAGTAACATAATTTTGATTGTTTTGTGTTGTTCTAGATTTCTAATTCTAGGGATATTGCTCTAAAAGTTCTTTTCATTTGACTCTTCTGAAGCATGTACCCTTCTGACTTTTCAGTGTGTTATGCAGAAAATAATACAAGTATGTTTGTGAACATGTTGCTTGTGATTTAAGTATATACATTACATAATGTTTCCTTTTCCTTCCATTGTTGCTTTAAAACCACTTAATTTTCACTCTCTGCTATGACTCTGACTCGATTCAGAATAAGAAAAAATAGATAAATGTATATAACACTGATCATTACTGTTTATTGTTCTAGCAATTTTGATGATGAAGTTGTAAGGTATAGCAATGGGATATTAAATATTATCTTTTTATAAGTCCTGAGTTTTTCATGTTAATGAAATAGACCATGTAGACTTTATATGACATTTGCTTACCTGTTACAATTTCAATTAAGTTTTTTTTTACTAGAAAGAAATGAGATGGAATATTGCAGAATTTATCAATAAACTATGATAAACACTTATTCTGAAATAGTTTAAAATCAGACTGGGCCAAATTTATAAAGGGTTTATAATTGGTTAGTTGACAAAATAATTATCTGCCTAAACATACCTCACCTTTGATAGTTTTAAGTTTATAATTTTTGAAAATAAAATGCACCTTCTGCCTTTTCTCAGCCACAGGATGTACATATCATAACTAGAGCAAAGAGCCATTCTTTCCTAGGGAGGTCATGTGTGCCTTTCCCTAATTTGTAGAAGGAAAAAGACACACCCAATTAATATGTAGGTTAGAAGTAGTGAACTGTGTACAATAACATAGTTAATATAAGTGGAAAGAAGAACTCAGGTGGTGTAATTTTCTCTTAATTTCCCTCTACTTTTAGCTGTTAGTCATAGGAAAAGTGGATGTACTGATACACACGTATACTGATTATCTCTGAGTCCATAATAGGAAGCAGACAGGAGTAGAAAATTTTGCTTGTAACAGATGTAGCTTTCATTTGAATAATGAGATACCAAGTAGATTTCTGAAATTTTTTAAATTAGAAGGAATGTATATAGATTCCTAGGTAATAAGAAATTTATTCTGAAATCCTCAGGATATGTGACTGACATTTAGTGAAGTTCAGATCATGGTCAAAACTTGAATTGAGCATCATTTGTAGAGCAAATGAATATTTATTGAGCATGTACTATTTTTGTTTGTTGAATGCATGAATGAATGAGGAGACCTTATTAACTATGTGTTACTGTTGCATTTTACTGTGTGAAGATGTACTATTTTATATGAAAGTTTTAGTAGAGGGAAATGCAGTCCAGGAGGTTAAAACCAAAGGGAGCTAATTCACAGAGAAAAGCTGAAATAAAAACGTCAGAAAGGATAAAGAGAAAAGACAGTATGTAATGAAAAGTGGAATATTACTTGGGTACATTCTAACTTATTATTTTCTTTAATAATTTATTGATATTAACTCTGAACAAATACATTATATGTTATAGACAAAATTTTACTTGGGAAAGATGGCACATGTAAAATGGTTTTCCAAATTGAGTTAATAAAATAGTAATTTCACAGTTAAAGTCATTTGCCTAGAAAGGTACCAGGTATAATGCTTTAAAAAGTATCTGTTATTTTAAAAGCATATTAATTTAGACAGAACTGAGTAAGAATTTATAACTTTCTTTGGAAACCCTGTATAATGCAGATATATAGTATAAAATTATGAGAGTTAGAAATATTTAAGAGAACATTTTAAGTAAGCAGCTCACGCCATTTATATATTGACATGTTTATAAATCTTTAGTCTTTAAAGCAGAATGCTACTCTAGGTGAGGTCTCTTATAGTTTTCTCTTAATTATCTTGATGAGGTTGATAGTAATTTCTACTTTTTATAGCCTTGCAATTTATCACTCTACTTACTTGAAGTTTTCTGTGTTTCACTTTTTTTTTCCCCCAGCAACCTACTTATGCATCACTTTCTATTAGCCCTCAATTCAGCATCCAACTTCATTTTATTTTCCTAACATATGTCCATTGGGGATAGGCTTCCTATTGGGAGCAGGGATGTGCTGGTGAAAGCGTCTATTTTTGGTTACTATTTTTTAATTAGATTGTCAGTTTTGTGTTGAAGTGAAGAGAGATCTGTATTAATTAATTCATTCAGATGTATTGAAAAAGATTTAATGACCCAAAAGTAGGTAGAAATAGGAAGTGATATAGATGATTAAGTTTTCAAACTTTACCACATAATAGATTTAACCTAGAGAACTTTTAAGGATCCCTATTCTTATGCCAGCTAAATTAGAGTATTGGGGGTAGGACCTAGGTATCAGTATTTTTAAGAATTCCCCAAGTGATTCCATTATGCAGCCAAATTTGAATACCAGTGACATATATCTGTGGTTGGATTTTTAAAAATATGTGACAAATACTCTATGAGGCCCACAAAGCTTCAATATTTACTATACAGCCCTTTGCAGAAAAAGTCTGTTGACCCATGATATAGATTACTCTGTTTCATCAGACTAGAAGCATTGGTATCACATGAAGCCTTGTTAGAAATGCAGAATTCCAGGCCCTATCCCAGACCTGCATTTTAACAAGATCTCTAGGTGGTTCACATGGACATTAAAGTGTGAGAAGCACTGATACGTATCATGTTGAGGATAATATTATTTATTAAGTATTAAGCTCCTTGATACTTTTCTGACAGAGGTAATCAAGAGTGACTACACAGTTTATTCATTTTTCAGTTTGATAATCCTTTTACCAAGGGTTATTTTTATATCTCTTAACCCCCACAGAGATCTCCTAGAGTGACAGATTCATAATTGTTCTATTAGAATCAGATTCCCCTTTCCTTGAATCTGGACTGGCCTTAGTGACATTCTTGATCAACAGAAAGCAGCAGAAATATCATTCCAGGACTGCTGAGGCTGGTGATGAACACCCGCTCTGGGAGTCCTGAGCTACCATGGATGTCTGACCACCCTGAGACTGCCTTGTTAGGCCACATGTGGGTGCTCCATTTGACCATTTCTGCTGAGCCTAAGTTTTAAACCATCTCTCCTAGGACACCAGCCATATGAGTGGAGCTGTCTTGGACCCTCCAGACCAGTCTACTGCCTGCTGAATATCACCAGTTGACCTCTGTTGATGCCATGTGGAACAGAAGAATCATCCAGCTGAGTGCTGTCTGAATCCCTGATGCACAAAAATGTGAGATATAATAAAATGATTGTTTTCTTAAACCATTAAATTTAGGGTAGGTTGTTATTCAGCAATAGATAACCAGACCACCTACGTAGAACATTTTAAAACTTTATTAAATAATTTAATAATTAAAATTAATTTAAATAATTTAAAATAATTTAAAAATTATTATAAGTTATACTGTAAACTTTTGAGTTTATCCTTATTTTAAGATTGATCATTTTGTATAAATAATCCAGAGATAAAATATAGAGAGGGCAGTTAATTGAGCATACCATGTGTGATGGCTCTGTGGTATGTCAACTTGGCTAGGCTAAACTACATTCCCCAGAATTCCCTTTCCAAGATGGTTCTGGATAAGTAGGTTACAAGAGTTATCCTTTCACAAGAGTTGGAGGAGGGAAGGAAAGCATGAGCTAGTTTGTACCATATACACACCTTCTCTTAATTATTTAATAAAACACTAATGTAGCTTCTCCCGTGAAGAGATTTTTTTCAGACATAGTTAAAGTCCCTAATCAGTCATTGGGGAAATTATCCTGGGTGGGCCTGACAATCAGTTGAAAGGTCTTAAAAGAGGGTTGAGACATTCCCTGGAGAATGAAAGTCTACTTGTGGACAGTAGCTTTGGCCACTGTCTTTTGGATCCCAGCCTTTTTGTGTTCTTCCATTTCTAACTGTCTGCCCTATAGACTCTGGATTTGCTTAACCAGCTCCCCAAACTGTGTAATCCATTTCGGTTCCTTGTTTTTTTTTTTTTTTGCGGTACACGGGACTCTCACCACTGTGGCCTCTGCCGTTGCGGAGCAAGGCTCCAGACGCGCAGGCTCAGTGGCCATGGCCCACGGGCCCAGCCGCTCCGCGGCACGCGGGATCCTCCCGGACCAGGGCACGAACCCGTGTCCCCTGCATCGGCAGGCGGACTCTCAACCACTGCGCCACCAGGGAAGCCCCTAATCTGATAAGTTTTAAAGGCACTAAGGAGCCTGTTTCCAGTGGTGAAAGGACACTGCTAGTTCATGGCATGATGTGGCAAAAGGGTTGCACAAATTATCACCTTTGGATACCTGCAATTGGGTACCTATAGAAGGTGAGGCTCAGGGTGCCTAAGTATGAGCTCCTCTAGAACATTTCTGTCAAAATAAGGGGTATAGTGGAGTTGGTTGGTTACTCCTAATTGCCCAGGAGAAAGTGGCCAATGAAAAAGATGAACCCAGGGATTTAAATTCCTTGTTCAAGTTCTGCATCAATGACCTGAAAGCTTCTATATCTGCCCTCAAAGAAACCATATTCTGTAGGTGTACAGCTGTAGCTGTAGGGTTTCTGAAAACCAAAGCAAGAGTCTCCTCCTGCAAGTGGCTAAACTACAATTCAAATTGAATTCCCAACGACCCCTGTTAAAGTTTGGTCCCTAATTGGGAAGGAATGGGTTCCTACAAATAGGAGGGGAATATATGGGTAATGATAAAGATGGGGAATCTGAACCTCCTAAATAAAACTGAACCATCTTTGCCAGTAGAAGCATCCGTTCCACTTCTGCCTGAGGAAGTGTGATAATTCATTTTGTGTGTCAACTTGACTGGGCCATATGCTTTCCAGGTAGTTGATCAAACATTAAATGTTTCTGTGAGGGTGTTTTTTTGGATGAGGTTAACATTTTAAATGGTAGATTGAGTAAAGCAGACTGCCCTCCGTAATGTAGGTGGGCCTCATCCAGTCAGGTGATGGCCTGAATAAAATAAAAGACTGACCATTCCCCGAGTATTCTCCTGTCTGACAGCCTCCAAACTGGGATATTACCGCTTTGTGGTTCTATAGCATCCTTCTGGCCTTCAGACTCCTACTGGGATATTGGCTGTTTCTCGTTCTACAGCAGCTTCTGGAATTTGGACTTGAGCTGGGAGGAACAATGGCTCTGCAGACTTAGGATTTTCCAGCCTCCAATATCAGATGAGCCAATTCCTTACAATAAAGCTTTAAATAGATATCCTATTGGTTCTGTTTCTCAAGAATACTTTGCCTAATATAGGAAGATGGCCCCTCTTTACCTGAAGAAGCTGGAATGGGTCTCTACTGAGTTACTTGCCTGCAAGGCACTCCTGACCCTCCTCAGGACCTAATTTCCAACATTCCTTTTTGTTTCTAGATCTATAACTAGACAAGTTGCAGAAGTTCTCAAAAGATGAGGTACTAGTTGCGATTCATGAAGAGGTGTGATACACACCAAAAACAACTGAATGATTTTTCATTTCATACAGACAGAAATCTAGAGGGTGTGTGTAAGAATGGATATTAAGGCTGTGTGATCAAGGTGGGAGGATCATAAAGTTGAATCATGCTGTATTTATTGATACAGGCTCACTAACCAGAGGTTCTGGATTCACTGTTTCAGCTGAAGCAGTTAGGAAGGGCTATAACAAGTTGGTTGGTTGGTCAATTGGCTGGACCCAAAAGGTGGCCTACATTAAATGAAGTTGAAATGCCATGTTATACTGTAGATGAAGGTATCCGAAGGCTTAAGGAGATTGCAATGTTAGAGTATATCTATCCTGTAAGACCTGCTCTCCAACCCTGGAAAGACACAACTTTCGCAACAGCTGTGAAAAATAAATTTTGGGGGGAGCCACAGCATCCTTGAAAAGTTCTCTTCTCTTTAGGTCAAAGCTCTCTTCTCTTTAGGTCAAAAATTACAGAGGAAACTCTGCCACTGAACTAGGATTGCTAAATGCAGTGGAGATAATGGGATCCTGAGATGTCAGAGGCTAAATGGTGGCATTTAATTGCTAAAAACAAGGTGTGATGGTTACCATTATAAACAGTGGAGTCAAACTGGTAACCAGACTAGTTTGACTTGCAGAGACTTGGGGGTTGGCTGGTTATCAAGAGGTCCCTAGAATAGGAAAAGATGGCCAGCCTTTTAAATTCTTACTTGATCTGTATAAGCAGAGTATTTCTAGCTTACTGAACAGATGTCTGAATTGAATTAAGAAAACAGAGTCAATTTCTTCTATAAATTCTAGATTTGAGCCAGTTAACAGACTCAGACCCTCAGACACTTTTACACTGCCAAAAACATATACTGTTAATCCTTCTATGTCTTCCCCCAAAAGGACCTTTACCAGAAAAGTAATTCTGAGTAATGTACTTTAGCCTAGCCAAGCTGACATCCCACAAAGCCATCACAGTCCCTTGTCAAGTTGGAACTCATATATATCTTAAACCATCTCCTTAAACCATACTGCCTAACATGACACAGTTATCCTACATACAACTGAGGATACAAAGACCTTGGGTGATGTTTCTCTTCTCCTTTGTAATTTAAGTACTAAGATTAATGATCACAATACATCTTGTGATATTGATATAAAGGTAGCTATTTTTAAGATGCTTTAGATGATAGGATAAAACTGGAAGAAAAAATATTTGGTTAATACTTATACAAACATACTCATATCACAGTCCGTTAATCACTATAGACATGTATCTCACAGGAAAAATGAATGACCTAGTACACTGCTTGAAATTCTGCCCATGGGGAGGATTTCCCTTCACCATCATCCTTCAGGGATGTCCAAAGGAAAGCTATAGAGTATCAGAAGTCCACTTTTGAGTGGTAGCTGAAAATCACACAGAGCTCTTTGTAAATCAGGCCTAACAGTTCTGTTCCTTGGTCAACTGGTCTTAGGTGTGAAGACATAGGTATGGGCTGAGAGAGTGAAGGTGATGTAGCAAAATAGAGTCCGTGGACATTTGGGCTACTTCCTCAAGCAACTTACTTGTGCCTTCAGGGCCTCCTCAAGCCTAATCTCATAAACACCACTTCCATTTGATAACAGACTGCTGCTGCGCACACCCAACATTATGGCTTGGTGGATCAGACAGCACCAAGTTCATGATGGGTAAATCAGGTATCATGGTAACTTAGTGGGTCCTGGCCAAATGTTCAGTCTCTACTAGGCCTCATAGCGGGCAAGCTGTTTCTCAAAAGAATAGTTATCCACAGAGGATGGTGTGGCTTTGCTCTAAAATCATAAGGGTCTCTAGGAGATGGGTCAAAAAGGATCTTGCTGTGATTTATGCCATAGAGTGTTCTGCCTATGTTTTCCTCTAAGAGTTTTATAGTGTCTGGACTTACATTTAGGTTTTTAATCCATTTTGAGGGTCCGTGCTGTGATTTACCTATTAAGGCTTGCTAAAGGCTTCAAACAGCAATCCCATCTACCTCTGACAATTCAAGGACCATTGGATGTGTAGGATCATATGGCCCAAGTGACCCGGCAATTTGTATGGCAGAGTGGACCTGTTGAAGGGCCTTCTCTTGTTCTGGTCCCACTCAATACAGGGAGCTTTTTGAGTCATTTGGTAAATGGGTCAGAGTAGCACACCCAAACAAGGCATATGTTACCTCCAAAATTCAAAGAGGAACTGTAAACATCATTCTTCTCTTTTAGTGGTAGGAGGGTCAGATACAACACCTTATCTACCTTGGAAGGGATATCTTAACATGGTATAGACCAATGGATTCCTAGAAATTTCACTGAGAAGGGATACCTCTGAATTTTTGTAAGAGAAGTCCCTAAATTAGGAATTGGACTTCTTAAGAAGGTGTCGTGGAAAGGATATAGCTTCAAGAACTAGGCCTATCCGGGTTTGACTCCTGGCTGTATCACTTGGTAGCTGTGTGACTTGAGAATGCTCCTCCAGACTACGATTTCTTTTTCTTTTCCTTTTCCTTTCCTTTTCCCTTCCCTTCCTTTCCTTCCTTTTCTTTCTTTTCTTTTTTTAGGTAAGAAATGGATTTATTTAGAGAGAAACACACTCCACAGACAGAGGGTGGGCCATCTCAGAAGGTGAGAGCGCCCAGACTACGATTTCTTTTTTAAAGGGTATTCTATTTATTTAAGGGTATTATATTTATTTGTATTTAGTTTGTAGATACAGATCTATAAACTGATATGTATTACTGACCTAATAAATATATTTTGGGAATCCTCTTTGTTTCTCTGAGAAATCGTATTAATAATACTATTTACTTCATGTATAATTATAATCAATTTTTAGGTAATTTAGGAATGAATGAAGGCATATTTGCTAGAGCTTATAAGCCAGGAGTTGCTTGGGAAATAGCTGCAATTTATTTTACAGTTCTTAAAATATGGCTCCCCCATATGTTTTGTTCATTTTTCCTGACATGTACTTTAAGAAGGCAATATTTTCCCTTATACCATATCATCTTTACTTTGAGTAATAAATTAGTGATTATAAATATCCATTTTTATTTCTGTAAGGTAATACTGAGCTTTGCCAACAATGCTGCTTCACCAAGATAACAGTTATGTCATTAGACTGCAAGCATAATATATATATTTTTTATTATAATGAGCAAAAGTTGATCTCTGTGTTTCTAAAATGTATTTAGTTTTCTGCTTTCTGGATTTGATGATGTCTAATGTACACTATTTTCTTTCACAGATATAATTTTAAACACAATAAGGGCAATGTTAGAATAAAAAGCTGTATCATTCTTCCATATTTATTAGAACATCACATACTGTCAATTAAATGTTTGTATTCAAATATAGTCAGTAATTATGACAAATTTGGACCTTTCATAGACTGAACTGTTCAAGCCTGATCAATCTCAATTTGTTTGGATGGTGGTAGTATTTTTAGTGCCATGAGAGGTTTACCTACCTTATGTTAAAATATGCTTATTGCATTATCAGATATATGACATCACAGCACAGGAATGTTGAATTAGTAGTTCATAATAAAGACGCAGACATAGAGAATGGACTTGAGGACACGGGGAGGGGGAAGGGTAAGCTGGGATGAAGTGAGAGAGTGGCACGGACATATATACACTACCAAATGTAAAACAGATAGCTAATGGGAAGCAGCCCCATAGCACAGGGAGAGCAGCTCGGTGCTTTATGACCACCTAGAGGGGTGGGATAGGGCGGGTGGGAGGGAGATGCAAGAGGGAGGAGATATGGAGATATATGTATACATATAGCTGATTGATTCACTTTTGTTATACAGCAGCAACTAACACAACATTGTAAAGCAATTATACTCCAAAAAGATGTTAAAAAAAAAAACCCAAAAAAACAAAACAAAAAACTTTTTGTTCTAGGTTACACAAAGACCACCTAAGTGACTGAAATAAATAAGCTTACTTCTCTCTGCTTTAGGTTTCTCACTTTTAACATTGGAATACCTACCCAAATTCTTTCTTGTACTGGGATCATTCAGATCTTTTTAAAAAAAAAAATCAATAAGGGAAAACTAATTCCAGGGATTACTGTAATAATAAATAAAAATAAATATCAGGTTTTCTTTCTATAAACCCAAAAGCCTATTTCTAACAATTCTTTATTCCAGACACTAAATTAGTTAATGACAATGAAAAAATTTAAAAGCCACTCTTTATTGCACATTTACAGTATATTTGACAATGTCCAAGTTAAAAGAATCACTAAATTAACTACATTTTGGACATGCATTGTTCTTTTAGGCTACTGAGTGTCTGTCAGTAAATTTTTAATTTCCTCAGGTGAATAATCCTGCAATTGGAAAAGTGTTAATATATTTTTCTAAGTATCTACTGGTGGGAATTAATCTCAGCTTTGTTTTTTTTTTTTTTTGCTTTTTTGTGTTTAATATTCTGTTCTTGTAATAGTTTAAAATGTTGCACTAACGCTATTATTAGGCCTCTAAAAAAAAGGATAGTCAGCTGTCTTGGTAACAGAAAGGGACATAAGGACATACATAGAGATAATTGGAAACCAAAACTGAATATACCCTGCTAGATTAGTTCCCAGAGGATATGGTTTATCTTTAATGTATATAACTTGCCTGAGGATAAGTGATGATTGACTAAATATATTATCATTAATGATAATATCTACTCAGATTATCATTTAATTTTACATTTTTTACTATTTTTAAGTGGAGGGAAAACCTCAGTCTTTAAAATCAAGATAAATGTAAAAGTGACATTGTAAAATTAGAGCCACAAATCCCGAACCAAGAAGAACTATGAAATTAACAGTGTGTTGTTGCTAAGTGCTAGACAGATTAGCTCTTGAATAAAGTTGAGTTTGTTACATGAAAAACATTCATAAATAAGTCTATTCTCAGATTTTCTATAAACACCAACAATTTATATAATGCAACATCATAAAAACTTCAAAGCACATTTAAAAAAATGTTTAAGTAATTGTTATCTACATCATTTGTAATTGTTCAACCATAGTAAGGTATGAAAATTCCTAAAATGGAAAGAAAAAATAGCAAAGAAAGCAGAAAACAATGAATCCAATGACCCAGTTCACTGAATAAATATAGATGATCACCATATCCATGTCAAACCACCATCCACGGCTATCATCCTCAAAGTGCAAATAATCCATCCTATGTGCACCATGTGGAAACTGCCTTCTTGTAACTGGAGCTGCACGTCTGTGGAAACCTAGAAGATACATGAACATATTATTTAAAGCTCATTAAATTCAGTTTAAGTTCTCAGAAAGGAAGCTGCGTTATGAACAGAAGTATCACGACCAGAGCATATCTTGATTTCATTGAGTGATATATTGTATTCCTGACAGTTTTTTTTTTATTTTAATGATAAGCAACTATCAGAAGTCTTTTTTTTTTTTTTTCAGTTAAGGGTTTTAAGGGGGGACAGTAAAATTAGCAAAGAGCATGGAATATGGAGTCAGGAAACGATCCTTTTTTTAAAAACTGGAGTATAGTTGATTTACAATATTAGTTTCAAGTATATAACATAACAATATTTTTATAGATTATACTCCATTTAAAGTTATTATAAAATATTGGCTATATTTCCTGTGCTATACAATATATCCTTGTAGCTTGTTTATTTTAATACATAGTAGTTTGTACCTCTTAATCCCCTACCTCTTCTTACCCCTCCTCCCTTGCCTCTCCCCACTGGGAACCTCTAGTTTGTTCTCTATATCTGTGAGTTTGTTTCTGTTATGATATATTCATTCACTTTATTTTTTAGATTCCACATATAAATGATAATATACAGTATTTGTATTTCTCTGTCTCACTCATTTCACTAAGCATAATATCCTCCAGGTCCATCCATGTTGTTGCAAGTGGCAAAATTTCATGCTTTTATTTATGGCTGAGTAATACTGCATTCTGTGTGTGTGTGTGTGTGTGTGTGTGTGTGTGTGTGTGTGTGTGTGTATGTATCACATCTTTATCCATTCATCTGTTGATGGACGCTTACATTGATTCCATATCCTGGCTATTGTAAACAATGTTGCTATGAACATTGGGGTGCATATATCTTTTTGAATTACTGTTTTTGTTTTCTTTGGATATATACTCAGGAATGGAATTGCTGGACCATATGGTAGTTCTATTTTTAGTTTTTTGAGGAACCTTCATACTGTTTTCCATTGTGGCTGCACCAATTTACGTTGCTACCAACAATGTACTAGGGTACCCTTTTCTCCAAATTTGTTATTTGTGGTGTTTTTGATGGTAGCCATTCTACAGGTGTAAGGTGATACTCATTTGCATTTCTCTGATGATTAGTGATGTTGGGCATCTTTTCCTGTTCCTGTTGGTCATCTATAGGTATTCTTTGGAAAAATGACTGTTCAGGTCATTTGCCCATTTTTTAATTTTTTTTTTTTTTTTTTTTTTTGTGGTACACGGGTCTCTAACCGTTGTGGCCTCTCCTGTTGCGTAGCACAGGCTCCGGATGTGCAGGCTCAGTGGCCATGGCTCACGGGCCCAGCCGCTCCACGGCATGTGGGATCTTCCCGGACCAGGGCACAAACCCGCGTCCCCTGTATCGGCAGGCGGACTCTCAACCACTGCGCCTCCAGGGAAGCCCTTAATTCGTTTTTTTTTTGATACTGAGTTGTATAAGTTCTTTATGTATTTTGGATATGAACTCCTTATTGGTCATATCATTTGCAAATATTTTAGGAGACTATTTTTGATCTGTCATTTACTTGGGGCAAGGTAATTTATCTCCTTGGGTCTCATATTTCTCATCTATATCATCTGATGACTTAATTCAAAAATTTGTGAGGCTCATTTTTTGATATTGAGCCACATGAGCTGTTGGTAAGTTTTGGAGATCAATCCCTTGTCAGTTGCATGATTTGCAAATATTTTCTCTCATTCTGTGGGTTGTCTTTTCATTTTGTTTATGGTTTCCTTTCATGGGCAAAAGCTTTTGAGTTTAATTAGGTCCCATTTGTTTATTTTTGTTGATTTCCATTACTCTAGGAGATGGATAGAAAAAGACATTGCTGCGATTTATGTCAGAGTGTTCTGCCTATGTTTTCCTCTAAGAGTTTCATAGTATCTGGTCTTACATTTAGGTCTTAAAATCAAAATGGATTAATTTTGTGTATGGTGTTAAAGAATGTTCTAATTTCATTTTTTTTTTTACATGTAGCTGTCCAGTTTTCCCAGCACCATTTATTGAAGAGACTGTCTTTTCTCCATTGTATGGTCTTGCCTCCTTTGTCGTAGATTAATTGACCACAGGTGTGTGGGTTTATTTTTGGGATTTCTATCCTGTTCCATTGATCTATATTTCTATTTTTGTGCCAGTACCATACTGGTTTTTTGTTTTTAAAATTTATTTATTTTCTATTTTTATTATTTTTGGCTGCATTGGGTCTTCGTTGCTGTGCACAGGCTTTCTCTGGTTGCAGCGAGTGGGGGCTACTCTTCGTTGCAGTGTGCGGGCTTCTCATTGTAGTGCCGTCTCTTGTTGCGGAGCTTGGGCTCTAGGCACGTGGGCTTCAGTAATTGTGACACGCGGGCTCAGTAGTTGTGGCATGCGAGCTCTAGAGTGCAGGCTCATTAGTTGTGGCGCATGGGCTTAGTTGCTCCGTGGCATGTAGGATCTTCCCGGGCCAGGGCTCAAACCCATGTCCCCTGCATTGGCAGGTGGATTCTTAACCACTGCACCACCAGGGAAGCCCCTACCATACTCTTTTGCTGACTGTAACTTTGTAGTGTAGTCTGAAGTCAGAGAGCCTGATTCCTCCAGCTCTGTTCTTCTTTCTCAAGATTGCTTTGGCTATTCGAGGTCTTTTGTGTTTCCATACAAATTTTAAGAACAACCTAATCAAAAAATGGGCAGAAGACCTAAATAGACATTTCTCCAAAGAAGACATACAGATGGCCAAGAGGCACATGATCAAGAGGTACAAGATGTTCAACATCGCTAATTAGTAGAGAAATTCAAGTCAAAACTACAGTGAGATATCACCTCATAAAAGTCAGAATGGCCATCATCAAAAAGTCTACAAGCAATAAATGTTGGAGAGGGTGTGGAGAAAAGGGAACCCTATGCACTGTTGGTGGGAATGAATTGGTAGAGACACTGTGGAGAACAGTATGGAGGTTCCTTAAGAAAGTAAAAATAGAGCTACCATATATCTTGCAATCCCACTTCTGGGCATATATCTAGAGAAAAACATGGTTCAAAAGGATACATTCAGCCCAATGTTCATTGGAGCACTAATTACCATAGCCAAGGCATGGAATAAACCTAAATGTCCATTTACAGGTGACTGGATAAAGAACATGTAGTACATATATACAATGGAATATTACTCAGCCATTAAAGAAAATGAAATATTGCCATTTGCAGCAACATGGGCTGACTTGGAGATTATCATACTAAGTGAAGTAAGTCAGACATAGAAAGACAAATATCATATGATATTGTTTACATGCTGAATCTAAAAAAAAATGATACAAATGAACTTATTTACAAAACAGAAACAAAGTCACAGACTTAGAGAAGGAACTTATGGTTACCATGGGGGAAGGTAGGGGGGAGGGATAGATTGGGAGTTTGGGATTGACATGTACACACTGCTATATTTAAAACAGATAACCAACAAGGACCTGCTGTATAGCACAGGCAACTCTGCTCAATATCTGTAATAACCTAAATGGGAAAAGAATTAGAAAAAGAATACATACATGTATATGTATAACTGAATCACTTTACTGTACACCTGAAAGTAACACAACATTTTAATCAACTCTACTCCAATATAAAATTAAAAAATAGCAAATGAAAAAAAATTGTGAGGTTCAAATGTAAATTATTTTCCCATGAGAGCATTTTCTAAATTAAAACTTCACGTTTTATTTTTACAACCCTCACAATTAATGTTTGTTAATTCTGATCACCAACTTAACCTTCTATCTTATACCTTGAGAATTTCACTAAGTCATTTGTGCAAAATTCTATAGGAAAAATGTCTTATGTTTTAACATCGAATAAACTGGACAGACAAAATGATACTCCTTTGAAGAAATTGAGCTTTAATTCTTATGTTTCCAAGCATGGACCTACTTAAGGAGATTATATAAAAAGTAAATACTGAAAGTAAGCAATAGTCCATTTATGACTAAATGAATATGACATTTCTGAGAAATATTACATCTCATTGTGAAATGCTGTTCTTTTTATTTTGTGATACTTATATGCTAATTATTTACAGTTTGGTATACTCAGTGGCAACCTGTTTTTGTTGGCTGACCAACACTGAATTTTGTTTTTAGAGACCTTCAAAATTATATATTTTTTAAGATGAATAACGTGATTATTAACCTTTGCTTTGTAGTTATCTACTGCCTACTAATGTATTTCTGTGCTTATTAGTGTTGGTGAGTGGGGACAATACAATTAACTGAGCAGAAAAGATATATTCTAGTACTTGCTAGTAACTCTGGTGGTAAAGGCTCCGTGAGGCTCAAGCTTGAAGCAGATTCTGGTTCATCTATTTTAATAACTCGTTATGTAACAATAACGAAAGTAATGTTAAATATTATGCTCTAGATCAGGCTGCTTATTTTGACAGAAAGGCTGCATTCACCTGAGTATTAGTATGGTTAAAGTAAAATTTCTTTGATCAAGAATAATCCTAAATTATTGTTTACATATGTTTTATTTTCTATTTTAAAATAGAAAATATATATCTTTAAGGTGTAAAGCAGGATGATTTGATATATAATATAGTGAAATGATTACTATAGTCAAGCTAATTAATATATCCATCTCCTCACATAATTATCTTTTTTGTTGTTGTGACAGTACCTGCTGTCTACTTTATTAGCAAATGTCCAGTGTCTTTTATCAGATTTATGGTTCGTATATATTTTCTCAAAATCCATAGGTTGCCTTTTGATTTTATTTGTTTCCTTTGCCATGCTGAAGCGTTTTAGTTTGATGTAGTCCACTTGTTTATTTTTCCTTTTATTGCCTGAGCTTTTGTGGTCACATCCAAAACAAAACAAAACAAAACACCCAAACAAATTGCCAAGGCCATTGTCAAGGAGCTTATCCTGTATGTTTTCTTGTAAAGTTTTATGGTTTCAAATCTTAAATTTAACTCTTTAATCTATTTTGAGTAGATTTTCGTGTACGGTGTAACACAGAGGTCCAGTTTCACTCTTTTGCATACAGCAATCCAGTTTTCCCAGTACCATTTATTGAAGAGAGTATCCTTTCCCCATTGTGTATTCCTGGCACCCTTATTGAAAAGTAGTTGATTGTGTATATGTGGGTTTACTTCTGGGCTTTCCATGGTGTTCCACTGGTTTATGAGTCTGTTTTTATGCCAATACCACACCATTCTGATTACTATAGCTTTGCAATATAATTTGAAATCAGGAAGTGATACCTCCCACTCTGTTCTTTCTCAAGGTTGCTCTATTTGGAATCTTTTGTGGTTCCATACCAATTTTAGAATTGTTTTTTCTGTTTCTGTGAAAACTGCTGTTGGTATTTTGATAGGAATTGTGTTGAATCTTTATTTTGCTTTGAGTAGTACAGACATCTTAACAATATTCTTTTTTAAATTTTATTTTTTTATTGAACTATAGTTGCCATACAGTTATATAATTATAAGTTACAGGTGTACAATGTAGTGATTTACAGTTTTTAAAGTTTATACTCCATTTATAGTTGTTAAAAGATATTGGCCATATTCTCCAAGTTGTACAATATATCCTTGTACCTTATTTTATACCTAATAGTTTGTACCTCCTACTTCCCTACCCCTACATTAATTCTTTTAATCAATGAACATGGAATAGCTTTTCATTTAGTTGTGTCATCTTCAATTTCTTTCATTGATATTTTATAGTTTTCAGTGTTTATTTGTAAATTACATTTACTTATGTAGGTTAAAAACATGAAATTAAGAAGGATGAGATAAATGTTAAGTGATATTTTAGAATAAATTTTATAGACATATTTCAAGTAGGTTTTTAATAATTTCTAATGTTTTTGGCTGACTTTCTATCATATTTTATTTTTTAAAATAATTTTTATAGCTTACAAAAAGCTTATACTAGAATGGTGTGTCAGCTCTTCTATTTTTTTGTTTGCCTTATCAGTATTATCATCAATCTGATTTCTTTATAGGATTCTGTTTAAGTTTCTGTGCACCTTGTGCTGGTAGTTTAGCTAAAACTAGATAATATCTAAAATCCATTTAACTGGTCATATTAAACTTCAAAACATTGCAACACCTGCAAAACTAACCAACTAATGAAGTCAGCTATTCATATTGTCAAACTTACAGTTTTCCTCGGCTAACATTACATACCATCATAACATGTAAGTAAGGATGCCAATGTCAGTCCTCACTAAGTATTAGTAAAGTTTAACTTTTCTTCTGTTTCAATAATCATAACAGAAATTTTAATGTTATTTTCCCACATTCCAAGGGATTGTCTCGCACCAGCCTGTAGGCATTCTATTTTGGAGAGCATATTTAGGGGATTTCAATCCTAACAGCTATTTATGACTATCTAACTACTGTTCTCTAAACTGTACTCAGTATCTTAAAAGGAAAGGGGACTTTCTGTTTGTGTAGGAGAGAGGGGAAGTGGGAAGAGTTTTTCTCACATTCAAAAATTATTCTAATACATAAACACAAATGTTCCCAAAGAAGTTTATATACCTTTTCAAAAACCTTTCACAAATATAGGCTGGAAAACAGGTAACATTGTTACTGGAAATTGTTACCATTACTACTATATTTTAAAATATGTGATTTTTCTGTCCAAAAGGAATATTTAGAGGCCTTAGATCTTCAGATTCAAAACTTTCAGTTGTTTGGGTCAAAGAATAACTGTATTAATGGCATAGCTGTAGAAAACAGTAGAACTGAGAGTAGACAAGGCACAAAAGATGTAGAATTATGAGTATGGTGATCAAACATGCTGGTTTCCCCAGGACAGTCTCAGTTACTCTTATGTCTTGGTATAATTACTAATAGTGCCCCTTTCACTCTGGAAGTGTCCTCATTAATGGTAATTTCCTTTATTGGTGGAATGAGGGAAAAAGAAGGCAGTGCAGGGAGACACCGAACTACAAAATTTCTAGCTCTGAACATCAGAAGGTGATGCTGACCCAGACGGCTTATGCAATGGTGTTTTTATAGGTAAGGTGGATAATGATCATTACTTGGTTAATTTCTTAAAAAAATTTTTTTTAAGTGGGGAAGGAGTGAATAGGTGTTTGTAATAATTTTGGAATTTCCAAAGCTGTAAATTGAATGAGAGGATTGGAATTTCTAAATCAAAATCAGACTAAAAGAAAATGACCTCACTGACAGTTACTTAGTAAATATTATATTGATTATGAAATTAGAAAAATTGCCAGAATACTAATCACAGAGATTAACTGCAGATTCCACTGTAAAATGATGGCAATGAAAGTACCTAATTCATTGGGCTAATATAAGGATTAGATTAATTAATACATATAAAGCACATTCCTGGCTGATAGTAAAGTTTCAATAAATGTTAGATTCTTATATTTTTATTACTATCGTTACTGCTACTTCGAATATGAGGAAGAATCTGCTTTTCTTGTCAGTTCTTGTTCTTCATATTATGTCTACCTTTTCTGAATAAATCAATATGCTTACCATTGTTTGTTCAAACAAATGCTGAGAAACTGTTTTCTTCAAGTATGAGTTGATTTCTCTAAAGCAGTTAACTTTAAATAGACTGTCAGAACATCAGATACTGAAAATATGGAATTGATTAAAAATTTAGGAAGAGTATATGTACTATCTCTTAGAGGCTGAGGATTTAAAGATATTTTAAGACATGGTTCCTGTCTTAAGAAACTCATAGTCTAGAATAGTTTCTCAATCTTTTTTTTTTTTTCATTATCACTCCTGTAAGGAGAAAAAAAATGTTAAATTTAAATATATCTCAAATTAAATATTCTAATCAGGAAATCAAATTAAACCAAATTTCTCCTGAATGAGAGAAATTAAAAATAAGGAATAAAATTTGTTCATGTAGGGTTGAGCTCTTGAGGGCCTCAAACAACTGTAATATCTAAGATTTTTTTGGTGCCCCAAGAACCAGGTTTTGCCCCCATTTAAAGTGCATGGCCTAGGAGACAGTACACTTAAAACCATTGTAATAAGTCAATGTATATATTTTAATATATACAACCACTTCATTCCAAAAAGTGATTTGGATTGGAGTTAATGGAGTGAGAAGCTTCTGTACCAGGAATTCACTTTTTCAGAGACTTACGCACAACTTATTATTAGTGATAACCTGATAATAATTAGTTTGTAATCAACACATGGTTTAAAGAATAGCCAATATTACTAGTAGATTTTAATTACGCTATTTTAAAGTAAAGGACACAATAAAGACACATACTCTTTTTTTGCCATAAACTATTAGGAAAAAAAGTGTAGTGCAGTGAAAATCATACTCCTCAAGGAATCAGAAGATTTGGATTCTTGTGCCAATATTAAACATACTTATTATTTGGTCAAGTCAAAATAGTTTCTCTATATCAAGATGTTCATATGGTTTTCTTCTTTAATCTGTTAATGTGATGAATTCAAATAGATTTTTTAAAATGTTGAATAATTTTTAAAAAATCTGTTAAAGTGATGAATTAAAGTGATAGATTTTCCAATGTTTTATCATTCCTTCATACCCAGGATAAATTCTGTGTGTTCATGATAATCGTTTTTTACACATTGATGGATTCAACTTTATATATTTTATGTGGCATTTTTATGCCTATGTTTGTAAGGAAGATTGGTCTATAATTTTGTTTTATGTGATTTTTGCCTGGTTTGTATATCATGATTTTATTGTCTTCATAAAACATGTTGGC